>NC_090298.1:53079924-53382954 GCF_039906515.1 Pseudorca crassidens
AGAGAGAGAGAGAGAGGGAAAGAGAATGAGAAAGAGAATATATACGTACAAAGAGTGAAGATTCCTTTTATTTTAAGGAATTGACTCACAAAATTATGGAGGTTGGCAAGTCCAGAATCTGCAGGGTGGGCCAGCAGGCTGGAGACCTAGGGAAGAGCCCATGTTGCAGTTCAAGTCCAAAGGCTGTCTGCTGCAGAATTCCCCCTTGCGCAGGCATCTTTCGTTCTATTCAGGCCTTTAACTGCTCGGAGGAGATCTACCCACATTATGGTTGGCAGTTTCCTTTATTCAAAGTCCACCAATTTAGATGTTCATATCATCCAGAATCACCCTCACAGAATCATCCAGAATAATGTTTGACCAAGTATCTGGGC
This sequence comes from Pseudorca crassidens, assembly GCF_039906515.1. Classification (NCBI taxonomy): domain Eukaryota; kingdom Metazoa; phylum Chordata; class Mammalia; order Artiodactyla; family Delphinidae; genus Pseudorca; species Pseudorca crassidens. The sequence goes on from NC_090298.1 coordinate 53,080,299, forward strand.
ACCGTGGTCAAGCCAAGTTGATACAAACTTAACCATCACAAATCTACCCCTTGACAACTTGGCACCCATATTCATCTTAAATCGTGCCTACTCTCCAAATACAGATAATAATAAGGTCACACTTATGCCTAGCATGATACAGCTATCCTATATACAATTGAAAATACACTAACCCTCTCCCCAGAGAAGGATACAAAGTCCTTGGTGATCTTTACTCTTCTCCTTGATATCCTTTAACTGAAATACTATGATGTGAAGTTAACAATACTTAAATACTATGATATAAAATCAATACAGTTTATGTTACATGATAAGGGAATAAGAGAGGGATGAAAACAAAGATATTTGCTATACACACAGAAACATAGTCACAACAAAATAAGGAAGAAATACCCATGGCAATTACAGTCCTTGTTTCTGTAATTGGTGATGTGGGTGTAGCTGGTGTTTATAACTATTGTCTTCCAATACCCATTCTGTATTTCTTTTGCTCTCAGCAAGCACCCCATCTGGTCATGGTTCTTAGTCTGGTGGGGTGACCCAAGCCTTCATTCCTGAAGGATCTCAGTCATTAGTCATCCTTTTTGGACTGGGTTGTTGTAGTTTTCCATCGACTTTAATCACAGGACGTGGCAATACTAAGAGATGTCCCAAGCGATCTCCTACATTCTAGACACTCTTCCTTACTTCCACTGTGGCACAGCAGTCCAGTTTCTCCTTGGTAGTCAGCATCAATCACCCCAGCCAACACAGTGACTCCCTATTTTACCTGTTGATTTAGAGACATAAGGAGCCCAGAGCGACTGGGTGGAAGTCTTAACTTCTAGTTCAGTGGAATCACTGTTGTGTCTCCCAGTGGAAGCCTTCCTCATTTTGGAGCTAAGAACTCTAGGCCATCAGAGAATAAGGTTGCAGGCACAGGAAGCAAAAAATTTGCTGGTCAGTCACTAGGGGTAATTGGAGTGTCATTCCCATTTCTATCCCTTGATTCCTGGACCCATAAATCCTGTCCATAGAGGAGGAAAAGCACCATATATTAGAGACTGATGTAGAGCATAGACAGCCTCCTAGAGAACCTTGTCCCAGCCCAAGATACTGCCATCTAACTGGTGCTGTAATTGAGTCTACAAAAGTCTGTTCCATTGTTCTATCAAGCCAGCTGCTTCAGGATGGTGGGGACCATGTTAAGACCAGTGAATTCCATGAGTATGGCCCCATTGCTGCACTTCACTTGCTGTGAAGTGATTTACTAATACCATGACAGTAGATAAGGCCATGGATGGTAGTTTTGGCAGAAGCAATGAATGCAGGGAAGACAAATCTGTATCCATAGTAAGTGTCTCTCTTTTTATTTTTTTTCCTGGCACATCATGTACTAAGTCAATTCTCCTTTCTAAAACTGTGTCTAATCATCAACTCAGCAGATTGACTTGTTGCAGGTACCAGAAATAAACTGGAACTGTGGAAAGCTCATGAATGAATTAACAGTATTTAAAAATCAGGGAAAATGTAATAAATCTTTACATAACAACACTGAACCCACAAAAGTATTGAAGCATTTATATGCCAGAAATCAACCTGAGATACAGAAATGATTGAGTAAAACCACTGCAAATATATGCTTATTTCCCCTTGTACTAAACATAGCCACCTTGTAAAGGGAAACACCAGTGGCCCATATTTTAAACTGAAGCACACACTGCTTTTAGGAAAAAAGCAAAGTCATTTAAGGCAGGTAATTAAAATGCCATTTAAGCAATTACAATGGGTAGCAGGATCTTAAAATCGTTAGCAAAGTAGAAGCTTGTCACTGAAGCTTTCATATGATCTTATTGACGAGAAGTAGACAGGTCAGGCTTCATAGACATCAGATAACTGAAGACTCCAAACTGCAGTAAGTCCTCAAATTTCAGTGTCCTAGTTTTTTTCTGACAAGTACTAAAGCAAAAAAGAAAAGGCTATGGTAAGAAAAATATGCCATGATCTATGGTAAGAATTGATCTGAAGTTTTGGCATAAAAACTTGTTCTAGAGGTATAAGCCACCCAGGTCAGGTACCTACTGAATACTTACACATATTAGTGCTTTGCCAGCTACTCTGGGGAAGGACAAAAGAGGTATTAAATGCTATGAGATGCTCCAGCCAAGTTGAAAAGACTTAGATATACTACAACTGAAGCCCAAGACAGTGTGTTTTACAGGGCTAAACCAAGCAGTGCCAACTATTGATATTGGCTATTGACACCAGCGATGAACTCACACCCAGACATATTTGGATAAAATCTTTTTATTATTTCAACCACTCAGTCATTTGTGTTGCCTGGAGTAGGAACTTCCAAGGAGGCCTAGCCCTCCTCTCCTGCTTCAGTTATAAATCCTTGCCCGTGCGGGCCCTTGTTTTTTCTCTGGCTCTACGTATGTACCTATAAGGCCCTGACCAGGCACCTCCTGGTGGTATAAAGTGTGAAAGGACAGGGTAGCTAATCCTGGGTACAGCTGAAAGGTGTAGGCATGGGGACCTCCGAGTCCAGAGCTGGGGAGAACAGCGCTGGCAGGGAGGGGGCACCGAGATGTGTGCTGCACCCATCCTTTCTGCCTCTCCCCTTCTCCAGATGCCACTTGTCTGACTGTTGAGGTTGGCCTCCTGCTTCCAGTTCTGTCTCTTCCCCTTGATGGCCTTCACGGTTTCTCTGACCTGAGGTACCAACAGATCTTTTATGTTGGTGGGACTCTGAGTTCTAAACGCCCCTGACACCTGAATCCACTATACCCTGGATTATGTCACTGTGATAGAGCGGCAGAGGAAGCAAACCCTTTAAGTGACTGCCCTCACTGCCCAGTGTTGTCTTTCTGCTCTGCTCAGCCTCTATGCGTGGCTGCTTCTCAGGCCCCTGTCCTCAGCCCACTTCTTTTTTAACCCTCACATCCTCTCCCTGCGCAATTCCATTCACCCCTGTGGCTTCCACTTCTGTGTTTTCTCTGATGAACCCCCAGTCCCTCCTCCAGGTTTCCAAGCATGGGCCGGCCAGGGATCTCAGCTGTAAGCCACAGAGGCTGACTGGAGCAGAAACGTGAATTATCAAAGAGATACTGTGTAGCTCTCAGAAGTGTGGGAAAACTGAAGAACAAGACTCAGAAAATGGACGGGGAGAAAGGGTGGCCAAAGCTAAGCCACATTAGTCCAGGGAGGTCCCTGCCGCCCGAGGCAATGGACACTGCAGTTTGCACTCTCAGTGGTGTTCTTTGGAAAATGGTGGTGTTACCATCTCCAGAATGAATTCTCCACTGTCGTTGTTTCTTTGAGTCACTCGATCCTAATTCACAGTCTTAGGTGGGTGCATTTGATCGGTCGAACCTAGATCATGGTTACGTATCCTAGCTGTAAGGGGTCTGGGAAAACACACATCTGGCCTTTTAAGGTTTTAGATTGGGACATGGGCTGTCCCTCACTGGGACTCATTCAGTGGAGAATTTCCCACCTACACAAAGTGAGGGACATGGGCAATAGAAATGAGGGAGAAAAGGGAACAAAGAAAGGTAAAGTAAAGGAAAAACAAGCAAAGAGCCACCACAGAGCCAATTATCCACTTGCCCACTGTACTTCATTGGATCATTGACAGCCGCCTCCAGTTCTGACCAAAAGTGTCCCAAATGAAATCTCCGTTATTTACACCAAATTACACCTCCTATTCTCGCTCCTGTTTTGGTATCTGATGGAACTCATTCATCTGGCCACTCAAGTCCTTAAACTCAGAGTTATTCTCCCTCCCTTTTGAAAGCCCCTGGTCATCAAATCCTGTGGATTATACATTATAAATGTTCCTTAAATGCATCTCCTTTTCTGAAAGCCCTCTGGGGTTTACAGCAGATCCAGAATTCATTGTTTCTTGTCTAGATTACACAGGGCCTCCCTAACTATTCTCCCAGCCTCTAATGCCACTCCATGGCCCTTGTCACAGTTGCCATCCCATTTGTTATGGGATTATTTGACTGTCTGCCCTCCTCATGTTTCTAGTTCTACTTTCTTCAGCTTTGTTAATCCCATCTCTTCAGCTGTCTAAAAGTAGAACAGTGCACATAGCACAGGGAGATCAGCTCGGTGCTTTGTGACCACCTAGAGGGGTGGGATAGGGAGGGTGGGAGGGAGGGAGATGCAAGAGGGAAGAGATATGGGAACATATGTATATGTATAACTGATTCACTTTGTTATACAGCAGAAACTAACACACCATTGTAAAGCAATTATACTCCAATAAAAATGTTTTTAAACAAAAGATTTAAAAAAAAGTAGAACAGTGAAGGAAGCATCTCTAAATAAATGGAATTAAGTTGTATCATCACCACTCAGATTACCACCGTCTGCCTATTCTCACTCTGAAATCAAGAATGCTATGGAGTCACAGTGCTCCCCTGTAAAACCAACTCTTAGGAAAGAGTATACTGAAAGGAAAAGATTAGAGGCCAAGTATATCAAGCTTCTTATCCGCTCTAGACCTTGACTATAACATGGTTATAAGCACGATAACATGGTTCTTATTCTCATTGTTGAGCTCAGGTTGTGGTAATAGCTTCCTAGATGGTGCCCGGTGCATCACACCTCCTAGTATATATCCTTTTATGTTTCCAGATTGTTGAACCTGGGCTGCACCTGTGCCTCACTTTAACCAATAGCATTCGGCAGAAATGACCTTTTGCTAGTTCTGGGACTGAGTCTTGGTAAGACTGCAGTTTCCACTTCTGTGCTTTTGGGCATCCTGAGCTGCCATATTAGAAGTGGATACCCTCCTGGAGAAATGACATGGATACACTTCCTGGAGAGGCTGCATGGAGAGGGAGAGGCCTGGAGATTACATGCGGAGACAGGGAGCCCCCAGCTGTCCCAGTGTCCCAGCTGTACCCACCTTCCCGTGGTCTCCACCCAGGCACCAGTCATAGGAGACAGCCACCTTGGATGTTCCAGTTCAATCAGGTCCACAGATGACCACAGCCAACATCATGTAGAACAGAATTTCCCAGATGAGCTCAGTCAACCCGCTGAATCATAAGGGTAATTAATGATTCTTGTTTAAAGCCACTGTTTGGAAGTGGTTTCTTACACAACAATAGTTAACTGAAACAGGGCTCATCGATTATATGTGTGGTCATGTTTAATTATTCATTTAGCTGCACTTCACTTCCAGGCATTTAGTATGTTTTTCTGTGGGTTTTATTAGCTATTCAATGCCAAATCCCTCTAGCTCACAATCAGCACAGGGCTCTGACTTTTTTTTTAAGATGGACTCATTTGATGGCCCTTATCAATACTTGAAGCCCAGAAAAGCACACACATAACGAACCCACAAGCTTCGGGCTATAAGTTGAATTGGCCAGATTCTTCCTGCTCTTTTCTCTGTCAGACTTAGCGTAGCAAACTTACCTTGACCCATGAAGATAAATTGTTCAAGCCCTGAAATACATTGATCTGAAATTCCTTTGGCAAGAAGTAAGGAAAATGATAGGCAGAAGAGGAATGAAATTTCAATTTGGAGAAATTTCATGAACTAAGAGGAAAATAAATAATGTCTATCATATTTAAAGATGTTATCATTTGATCCACTGACAGCATGGAATGAAAGCTGTATGATTTTGACATTGTATTCCCCCTTACATAGAATAGAGTTGTCTCTGGGAATCAGCTGCCTGGCTAGGGGCTATGTTTCCCAGCACCTTCCACGTCTAGATGTGGCCATGTGACTAATTCTTACCAATAGAATAGCAGAAATGATGTCTGATGAGCCAGGGCTTTTCAGAAGTCATTATACCTTTTCCATGCTCTCTCTCTCCCCTTGTGCTTGCTGGATATAAATGGCTTCAAGGCCTTGGGGGATGGCAGACCTCCCAGATGGAAGAAATGTGCATGTCTGAATCATGGCAAGGAGGAGGATCATTTGCCAACTAGGAACAACCACTGTCAAAAGTTACATGGAAGAAATTTCTGTTGTGTTTGAGCTTTCAAAATCTTGAGGTTTATTTGTTGCAGCAGCTAGCGTTCCCCTAATGAATATAGTTGTTCATTTAATTTTTTTCATGGATGAGATCATTACTAGTTTTGAAATTGTGGATATGTCAATTTATTTTCCTTAGATTCACTTGTCACATCTATAAAATGGGACTAATGGTATGTACTTCATAGGATTATTGTCATACTAAATGAGATATTATAGTATCTCATTTATTGAGCATTATCATGTGCCAGACCCTGTGCTAAGCACTTTCCATAATTTACCTCATTGAATCACCCCAATAATCCTATGACATATACTCTGTTAATATTCATGTTTCTCAAGTGAGAAAACAGAGGCTTAGAGAGGTTAGATACCTCTCTGATGTTTCATGGCCAGTAATAGCAGAGTCAGGATTTCAACAAAGGCAGCCTGACTTCAGAGACCACATACCTAAGCACTAGGCTGCTCTGATTAGGACCAGCACAAAGCCTGACACATAATAAATGCACAATAAACATGAATTTTATTTTCCTTCCACTTCAAGGAGAGAAGCAGTGTAGACTTAAGAATAAGTGTGTCCAGTTTTGGCTATGTGCACAACACATACACACAAACACACACACAAACACAAACTTATACAGCCTTACTTTTATTCACACATGTATTCGGGTGGGTGTGTTTAAGCTAGAAGTAAACTAGAATTGTGTTCACTGCATACATAGGTCCTCTCAACTGAGAGTGTTACTATTTTGTGCTCACAGCCCAACTGCAACTGCATGATCAAAAGAAGTAGCGAGAACACTGAAGAAATGCATCCCAAAATGACTAATGCATTTTAAAGTTGCTTGTGAAACATTCATGTTATTGACTTGCTAGATGGAAATTGGCAGAAAACTCAGCTCAGGATGGACATAACTCCAGGAAGTACAGGAATCCTGGGTCCCTAAAGTCTTTGTTATTTCACTTAATATACCATATATTTCTTGAAGCAAACTAGTTTAAAACATCCAGTCTGAGGTATAGCTTAGAAATAGCTTACCTTTATAGTTTTGGTGACGTGGAATTTTACAAAGCTGAAATACTTTTCAGAAAATTACAGTCCATACTAGGAGTGCTAGTGCTTTCTCTGAATTCATATTGGCTATTATTAGATTGTCTACAGAACCAAGCTCAGAGTGCTTTTTCAAAAAGGTGCAGTAATTTTCCCCATTCTAATTGCTATACCAAGAGTAATTTGTCTTCTGGGCTTTGGAGTCGCTGAACTACTTTCTTCTTTCGCCTGGACTTTCATCAAGGCAATATGCTTAATCAATGTTTGCTGATGTTTATGATCTAATGCTTAGTGGCAGCAGATGCAAAAAAAAAAAAAAAGAGTAAATCCCCATCTGCATAAAAATCCTTCTTAAGTTTCCCAGCATGCTGTTTTGCTGTAATTTTAGTAGACAGGTGATTTTTCATGGCACCTTCATGAGTTGTTTCCCCCCCATAGCTGGCTCCATTTTCCTACCTGCTATTCCCAGAAGCTGTGCTCTTATTTGCACCACCGCGTGGTAGCTCCTTTCAGGCTATCTACTTAGCTTGTGTTGAACTCTCCTTAGTGCTTGGTTTCCACAGTCTGGTCCAGGAAATGGACTCTATCCCTGAGTAATTTAGAAGCTGTTGTTAATTCATCAGTGAAGCCAAACCAGAGGTGGGCTCTGGGATTGTACTTTTTTTGGATAACAGTAGAGACCCTAAAATAGCTTCACTGACCCAAAGCATCTATTTCCAATGGCATAGGATGGAAGGGAATTTAACAGAGGGAAGTCCATTAACCTTAATGATAGTCACTTGGCTAATTATCTATCAGGGCCCTGGAAATGTGCATGTAACTAAAGCCTCCTCCCCATAATTTGTTCACTGAAGCAAAGGAGGTAGCTCACCTCTCTGCTCCCCATTAGGGAAGTGTAATTTGTAAACTAAAGACAGCATACAATGCCCCCGGCAAGCATTTTTTCATGTTGGCTTCTGTGTTTCAGTTGGCCTTAGATTCTTTTTAGGCTAAGGGCACAGGTTAATATCCATTTCTGTTGAGGAGGAGTGAAAAGGAAGAGGGCTTAGCCTCCTGGAGGGATTCCTGTTGACCCCTCTGGCTTATCGGTGTTTCCACGTCTATTCCTGTTCTGCCAATATGCAAGGACGCACCGAAAGTCATTTGAGTGTCAATGCAGATTTTCAATTTTAAAGTACAAAGTTAAGGCATTATTTTACTCTATATAACTAAAATTTTGGTAGCACCAGCCATGGACCGCAGGTGTCTTTGAATCGCAGGAAGCTACAATAAAGGCAGCAGAACTAAACCACAACATTAAATGACTGTTTAGTTAGCTTGCTCTTAAGTTGTGGAAAATATACAACTGCCCTAAGCAGAAAGCCTCCAAAGATTCCCTGAGGACATGACAGACATTTAAAAATGCAACCTAGTTGTGAATACACCCCTGCTAAGATCCCAATGCTACTCTCCTGCCACCCCCCCCACCCCTGCCCCCAATGCACACATTGTTTCTAAAACACTACATGAAGATCTTGCTAAATCAGCTTAAAAAGTAAGAAGAGAAAAGGGAATGGGGATGGGGAGTAGAAATCAAGCCCTTCGGGGGTTCAAAGTTCAGACATAAAACGACAAGCAAGAGAGAATTAAACAAAGCCTAGTGAGAGAAATTGCAAAACAAGATGCATCAGAACCAATAGAAATTCAAGATCAATTGTGTCAGCAGATCAAAGACAAGACCTAGCCTAGTGAAGAGTATTAACTCTCAGCAGGGGAGACACATCCTACTTACTAGAGTGAGATAGACACTTTGCTTCTCTACGGTGATTAGGTGGCTTTGGAGTAAAGATAACCAAACTGAGCAAAAAGGATAGATTTACCCATAGATTGGGGTTAGAAACTGAGGAAAAAGTATATTAACTTTGTAAAAGATGTTCTAGAGAGCTTAGGCACCAGAGATTTTGGAGGCTAGAATTCATCATCCCTGTTAGAGGAGCTATTCTACCTAAACAGGATCTATATCCCATTGACAGGGATTTTGTAGAAAGATTTCCTCTGACTGCTTCCATGAGTAACCCTTAGTGCTTATCTGGCAGATAAGCAAAAAACCTGTTCCTCCATTTTAATTTAGCAGACTTAAATAAATGTATTGTTGGCTGAGAATCAGGACCATGGAGTGATGGTAACAGTCATGTTAGGAAGACTTGGCAGGAGCAACGGCACAGATTTGTCCAGACTCTGTTTAATGGAGACCTGCATGAGCTAGAGGGTGATAGACTGCCAGTACTCTGTCTAGCTGCCAGGAGCCTATATTCCTCTCAATACTGGAACATTTAAAACAATGCTCAAAATGAACCATACTGTTCATGCAGTACAAGTGATGTGCATACCTAGATAAGCAAAAATGTTACCAAGTAGGATTATTAAATTGAAGGCTTCTGAATGTTTGTCTTTTTGGTTAAGGTAAGAAACAGTGCTCTCTAATCAAGGTAAGACAAGGGACCATATTCCTGATGGACCACAGTCAATAGTAAGATAATCTGTGATTCCTAAGGAACAGAATGGTATAAACAGAGCTAAACCATTATGAGCAAGTGTGATTAAACAGATGGTTCAAATGCAACAGAACTGTCATATAGTGGTTATCAACAAGCAAATAGAGGAAAATGGGTTAGTTTGGCTGTTAATTGAATATATGTATAAGCTCTGTAGTGATCGTTATTGGGAAGTAAATTATTATCACCATGGGGTAATGGAGAAAACTAAGCCACAGAGGAGTAAGATCAGCCCATCTGCTCTACAGAATGCGTAGATGTGTCTTGGATGATAATCCACCTTCTGATCTGTTGGTTAGCTCATTGTGACATAGTACCTCACCCCTGCTAAGTACATATTAGAGTATAACTGAATCGCTTTGCGGTACACCTGAAACTAACACAACATTGTAAATCAACTATACTTCAATAAAAAAAAGAAAGAAATTAGTGAGACCCACTATATAGCAAAAGGCCTAGAGCTTAATCAAATAGGTAAATACTGCTGTTTAGTAAGTTCATCTGACATCTGATTAAAAGAAAAGGAGAGGTCCCTGGGGAAGTACTGAGATAGTCCCATAAGTCCGTAAATAAGATGATGCGGAAAATTAACTCCTTGAGATTCTAGATGGCTAGTCTTTCCCCAACCCCTTCAAAAATCTATCAGTTAATAAAGTCTAGGCAGAGGATGGGTGAGAAACCTTAAGATTTCAGAAGAAATTTGGGCCTTACCTTAATTTCTTTGGCTTGAACAGAGTGGTGAATCATCACTTAGAATAATACAGTGTTAACACCCTTCAATACAGAGTGTATAACACCCACAGCAACCATCTAGCACAGTTCTTATTTGTTGAATGAGGATCCAAAAGAGGATTAAATGAATAAATGAGTTAGCTAATTTATTCTCAAACTAATTGGATTGTGGATTCATCCATTGCTCCTTGAAGTGCTTTAAATTTTTGCTTTATATATTTAAACAATATATTATTATATGCATACAAATTTAAAGTAATTTTTCTTTCTGATGAACACTTTATCATTATAAAAATGTTCCTCTTTATCTCTAATAATGCTTTTTGCCTTAAGTTTTACTTTCTCTGATATTAAAATAGTCACAGTATTTTTTTTTTGGTTAGTGTTTGGATGCTATATATTTTTCCATTGTTTTGCTTTCAATATTTATATATCCTTATATTTCTGATGTTATCTCTTATAAGATCATATTTTTGTTTTTTTGTAAATCTTGGCTGGTGATTTTTTTTTTTCTCTTTTAACTGAGATATTTGGTTCATTTAATGTAACTGCTGGTATATTAAGATTTAAATCTACCCTCTTACTATATTCTTTCTATTTCCATCTTTCTTGCCACTTTTCAGGTTGATTGGAGTAGTTATTATTTCATTCCTCACCCTACTTCCTAGCTTGGTAGCTGTTCTGGTTATCTATGGTTGCATAACAAACCACCCCAAAACTTAATAGCTTGTAATAATAATTTCATTTTTGTCATGATTTTGTAAGTCAGAGACTCGGGAAGGACTTAGCTGGGCAACTCATTTCTGATGCACATGGCATAGCTGTAGGGTCAACTTCTAAGGTGGTGTCTTTACTCTTATATCTGATACCGTGGTGCTCCTTGGACTCTCTTTCTCTTTTTTTTTCTCTCTCCACACGTGACATCTCATTTTGTAGAGTCTCTTTACTTTTGCTTGTGCTTCTCACTGCGTAGTTGTTCAGGATAATCACACTTGTCACATGAAGACAGGCTTCTATGAGGCAGAAGCAGATGCTGTCAATCTAGGTCACAGCTTTCCTGAATTTGACACGGCATTACTTCTGTCATATTCTACCAGTCAGAGGAGTCACAGGGGCCACCCAGATTCAAGGGAGTGGAGAAATAGAGTCTGTAACTTATCAGGGGAGAGACAAGGTCACATTGTAAAAAGCATGTGGAAGATATTGCTGTGGCCATCTTTGGAAAGTACAGTCTACCATAGATTATACACTATATACAGTTATACATTGCTTCACTGTTTTTGTTTGTTTGCTCTAGTGCTTACCCGGAGATGAAAACATGTATGCTGACTTATCATGGTTTAGAAACCAACATTTTTATCTCGGCCCATGCAAAAATCTTTTTTCACACTTTGACCCCCTTGACCCATTTCTCCTACCCCTCACCCTCCAACTCTGGCAACCACCAATCTCTTCTCTATTTCTATGAGCTTCCTTTGGTTTTCTTTTACATTTCACAAATAAGAGAGATCATATGATATTTGTCTTCCTCTGTCTGACTTATTTCACTTAGTGTAATGCCCTTGAGGTTTATCCATGTTGTCACAAATGACAAGAGTTCATTCCTTTTTATGGCTGAATAATATTCCATTTTACACCTATATCTACATATCACAATTTCTTTATCCATTCATCCCCTGACTGATACTTAGATTGTTTCCATATCTTGGCTAGTGTAAATAATGCTGCAGTGAATGTGGGGCTGCACATATCTTTTCAAGTTAGTGTTTTTATTTTCTTTGGATAAATACCCAGAAGTGAGATTTTTGGATCATTTGGTAGCTCTGTTTTTAAATTTTTAAGGAAACTCCATACTGTTTTCCACAGTGGTTGCACCAATTTTCATTCCCACCAACCGTACACAAGGGTTCCCTTTCTCCACATCCTCCCCAACACTTGTTATTTCTTGTCTTTTTTTTTTAATAATAGCCATTCTAACAGGTGTGCGGTAACTCACTGAATACTTTAAATCCCTCCATTATTACATATATGCTATTGTTGTCATGTATTTTACTTCTATATCTAGTTTAAGTCATGTAAGAAATTATTAACACTGTTTTATATAGTCAGTATTCATTTATATTTTGCCACACACTTACTGTTTGGTTGCTTGTCATTCCTTTCTGTATCTTTGAGCTTCAAACTGGGATCACTTTCATTGTGTATCCTCTAGTATATCCTGTAATGTGTCTGCCAGAAATAAATTTCCCAACCCCAATTTATCTTTTCATATAAAATTATCTATATTTCACTTTTATTCTTTATATATGCTGTCTACAAGAGACCCACTTCAGACTGAGGGACACAAACAGACTGAAAGTGAGGGGATGGAAAAAGATATTCCATGCAAATGAAAATCAAAAGAAAGCTGGAGTAGCAATATTCATATCAGATAAAATAGACTTTAAAAAAAAGAATGTTACAAGAGACAAGGAAGGACACGACATAATGATCAAGGGATCAATACAAGAAGAAGATATAACAATTATAAATATATATGCACCCAACATGGGAGCACCACAATACATAAGGCAACTGCTAACAGCTATAAAAGAGGAAATCGACAGTAACACATAGTAATGGGGGACTTTAACACCTCACTTACACCAAAGGACAGATCATCCAAAATGACAATAAATAAGGAAACAGAAGCTTTAAATGACACAAAAGACCAGATAGATTTAATTGATATTTATAGGACATTCCATCCAAAAAGAGCAGATTACACTTTCTTCTCAAGTGTGCATGGAATATTCTCCAGGATAGATCACATCTTAGGTCACAAATCAAGCCACAGTAAATTTAAGAAAATTGAAATCATATCAAGCATCTTTTCTGACCACAACGCTATGAGATTAGAAATGAATTACAGGGAAAAAACCGTAAAAAACATAAACACATGGAGGCTAAAATATACGTTACTAAGTAACCAAGAGATCACTGAAGAAATCAATGAGAAAATCAAAAAATACCTAGAGACAAATGACAATGAAAATACGATGATCCAAAAGCTATGGGTTGCAACAAAAGCAGTTCTAAGATGGAAGTTTATAGCTATACAAGCCTACCTCAAGAAACAAGATAAATCTCAAATAAACAATCTAACCTTACACCTAAAGGAACTAGAGAAAGAAGAACAAACAAAACCCAAAGTTAGCAGAAGGAAAGAAATCATAAAGATCAGATCAGAAATAAATGAAAAAGACATGAAGGAAATGATAGCAAAGATCAATAAAACTAAAAGCTGGTTCTTTGAGAAGATAAACAAAATAGGTAAACCATTATCCAGACTCATGAAGAAAAAGAGGGAGAGGACTCAAATCAATAAAATTAGAAATTAAAAAGGAGAAGTTACAACAGACACCACCGAAATACAAAGCATTTTTAAGAGACTGCTACAAGCAACTCTATGCCAATAAAATGGGCAACCTGGAAGAAATGGACAAATTCTTAGAAAGGTATAACCTTCCAAGACGGAACCAGAAAGAAATAGAAAATATGAACAGACCAATCACAAGCAATGAAATTGAAACTGTGATTAAAAATCTTCCAACAAACAAAAGTCCAGGACCAGATGGCTTCACAGGTGAATTCTATCAAACATTTAGAGAAGAGCTAACACCCATCCTTCTCAAACTGTTCCAAAAATTACAGAGGAAGGAACACTCCCAAACTCATTCTAAGAGGCCACCACCACCCTGATACCAAAAGCAGACCAAGATACTATAAAAAAAGAAAATTACAGACCAATGTCACTGATGAACATAGATGCAAAAATCCTCAACAAAATATTAGCAAACAGAATCCAACAACACGTTAAGAGGATCACACACCATGATCAAGTGGGATTTATCCCAGGGATGCAAGGATTCTTCAATATACACAAATAAATCAATGTGATACACCATATTAACAAATTGAAGAATAAAAACCATATGATCATCTCAATAGATGCAGAAAAAGCTTTTGACAAAATTCAACAGCCATTTATGATAAAAACTCTCCAGAAAGTGGGCATAGAGGGAACCTACCTCAACATAATAAAGGCCATATATGACAAACCCACAGGAAACATCATTTGCAGTGGTGAAAAACTGAAAGTATTTCCTCTAAGATCAGGAACAAGACAAGGATATCTACTCTCACCACTACTATTCAACCTAGTTTTGGAACTCCTAACCATGGCAATCAGAGAAGAAAGAGAAATAAAAGGAATCCAAATTGGAAAAGAAGAAGTAAAACTGTCACTGTTTTCAGATGACATGATCCTATACATAGAGAATCCTAAAGATACCACCAGAAAACTACTAGAGCTAATCAATGAATTTCGTAAAGTTGCAGGATACAAATTTTTTTTTTTTTTTTGCGGTACACGGGCCTCTCACTGTTGTGGCTGCTTCCGCTGCGGAGCACAGGCTCCAGACGCACAGGCTCAGCGGCCATGGCTCACGGGCCCAGCCACTCCACGGCATGTGGGATCTTCCCAGACTGGGGCACGAACCTGTGTCCCCTGCATTGGCAGGCGGACTCTCAACCAGTGCGCCACCGGGGAAACCCCAGGATACAAAATTAATGCACAGAAATCTCTTGCATTCCTATACACTAATGATGAAAAATATGAAAGAGAAATTAAGGAAACACTCCCATTTACCACTGCAACAAAAAGAATAAAATACCTAGGAATAAACCTACCTAAGGAGACAAAAGACTTGTATGCATAAAACTATAAGACACTGATGAAAGAAGTTAAAGATGCTACCAACAGATGGAGAGATATACCATGTTCTTGGATTGGAAGAATCAATATTGTGAAAATGACTATACTACCCAAAACAATCTACAGATTCAATGCAATCCCTATCAAATTACCAATGGCATTTTTTATGGAACTAGAACAAAAAAATCTTAAAATTTGTATGGAGACACAAAAGACCCCGTATAGCCAAAGCAGTCTTGAGGGAAAGAAATGGAGCTGGAGGAATAAGACTCTCTGATTTCAGACTATACTACAAAGCTACAGTAATCAAGACAGTATGGTACTGGCACAAAAACAGAGATCAATGGAACAAGATTTAAAGCCCAGAGATAAACCCATGCACCTCTGGTCCACTAATCGATGACAAAGGAGGCAAGGATATAAAATGGAGAAAAGACAGTGTCTTCCATAAGTGGTGCTGGGAAAACTGGACAGCTACATGTAAAAGAATGAAATTAGAACACTCCTTAACACCATACACAAAAATAAACTCAAAATGGATTAGCGACCTAAATGTAAGACTGGACACTAAAACTAAAACTTTTCCTCTAAAACTCTTAGAGGAAAACATAGGAAGAACACTCTTTGACATAAATCACAGCAAGATCTTTTTTGATCCACCTCCTAGAGTAATGGAAATAAAAATAAACAAATGGCACCTAATGAAACTTTAAAGCTTTTGCACAGCAAAGGAAACCATAAACAAGATGAAAAGACAACCCTCAGAATGGGAGAAAATATTGGCAAATGAATAAACAGACAAAGGATTAATCTCCAAAACATATAAACAGCTCATGCAGCTCAATATTAAAAAAACAAACAGCCCAATCCAAAAATGGGCAGAAGACCTAAATAGACATTTCTCCAAAGAAGATATACAGATGGCCAAGAAGCACAAGAAAAGCTGCTCAACATCACTAATTATTAGAGAAATGCAAATCAAAGCTCCAAGGAGGTTATCACCTCACACCAGTTAGAATGGGCATCTTCAGAAAATCTACAAACAACAAATGCTGGAGAGGGTGTGGAGAGAAGGGAACCCTTTGCACTGCTTGTGTGAATGTAAATTATTACAGCTGCTATGGAGAACAGTATGGAGGTTCCTTAAAAAACTAAAAATAGAATTACCATATGACCCAGCAATCCCACTACTGGGCATGTACCCAGAGGAAACCATAATTCTAAAAGACACATATACCCCAATGTTCATTGCAGCACTATTTATAATAGCCAGATCATGGAAGTAACCTAAATGCCCATCAACAGATGAATGGATAAAGAAGATGTGGTACATATATGCAATGGAATATTACTCAGCCATAATAAGGAACAAAGCTGGGTCATTTGTTGAGACGTGGATGGATCGAGAGACTGTCATACAGATTGAAGTAAGTCAGAAAGAGAAAAACAAATATCATATAGTAACACATATATGTGGAACCTAGAAAAATGGTACAGATTAACTGGTCTGCAGGGCAGAAATTGAGACACAGATATAGAAAACAAACATATGGACACCAAGGGGGAAAAGCCGCTGAAGGGTGGTGGTGGTTGTGTGATGAATTGGGCAATTGAGAATGACATGTATACACTGATGTGTATAAAATAGATGACTAATAAGAAACTGCTGTATAAAAAAAAAATTTTAAATATATATATATAAAAAAAAGCTGGGCTTCAGTCTAAGTGAGGGCCAGACTATTCTATTTCACCTTTATTTCTAAGATGTAACCCTTAGGGGTCCTAACCAAAAGCACAGGAGGGCTCCTCTTCCTTGGTGGGTCCTTGACTCTCATTTTTATTCCCTTGGTAAGACTGACAAAGATCTGTGTTTAACTTCTCATGGATGGCTCTTTTAATTGCCAGCTGCTCCTAGGGGAAAATCAGATTTAAATGCTAGGCATAACTTTCTGGTGTTTCCTTCTTCTGTATCTTTGCTTCACAATTCTTCACTGTCTTATTAGCTCCCCTATGGTCTCAATGTTTCTAAAAAAGAGGGTTGTTCTACATTACCCAGTCCAACATTAACTGAAACAGGAGTCCTATTCTCAAAGTACTTAATTTAATACTGATAAAAGAAACTGAATTTTATCTTTTCCTCACTAGAGCTGGAATTGATTCAGAAAAAATGCTAAGAATAATGAAATACATGCCAGTTTCATGATACTTTTAAAATATGATAGAATGTGTGAATCTTAATTTTTCACAAAATTCGAGGTAATGAAAAACTTCAATCATAAATGGATAGACTCATTTTAAGTTCCTATACCATTGTCACTCACCCATGTAAAATCTTCTGACTTACATGATAAAATAAGCCTGTTTTTCAAAATGTGCTTTTATGCTAAGATAAAAGCAGAAAATCAGTTTCCCAATCCAGATAAAGTAAATTTAGCACTACAAATGGACAGGACAATAGGTAACTGTTTATGATGTTCAAAGCCCAAGTGAGTAGCAACATCTGAAGAACAAGGTTACCTCTATATAATTTTAAAGTCATAATTGAGCAACACCTGCCTGTAAGACCATATGCTATGTTCTACCAAGAACACAAAAATGAATGAATCATAGGCTTTCCTTTCGACAAGTTAAAGTTTTCTTTTTTCAGAAATTTACAGTTATCTATTATCAAGAGCAGATTCCCAGCTGATATGAAGATATATATTACAAAGCCATAGTTCAACAAGACAAGACAAAAGTGTGGTGCTCATGAGAAACAGGTAGATGCCCCTGTGAAACAAAAAAGAAAACTCATTAAAAGACTCACGAGTATCTTAAAATTTGGTATATAATGAAGTGACATCCAAAATCAATGTAGAAGTAAGGGGTTAGTTAATAAATCATCCTGGGACAAATGGCTTTCTGTCTGAGAAAATAAATTTGATCTTCCATATCAAGTGAAGTAAAAACCTAAGTGTAAAGGTAATTATAAAGTTACTGGCAGAAAATGGAGGAGAATATCCTTGTGACTTTGAGTAACGATTTCATAAACAAGACTCAACAAAGCACAATCCATAAAGGAAAAAATGATGAGTTTGACTATATCAGTATTAAAGATTTCTGAATAACAGAGAGAACCATGGATAAAGTTAACAGATGAGTAACCTTCTGGGAAAAGATATTCACAGCATCTAAAATTGACAGAGGATCCCAATGGACATAGTATACATCATACACAAGAAATCCCTCATTCAATACAAAATTAATGAACAGAAATCTCTTGCATTCCTATACACTAATGAAAAATCTGAAAGAGAAATTAAGGAAACACTCCCAATTACCATTGCAACAAAAAGAATAAAATACTTAGGAATAAACCTACCTAAGGAGACAAAAAACCTGTATGCAGAAAACTATAAGACTCTGATGAAAGAAATTAAAGATGATACAAACAGTTGGAGAGATATACCATGTTCTTGGACTGGAAGAATCAACATTGTGAAAATGACTATACTACCCAAAGCAATCTATAGATTCAGTGCAATCCCTATCAAACTACTAATGGCATTTTTCACAGAACTACAACAAAAAATTCCACAATTTGTATGGAAACACAAAAGACCCCGAATAGCCAAAGCAATCTTGAGATAGAAAAACGGAGCTGGATGAATCAGGCTCCCGGACTTCAGACTATACTACAAAGCTACAGTAATCAGGACAGTATGATACTGGCACAAAAACAGAAATATAGATCAATGGAACAGGATAGGAAGCCCAGAGATAAACCCATGCACATACGGTTACCTTATTTTTGATAAAGGAGGCAAGAATATACAGTGGAGAAAAGACAGCCTCTTCAATAACTGGTTCTGGGAAAACTGGACAGCTACAGGTAAGGGAATGAAATTAGAACACTCCCTAACACCATACACAAAAATAAACTCAAAACAGATAAAGACCTAAATGTAAGGCCAGACACTGTAAAACTCTTAGAGGAAAACATAAGCAGAACACTCTATGACATAAATCACAGCAAGATCCTTTTTGACCCACCTCCTAGAGAAATGGAAATAAAACCAAAAATAAACAAATGGGACCTAATGAAACTTAAAAGCTTTTGCGCAGCAAAGACAACCATAAACAAGATGAAAAGACAACCCTCAGAATGGGAGAAAATATTTGCAAATGAAGCAACTGACAAAGGATTAATCTCCAAAATTTACAAGCAACTCATGCAGCTCAATATCAAAAAAACAAACAACCCAATCCAAAAATGGGCAGAAGACCTAAATAGACATTTCTCCAAAGAAGATATACAGATAGCCAACAAACACATGAAAGAATGCTCAACATCATTAATCATTAGAGAAATGCAAATCAAAATTATAATGAGGTATCACCTCACACCAGTCAGAGTGGCCATCATTAAAATATCTACAAACAGTAAATGCTGGAGAGGATGTGGAGAAAAGGCAACCCTCTTGCACTGTTGGTGGGAATGTAAACTGATACAGCCATTATGGAGAACAGTATGGCGGTTCCTTAAAAAACTAAAAATAGAACTACTATATGACTCAGCAATCCCACTACTGGGCATATACCATGAGAAAACCATAATTCAAAAAGAGTCATGTACCATAATGTTCATTGCAGCTCTATTTACAATAGCCAGAACATGGAAGCAACCTAAGTGTCCATTGACAGATGAATGGATAAAGAAGATGTGGCACATATATACAATGGAATATTACTCAGCCATAAAAAGAAACGAAATTGAGTTATTTGTAGTGAGGTGGTTTGACCTAGAGTCTGTCATACAGAGTGAAGTAAGTCAGAAAGAAAAACAAATACCGTATGCTAACACATATATATGGAATCTAAAAAAAAAAAAGGTTATGAAGAACCTAGGGGCAGGACAGGAATAAAGACACAGATGTAGAGAATGGACTTGAGCACACGGGTTGGGGAAGGGTAAGCTGGGACGAAGTGAGAGAGTGGCATGGACTTATATATACTCCCAAATGTAAAATAGATAGCTAGTGGGAAGCAGTTGCATAGCACAGGGAGATCAGCTTGGTACTTTGTGACCACCTAGAGAGGTGGATAGGCAGGGTGGGAGGGAGATGCAAGAGGGAGGAAATATGGGGATACATGTATATGTATAGTTTTTTATACAGCAAAAAATAACACCGTTGTAAAGCACTTATGCTCCAATAAAGATGTTAAAAAAAAAAAAAAAGAAATCCCTCATTCAGTTCTCTAGTCAAACATTACCACCTCAGAGAGGACTTCCCTGAATTTCTATCCAAAACACTACTCCCTCCTTACTTTTTAATCCCCTTAACTTACTTTATTTTTCTTCATAACACCTATCAAAATCCAATGTTGTATGGTTATTTTTTCATTGTCTTTTCCCCCAATATATTCTAAGTTCAATGATGTCAGGACTTTTTGTCTACTCTGTTCATTTTACTGTCTTAGCCCCTAGAACAAAGCTTGATACAGTAGATGTTCAATAAAAATTTAAGTAACTGAGTGAACAGACTCCTGAAAAGACATGAAAAGGAGCAGAATCCCACTGAAAAGAGATGAGTAGGCAATTACTCGGAGGTAGAATCTTAGTGGCCAGTAATATATGATAAGATGGTTAATCTCATATCAGAAAAAACAAACGAAAAGAAGTGTTATAACGTTCTATGTCCATCAAATTGGCAAAAACTCAAAAGTCAGAAAATAAAAGGGAAGTGGAGAAGAGGACCCCCTGAAGCACTGCTGGTGGGAGTGTAAATTGGTGCAGCCATCCTGGAGAGCCGTCTGAAAGTATTCAGTGAAATTATGTGTGTACGTATCCTGCAATTCCAGTGATCCCATTCCTGGATGCACACCCAGAATAACTCTCACATTGATCCAAAAAGGGAAATGTATGCAGATGTTCATGGAAGCATTATTTGTAGTGGCAAAGAGTAGGAAACGTTCTACATGTCCTTTACCAGGGAACTCAAGCACTGCAGTATGTTATATGCATGGAATGTTATGCAGCAGTCAGAGGTAATTCACTAAATTTACATAAGCAACATGGAAAGCACTTTTAATTCCCTTTTCCTCATTAAAATAAAGTAAAAGAATATTTTACATCTAACTATAACATAAAAGCAGATAGGCAAGTCAGATAAATTCAGTGGCTCTCTGTTGATTATGTATTTCCTATGAGTCTGTGGCTCTTGGTAGGAGAAAGATCTCCAAACTCTAATGAAGGCTTTCTCCCCTTAGCAATTTTGGGATCCTAAAATCCACCTGTCCTAATAAGTTTACTAGTATACTTATTTTCATTTCAGGGGGCTCATTTTATCTGCAGTCTCTGGTCTTAGATTCTGTTTAATGCTTACCTTGGAGAATTACATATGGGATATGCAGTGTTGTTCTTGGGTCATATCATAGCTTTGAGATTGGATGAAATTTACTAAATGAAGGCTTCTTCAACTGGGAATCTTGTTAAAATGCAGATTCAGATTCAGTAGGCTTGGGGAGGACGTGAGATTCTGCATTTCTGACAAGCTCTGAGGTGTGGCCAACACTTTGGGTCCAAAGACCACACTTTGGGTACAGGCCTCACCAGGAACACCCTGTGGAAGGGGTTATTCTTAGGGCTTCTGAGAACTCATTGTGGGTCCAAAACAACCCCTGGATTTATGTACATTAAGCAGAAGATTGCTGGGGGGGCATCTAGGGATACTCACTGTGTGTTAGTACAAGGGTTTGCTCCCCCAGTGCCACCCTGGAGAAAGGCAAACATGTTCCACAGGGCTCCATGCAATGGTGTACCAACCCTGGCTTATGTCTGAGTCGTCTGCGTGCATCTCATCCCAACTCCATGCTTAGTGACATAATGTTGGTAGATCGAAATTACCTTTGGTGCTAATATTTACACCATGGAAATTGGCAAATGCTACAATTCAAGGCTTTTCTTCCCAAAGACCCAGTTTACCAGCACACCACTCTGACCATAGTGTTCAGCAGGGAGGCTGTGCAGATCCCTATGCGTGACCCAGGGTGGGAGCAACAAGTTCCCGCATGGTTTCTGGCTGGGATAGGAGTCATTTACAGAGGGATTGCAGAGTAACTAGTCCACCTAAAATGTATGACAGAGAAAAAGAAAAGGTTACCTGAGAAAACAGGAAATAGGCCTTTAAAAATAAAGCTCATTTCCCCCTCTATACATGTTCCTCCCTCCAGTCATATATACGCCAACATTAAAAGAATATTATGCCTGCAGTGTATGTAGCAGAAGCTGATGAACTCTTAAAAACAAATATATCATTTTAAGTATTCATGGAAATTAAAGTCAGGGAAAGAAAAAAGTAGAGAAAATATATATTATTTCGAACAAGGACACTTTCATTAAAGAATTAGTAAGTCTTTAGTGTAAGCTAGGAGCACAGAGGAATCAGTGCAGTAATTGGGGAGCTGAGTTCCTATTAAGGGACTACTAATCAGCTTATTGAATGGCTCTAGACAAATTCTGTATATTTTTCCCACACTTTGGTAACTTGTGAAATTAGAGTTAAAATAGCTTTCACCCACCTCACCTCACAAGTTCCACAGCACGCTGAGATAATAAATTAGGTTGAAATAGAGGTTAGTAAATATCTGTGAACTACTTTGATTAAGAAAGAAATGCCTATGTGTAGGTTATTGTTAGCTGCAGTGGGAAACCTATGTTTTTTTAGGGTCAATTCAATTCCTACACAACCCAGTTAGAAAGTCTAGTAAGTATATGAAAGAAGCAGATGCTATGGAAAACCTCACTGAACCATCACAGTGACTGATGTCCGTCACTCCAACAATATGTTCTCTTCATTGGTACAGTCCTATGTTATACAGAAGAAAGTCCTATATTATAGCCACTCCCTGTGTGATGTCTGTTCTATGGTTAGCCTGGGGCTTTTATTGTTCCTCCTAGGCATTCGTTAAGTGAACACTGGAAAGCGTATTTGAGAAGGTCAAGCTTTGAGCTGCCTTTCAAGGAACCAGTCACATCACATATAATTTCTATTCTGATTCAAAATTATTTTAAAAAGCCAGTTACAAAACATAGAAAATATGATCCTAAGTTTACTAAAAACATATGTGCCTTCAAAAATACAGGAAGCTATTTTCCAAATTATTTCTATGATTATCTCAGAGCAGTGGGATTATGGATGATACAAATTTACTTTTATATGTATTTTTACATATCCTAAATGTTTAAAAAATATATTATCACAAAAGAATAACATACGTATTTTTGGTCAGTTTTTCATGTTTAAGCCTACCACTTTCAACAGCCCCGTTAGGACCTCCAATTCACAAGGCAGCACCTTCAGAAGGGAGAGTTAAAGGATGTAATTTGACTGTCCTTCAGCATTACCATAGAATTTCATATCTGAGTTGTATTTTGAAAGCATCTACTAATCAGACGCCTCACAGCTCTACAAGAGGCTTTCACTTAGATGATGAATTGAAGTTTTAGGATAAGCTGATTTGTGGAGTTTCTGTTGAAAGTGAAAGCTTCTCTATCTCACCGTCCTGTACTTCATCTTCTGGGTCACGCTGCAACTTTCAGTCCTTAAAATCCTATAACCTGTGCAGACACAGCTTGCCAGCTGGAACTAGAGTTATGGCAAACTAAGTATTGACATCATCTGGCCAAACACAGAGCCAAGGAAATGAACATGCCTGATATATGTGTGTCCTGATTTACTTTGGAACGCCGTTCCATGGCTCACAAAGAGTCAGTTGTAGTTTTTCCACATTGCATCCCAAAACCCACATACTACTGCCAAAGGTTAGAGGGTTCTAAATGGTAAGGAAAGACAAGAAAACCTGCCACATCTTATGTACTCTCAACTGTCTGATTAGGGAGAGATTATTCGGTGTTATGTTTAGAATATTTGAACTTCAGGATTTCCATTTTAGACTGTGTGACTTCACCTGGTTATAATTTGCATTTTACTGAGAGAGTCAGCAGAGCACTAACTCACACATTTGGAGACATTACCTCATCAATCCTCCCTTGTGGTCCTTTGGGAGAGATGAGGTCAGGTGTGCTAGGGAAGGGACAGCAGAAATCAGCCTTTTCTTTTAGGAACGTGACTCTGAGGTGTGGGTCCCAGTTGAGAAAGGGACGTGGGCTCCTGAGTCCATGGCGGGGCTCCTGCACCTGGGAACCAGCAGGGGAGTAGCTCTACTAATTCAGCACACCCCCTGTTTCTGATCCATGCAGTGGATCCAAGGGACCTTCTGGGGGGAGTTCTATGTCTTTCTCTTCCCTCCCAATTTCTTTAATTCCTCAGCGTATCCCAAAAGCTTTTTGAATTTAGCTCAAAATACGTAAACTATCTTGTTTGGTCCCCTAAATGTCAACCTGTGGTGTTCGATCTCTTTATCCAAATTGTAAAGTTTTCATTGCGTGGGTGATATTTTATGATTCCTGCCATTACACCTGCCTAGCACAGTGCAACGCCCGCCCACCTCTGCCTACCTCATCCCTCTCTATCCTTTCACCCAGCATTATTTTTCTGATTTGTGCTTATTGCTTAGTGTGTGTTTTCCCCCACTAGAATGTAACTTCCTGAAAGGCAGGAACTTTTTCTGTGTTGTTCATTGCTGCATCCCAAGTGCCTGGCACATAGGAGGCCCTCAATAAGTATTCATTGAAGGAAAGAACTAATATTTATGGGAGGAGCTCAGTAAAGGCATGGTTATATATTTTTGTTATTATTGATTGTTGGGGGCTGGCTCTCCAGTTACTCTGCTCTGAATCTTTTTTTTCCTGCATTCAAAGTGACCAAGCAAACGATCACAAATGATGACTTTTGGATTTACAGAGATGATGAGAGCATTTTAAATGGAGAATAGATGGCGAGCAGAGGAACAGCTGAATTTCATATTGAGAGAAGATGTATTTCCTGGCATTGAAGAGAGCGTTTTATACCAAACAACTTCGAAAAATGTACCATCTAATACAGGGTCCAGGGAGAGTGTCACTGAAATGCAAATAGGAACAAAGCACTTTGCATTTCCTTAGACTCACAGAATCCCAGCACAAGCTGAACCCTAGATGAGGAAACAGGGGTACAAAGAGATGAAGTAATTTACTCAAAGTCACACAGTGAAATAATGTCTGAGCTGATTTTTGTCAATGCAGTATGCTAAATACTCTTGAAGCAGTATTTACTTAAACATAAATCTACCGGGACCCCACAGCTAGTAAGCTTCCAAAGTTCCTTGGAATCCCAGAAGTTCCTTAGCTATTTTTACAGTCAGCGATCATGTAGAATCAAGTGCAGCATTTTGTACGGATTCTGGTTATATCATCTCAAGTCAGGTTATGGCTTGGTTGAGATAAATGAGGCAAACCTTATAGGAAGACAAAAGTTCCTAATATTACAGAGCACCTAAGGACAAATCCATCTGCTTCAGTAGAATTAGGATTGCCTACAGCCCTGTGAGAATGCAAATCATCACCCTGGCAGAGGAGGGAGGGGAGGGGGTGCTTCAGGGACTGCACTTTGCGGCTGTCTTTTGAAAAGCTGAGAAGGGTTAGAATCAGGGACTTGCTACCGGGCTGAGAGCTTGAGTGCTGCCTCTTGATTCGGAGCAGGGCTGGACTGCAGTGCACTTTGCCTGCGTGGGCTCGAAACTAGGGGTAACGCATGCCTTCTCTACTCAGAGCTCGCGGTGATCCCTGCCTGTAGCATGGCTTTCTGACTGCCCCTCCTCCTTGGTTGTGTGTGTGTGGACAGAGTAATGCTGGAGTGAATCCAAGCAGTTTAGAAACAACTTAAAACCCTTCCAACAGTTTGAAGCAAGTTGATGCTCTTTGTATTAATACAGTACCTATATTACAGAAGTATTAACTTTGACATTGTAAGTTCACTCAGGAATAGACTACTTAGAAATACATCATTCTTAGTGGGACAAAAGTTAGTGATGAGGTACTGCTCCTTACCACCTGTACGTTGTTCTTTCTTTCTCCTCTACCCTTACTCTTTTATCCTTCCTTTTCTCTTGATCCCACCTTCCTCCTGGCCTTCTCCCTCTCTCCCTTTCTTTCCCCCTTTCCCTTTTCTCCCACCTGGGTCTTAGGCCTGCCAGGGACCTTCACAGCCAACCTAGTTCTCTCATCAGCAAACAGAACTGAAAAGAGAAGAGACAGAGGTTCCCAGCCTCTCCACAGTTGTCAAGATGTTCTTCAATATGGTAATTTCTCTTTATTCAAACAGAATATGTAAGGCCGAGGTTTCCTGTCCTGCTGTAACAAATTACCACAAATCCAGTGGCTTAAAACAACGCAAATTTATTATCTTATTTCTGGAAGTAAATCAGTCCTAAAAATCAAGGTATCAGCAGGGCTGAGTTCTTCTGGAGAATCTGTAACTTTGACTTTTCCAGCTTCTAGAGGCCACCAACGTTCCTTGTCTCATGGTCCCTTCAAGGCCAGTAGTACATCTTCAAATCTCCCTCCCTCCCTCTCCTTACCTCCCCCTGTCTCCCTCCCTCCCCCCTCCTCTGCTTCCATCATCACTTGTCCTTCTCTGACCCTCTTTCCTTCTTCTTATAAGGACCTTTGTGATTATATTGGACCTACTAGGACAATCCAGGATAATCCATCTCAAAACTTTTAATCACATCTGAAAAGTCCCTTTTACATGCCACATGGACTTCTTTGGGGGTATTATTATTATTATTTTTATTATTTTACTACAGCTCTGAAGCCAGTAACCCCAGAAGCAAGTTACTGGCTTGAACATTCTCATTCAAAGAACAAGCAGCTTTAGGTCCTTTTGTGGGAATGAGCTCAGTTTCCAAAGACAAAACAAATAAAACACATAGGCAGGGAATTCCCTGGCTGTCTAGTGGCTAGGACTCCAAGCTTCCACTGCAGGGCGCATGAATTCAACCTCTGGTAGGGGAACTAAGATCCCACATGCCTCATGGAGTGGCCAAAAATATATATAAATAAACAAATTAAAAAAAAAAACACATAGGCAGAGACTTACCCAGAGATAGGGCTGTAGTTGTTTCTGGATGAATTTCAGCCTCACAGTGGTTTGACTTGGGGAAAGCTGAAGCAGTAGCATAGGCAACAGATCTTTGGAATAAACTGGACTCAAGGTTTGAAGTTCAGCTCTGGCACTTGCTATGGGAACTTAGGTGCGTTTGCTTAACTATAAAATGGGGATGATAATTCTTCCCTCATGTGGTTGGAGGACTAGGTTAAATTACGTATGTAATATACATAATATGGTGCCTGGCACATAGAGGATGCTTCATAAAAGTTATTTCTTTTAACTCTTTCCTCAGTGATTAGACTAAATATCAAGAATGTAATTACAATGTGGCCAAAAGTAATTAGGCTGAGATGTAATCACATGGATATTGAGCAATGGAATTTTAAAATAAAATCAGAGGAGACACCCACACAATCCAGTGGGAACTGACAACAATCTGTTTCTTCTCATCTGGCTTCAGTCTAATTACATTTTATGTCTCTAAATTGAATGAGGATATGGAAGGGAAAACTTGACCTGTCTCATGTCTATACCTAAAGAATTGTAGAAACATAATCGAATTTCTCTCATTCTCAAATTTGACAGACACATACCATATAAGGATTCAGTGGGTCTTCAGGTACCATCTAGAACAACCTGCCAACAAATGTCAGCACTTTGTCTTTACTTAAACACTTTCCACACTGGGAAGGTCACTTTTGAAACAGCTAATTGCAATGTTGGCTACTTCTTATTGGGAAGTTCCTCTTTATTTTTAGCCAGGAAACTGCTTCCCTAAAGGTTCTATCTTTTGATTCTAATTCTACCCTCTACACTTACAAAAACCTGATACAATTTTCACAATAACAATCCAACAGATGTACCTGCTCTGAGTTTTTTCTTTTCCAAGTTAGAATCCCAAAGTTTCTAAAGCCATTTGTCCCTTACTATTCTTTTTGGGTCTTTCCAGATCTTCTGGTTGTCTTCTTTTTTTTTTTAAGATGTTGCGGGTAGGAGTTAATTAATTTTTGCTGTGTTGCGTCTTCATTTCTGTGTGAGGGCTTTCTCTAGTTGTGGCAAGCGGGGGCCACTCTTCATCGCGGTGCGCGGGCCTCTCACTATCGCGGCCTCTCTTGTTGCAGAGCACAGGCTCCAGACGCGCAGGCTCAGTAGTTGTGGCTCACGGGCCCAGTTGCTCCGCGGCATGTGGGATCTTCCCGGACCAGGGCTTGAACCTGTGTCCCCTGCATTAAGCAGGCGGACTCTCAACCACTGCGCCACCAGGGAAGCCCGGTTGTCTTCTTTTACTGTACTCTAATTTATCAGCGTCTCCCCTAAAATAAGTCACCAGAGCTAAACAGAATATTCCAGATGTGGTTGTATTAGTGCACAGAATGCTGAAGCTTATATTTTCTGTTGGATCTGCATTATATTTCCATTAATGAAGTCTGATTTCATCCGTTTTTTAAAGAAGTAATCTCATAATACTGTCATTTGGCTTATTCTGAGTTGGCAGTCAGTCCAATCACCAGATGCTTTGCAAACCAGCCTTTGTTTTCCCCCATCCTTACCTGCCCAATTGATTCATTATAATATTTGTTGTACAGATAATATCATGAAAAGCCTGCTAAAAATGAAATAAGTGACTTAGAATCTTACTAGGCCCACATCAGCAATTTTTAATTGTCTAAGTTCCTCTCTAGTCCTTGCTCATAGGCTTATACAAATTTTATATAGTTTTCAGCATAGCTTAGACAATTTTTCATATCCTGACTTTGAAGGCTAACATATTAACATTTTCCCAAGCTACTGTATTATTTTTTGTAATTATACTTTAAAATAGCTGCATTAAGTTCCACAGTAAGATATACCATATTTACTCACCCACTCTTTGTCTCAGACCTTGAGGTGGTTCTATCATTGCATGTCAAACGGTTTCTTTGGGGGAGATTTTACCATAATTCTGAAATCAAATGACTTTTTGGACCACAATCAAGAGTTTATGTTTCTCTATTTAAAATTTTCTCCTTTTTAAAATTTTCTTCCTTGTCTAGACTTTGGTGAGACCACTTCTCCAATCTCCCTCCCCTTTGCTCTTCACATCATCTTTCAATTCAAAACAAATATAATACAGAGAGAAGTAAGACAAGACTCTGAGATTTTAAGCTTTAATATCCATATTAATTCCTCCAATGGGTTCGTAACCCTCTCACCCTGACACAACAACCTCTCTCAGTGCCAGCCTGAGAGCTCCCGTTTCAGGGGCATTTAGGAAATCCATCCCTGCCCTAAACTGCTCCTTTCTTGCTGGCAAGCTGATGCCTGCAATTAATGGAGGCTAAATTTCTACGTTCCCTGGGAGCAGACTCTGCGTTGCTTTCGCTTACGGTATTCCAGCTTAGTCATGGAAGGCTCTCAGTGAATATTTCTTAGGAGAAGGAATGAAAGAATATAACTAAAGATAAGACTTCACAATTTAATTCAGCCTGGGAGAGATACGACTTCATTCACACTAATGAGTAAATTGCTGGTATTAGATAGTTCCCTGGGCACAGGTTTTACTACGAGGAAGAAAGGGCATGAAGCTCTCCAGTCCTGCTTGAGAGAAGATAGTAATGGACTTGAGACACCTAAAATCGGAACATTGTAACTTTTTCCAGGGCCAGCCTTGGGCTTTATAAACTCAGACTATTGCATGGGATGCTTTGTGACCTTCTATAATTTCAGACTTGCCCTTTTAACTTGCACTGACGCTACCAAACAACAGCTTTTGCTGTTACTACAGAACAGCTTTTGCTGTTACTACAGAACAGCAAATGTCTGGGGAGTGGGGATGGAGGTGGGGAAGACATTGGGAAATAGTAAAGACTTGATAGGATATATATTGAGCTCTACCACGTCTTTACTAAAGAGCTAGCTGAGGTGCAGATGAAGATTGCTCTTCTTTTCTGGTATTCCTCACTCAAGTCAAGCCCTGGCCTAGGTGAGAAGGAATATTAGAGTGACCAACAGAGTGAGTTTGCCTAGAATTCTCCTGGCTTTGATACTGAGAGTTCCATGTCCCTGGAGCTGCTCAGTTCCAGACTCACTGGGATAGTTGCCCTCCGTCGCCCAAGGGCTGCCAGCAGTCTTGATTGGATCCTCTGAGAATTAATTGTAAAAGGGCAGAATAGCCCCAGCTCACGGGACCTCTCTCTGTTTTTTGGCCCTGCCCCTTGGCAATGACCTATGGAAGAAAGCCCTGCCTCCCCTGTTCGGGCTGAATCAAAGTTCTACATGTTGTGACCTAACAAGTTGTGCCAATAGAAACTCCCCTATCCAAACTTGTCTTTCCTACAGACCTGTCAACTTGTCAACTCCAACATCTTTGGAGCCTAAATAGATATTTCTAGAAAACCATCTAAAATCATCTAGAAAATCTAGAATCATCTAGCAAATCATAAGCGCTACTGCAGATTAACTCATTAATATTCCCATTCAGATGTGTATGGGTAAGTTTAGCAAACCATCACTTAGAACAGTGTTCTGAAATTAGAGGACAGCAGATTGGAATATTTTGGGGGCAGGGCAATAAGGAAATCTGGCAGTGGTGCTCTAGTTAGTGCCTCAGTGGTACTTCCTGTCTAACCAAAGCAGGAAGAGGCACGGTGTCCTTCGGAAGAGAGGGCCAATTATTTATAATCCAACTTTCGATTTGTGCTACTTCTATTCAGTTTCCAGAAAGGAGACACTCTCCAAGTTACCACCTCAGACCTTGAACGTTCCTATGATTAGGCAGACACTGATTTTCCTCTTGGCACCGTACAGCTGCACTGCCTCTGCATCTGGGTCTCATTCACTAGACCACCACCAAAGACCTCCTGGTGCCGGACTTATGTCTTTATCTTCTTCTCTTTTTCCCGCTCTTGCTTTTTCACAGATCAATTCATTCCTTTTTCTATACACACATGCTCTTTTTTTAACTTCTTTCCCCCTTTGCCCTTATTTAGAGGTACCGCAGGAAAATCTTTCTTCTGATATATTATCCTCTCTTTCCCTTCCCGTGTTCCTTTTATGGGTATATACACTCATATGTGTGTGTGTACACCTGTGTGCATGCGCGCGCGCACACACACACACACACACATATCTATATCCTCACAGATTGCTGATATATACCTGTTTGAAGTAAAAATGATGGTCAGGGATTTTACATTAAACATAATAAAGACTCGGGACCTTCAATTTCTAGACCACTTGAAAGTGCTCAGAAGATTTCCTTTAAAATTCTTACAGGACAGGAATAAAGATGCAGACAGAGAATGGGCTTGAGGACACGGGGAGGGGGAAGGGTAAGCTGGGATGAAGTGAGAGAGTGGCATGGACATATATACACTACCAAATGTAAAATAGATGGCTAGTGGGAAGCAGCCACATAGCACAGGGAGATCAGCTCTGTGCTTTGTGACCACCTAGAGGGGTGGGACAGGGAGGGTGGGAGGGAGATGCAAGAGGGAAGAGATATGGGGGTATATGTATATGTATAGCTGATTCACTTTGTTATAAAGCAGAAACTAACACACCACTGTAAAGCAATTAGACTCCAATAAAGATGTTAAAAACTTCTTACAAAAATATCTATCTGCCCCTTTATTGTTCACTAATTTAACCAGCTTTCCTCAAGTACTAATATTCAACATAAATAGAAGAAAATAATTTCCTACTCATTTTTTTCTTATTTTCTTTACTTTTTAAAAATGATAGCTAACATAACAGCACCCTTTTCTAGTTTTCATCGTAAATCTAAGGCATATGCAGCAATATTGTGTGTTGACCAAGGTTCTCTGGACTATGTGGAAATATAAGCACCATTTTCTTAGGAATGATTAGAAACCAAGGGAAAGCAGGTGGTGAGGTGGCTTACAGGAGGGAACTAAATGTCTGAGACAATAAAAGACAAAAGCACATCAGGTTTTGAGCTGTATCTTTTATTTGTTAGGGGAGGGGCCTCAGAAATCTTTAAGAGAGGGCTTCCCTGGTGGCGCAGTGGTTGAGAGTCCGCCTGCCGATGCAGGGGACACGGGTTCGTGCCTCGGTCCGGGAAGATCCCACATGCCGCGGAGCGGCTGGGCCCGTGAGCCATGGCCGCTGAGCCTGCGCGTCCGGAGCCTGTGCTCCGCAACGGGAGAGAGAGGCCACAGCAGTGAGAGGCCCGCGTACCGCCCAAAAAAAAAAAAAAAAAAAAAGAAATCTTTAAGAGGGACCTGGAACCTGGCACGTGCTTGGAAATAGAACAGAGGGACCCAGTATATTCTGACAACTTCTATCATATGCCAGTGAGTTCTGGCCTGAGACCATCACTGAGTGTTGGACTAAGAGGATGTAAACCCTGTGTGAGCAGGAGTGTTCAGAATGTGGGTCTGCACGCAGGCTCAATGACTCCAGGGCCATAAGAAAAGAGGGCACGTTGGTCTTGCCCTTGAAGCAAGATGTGCTTGCCTGGGGCCCTGACTGCTGGAATGGGGAGGACAGCTCTGGGCCATCTGAGTTCCAAACAGTGGATCTCAATTGCATTTGTATGCCAGAGACTTCTTATATTTTACAAAGGTCTTTTTATTAATTCACATGGCAAACCTGTAAAACATAGCCATTATCGCTATTTATAGATGCTAAGTAATTTGCCCAAGTTAATAGTATATTTGATTTCTTTCTCTCCCTCAGCTCCAAAAATCAAAGCCCTGTTGATTTTCCTTCAACATGCTGCTCACTCCTTGCACCCTTGTCATTCCACTGCTACCCACCTGTTCCACGCCCGTGGCATTTCATGCCTACACCTCTGCAGTAGCCTCCTGACCACCCTCTGCTCTCCAGACTGCCTCGGCTTCAGTAGATCAAAATATCATTGCTAGGGTTCAATGTTGGATTCATCAACACAATGCTGCTTTAACTACATCACTTCCCTATTCAAATCGTCAATGACATCCCCATCCCGCTATGGGATAAGGACCAAATCCTTCAGCCTGACAGTCAAGGTCTTCCATGGTATTTCCTCAGCCTACTCTTGGAGTCTTAGTTCCCCTCGCCCTGCATGACAAACTCCTACCTTCCTTGTACCTTAAACAACACTTGCACCGCACATTCACACATCTGCTTATAGTGTGGCCCCACCTGAAATTCTGCCTCTTCTCCCCTCTCTTCATCTAAATCTGTGCAGCTCAGACCTCACCTTTTGGTGAAAATCCACACTTAGGGTCTGTACCAGCCCTGAGCTATGAATCATGTAGATCTGGGTGACATCTCTTTCCTTTCTGTTTAATATTGTTCCTTTACTCTTTACAGTTATTAACTTTTCATGAATTTCCCCATTTTTCATGTTTCCTCAGTCATATAGGCAGCTTGGAGGCAAGAATCATGTTTTCTACTATTTTGATGTTGCAAGGTATCTTGAAATATTAATCTTCATGCTGTTGTTTTCCTCTTGTCCTTGCAAGTGACTTTCTGCCTCTCAAGCAGAGGCATCTACACTGCCTTGGGAAAAAAAAAACGGGAGTAAGAGAAAAGCAGGAAACTGTTAATGTTTCAGATTTCTTTTTTTCCTTACCTTTCAAAACAGAGTTTTTGAGAATCAAATGGGGAAGTCTGAGGGCTTTATACCATACCCAGGGTTTATGCCATAACGATGGAATTGGAAAGAGAATGTGGCATACTGCCTATGGTCCACTTAGCCAATGGAGGCCTGCATCTGCCTCGAGATTTTTCTGAGACTTAGTCAAAATATTTCCCATAGACACCTTCTGCCAATGCCCTGGTCCAGGATGCTCATGACAACATCAGCCTGGAAAAATGGAGGAGGGCTTTGAGACCCTGGAGGAGATGGAAGTGGGCAAGGAAAAGCCCAGCACTAGGAATTGGGAAGACAGACAATGGGAAACTCCTCTCTGTTACCTTCTGTCTTGCATATGTGCTCTCCCAGATGTCAGCCACTAGGCACACGTGGCTGTTAAGTATTGATACTTGAAATGTGGCAAAGGTGACAAAGGAATTGAATCGCAGTAGTCACATGTGATGTGACTAGTGGCTACTGTATTGAAGAGAGCAGCTCTAGAGCACCTGACCACAGTCTGTCTGATTCCAATGGCTCACAGAGTCCAGCACCATTCCTGACACATAAGAGGCACTCAACAAATATTTCTAGAATGAATGAATGACACACATTATAAAAGCGATAAGTGTGTGTTGACCCCTGGTTCAAGATAGACCTGAAGCCTCATGGCTTCAATATTCTCTGTTCTACTGACCATATATATAGAAGCTACTACAGCTTACTCCATATAAAAAACTTTATAAGGATTGATGTTTTGAGGGGTGCATAATTCCCAAACTATTGACATCAGCAGATAGCTAGCTATTGAGCCTGACATGACTGTACTGCTTTGAATCTGAAAGCACCTAGACCATGTTTGCCAGAGCTTCAAATTACCATCTCTGTAACACCCAGAAGGGAACTTGGGTAACATGCTTTTTCACTTCTCCCAGTTGAGTTTAGTGTTGTTTTATATTATATTTGTAATTTGACTGTGCCAGGCCTTACCAACCTGTGGATAAAGAGATATGGTCATATTGATATTCAGATCAGAGCAGCTGTAGTACTTCAGCCCCTCTCTAGGTTTCTCTGGTGTTCTTACCGTTGTTTCTACTGCTGCTGTCTTGTAAGAGAACACTCTAGAACTAGGAACAGCTGGCTTTTCCTTGGAGCTGCTCCAAGCCCCCAAAGGGCCCAGGCTCCAAAGTGGTCCAGGGCTGACCTCGTCTTTTCTTCCTGGGCCCCGAAGCAAGTCGCTTATGCTCTGAGTCCCATTAATGGGTTTTGCTTTTGTTCTTTTATTTGTTTCAATGAGCATCAATCTTTCAGTTTCTGGCCCTCCCCACTCCTTTGGGGATCAAAACCACTTCATTAGGCAGAAGGACTAAGCTGAATTAGATAATCAACAAATAATTATGGATTCTGTTATGTGTAAAATTCTGTTTTTTAAAATGAGTAGATTTTAAATCAGTAAACAATTTTAAAATTAAGTAGACTTAATATACACTATAATGTTTAATGTCCAGACATCTTGCTGTACTCCCATCTTCCATGTCCCTTTCCTTCATCTAGAAAACCTGAAACTCCTGTGCATCCCAGTTCATGGAGAGAGACCCATAAGGATCACCGATTACACAAGGAGCCAGACGCTGAAACCCAGCTTCAGCTCAGCTGGGAATGATCATTCTTTTTTTTTTTTTTTTTTTTTTGCGGTACGCGGGCCTCTCACTGCTGTGGCCTCTCCCGCTGCGGAGCACAGGCTCCGGACGCGCAGGCTCAGCGGCCATGGCTCACGGGCCCAGCCACTCCGCGGCATGTGGGATCTTCCCGGACCGAGGCACGAACCCGTGTCCCCTGCATTGGCAGGCGGACTCCCAACCACTGCACCACCAGGGAAGCCCATGATCATTCTTTTAACCCACAGGTTGTCAGACCGCAGTGTGTATCAGAATCACCTGGAAGGCTTATTAAACACCGACTGCTGGGCTCCACCTACAAAGTTTCTGATTTAGTAGGTCTTGGGTGGGACCCAAGAATTTGCATTTCTGACAAGTTCCCAGGTGATGCTGATGCTGAGAACACACTTGGAGAACCACTGCCTTGATCATTTGGTGATTAGTTTTCTGGAAAAAGAGCTTATGGATGCATGACAGTCCTCCAACTTCACTTCATCTTAGTTTTTACTTGCTCTAAAACATTAGTCAAAAAAGACCTTTCTTGCCTGAATCCAAGAAGATAACGAGTTTGGAACATGATGAGAATTCTCAATACCTTCATTCTCTGTTCTAAAAAAAAATGATCAGTTTGTTTAGGGTTTTTATAAGCTTTTGGTTTTTATGTGGCAGAGAGCAGTGAATCACTGGGAGTCAGGACATTGAGTAATTTAAGTAAATCTTACTGTAATCTCACTGAAAACACTTGACTAATTAGGTGGAGCTGTGTCTGCTGTATGTATGAGCCCATAGGAATGGGTCCACTGCCAGATGGACATTGTTATTCTAATTATGTAATATAAATTATTCCCCCCAAAAGGTCAAACAGAATATGACTCCTTTGCTTTTCATTATTTAGGTGAAATTTCCCCAAAGCCACAAAACATTTTCTCGGTTCAATTAATCCATTAAAAAATCCAGTTATCTTACAGATGTTTTATCCACGTGACTTTAAAAGGTCAGCTGGATGAAATTTTCAGTATCACCAGATGCTTTGCTGTCAGGAGAGCATAGCTTCACTTGAAATGTTTTGCAAACCTAGAGCTTTCTCTGTGCTTAATCACCCTCTGGTCAATAAATTCTACTTTCAGTGACCAAATTTCACTGTTGAAATTTAAAATCATTTCTTCTTGTTTCTATCTTGTATAGTAGGAATGAGCAATACTGTTAGTTATCTATTGGTAATTACTCTTATTTAATTTGTTTGAAAACAGCTAGTCGCTCTTTATCTTTTTCTTTTTCATGCAAAATTACCTCCAACACTTTTTATTTATTTATTTTTAAAAATTAATAAATTAATTTATTTTTGGCTGCGTTGGGTCTTCGTTGCTGTGCCCCGGGGGGTCTCTCTAGTTTCAGCCAGCAGAGGCTACTCTTCTTTGCGGTGCGTGGGCTTCTCATTGCAGTGGCTTCTCTTGTTGCGGAGCACTAGGCACGTGGGCTTCAGTAGTTCTGGCACTTGGGCTCAGTAGCTGTGGCTCGCAGGCTCTAGAGCACAGGCTCAGTAGTTGTGGCACACAGGCTTAGCTGCTCTGTGGCATGTGGGATCTTCCCAGACCAGGGCTTGAACCCGTGTCCCCTGCATTGGCAGGCGGACTCTTAACCACTGAGCCACCAGGGAAGCCCCTCCAACCCTTTTAAAATCTTCCTTCATAGATCCTAATTTCAACTGCAAGTATATTAGCCTGATGGTGTCCCACAGATCACGGCTGCTCTCTTCACATTTTTTCAGTGTTTTTCTGCTTCATTTTGGGTATTTTTATGATTGTGTCTTCAAAAACATTGAAATTTTCAGTGTCTAGTCTTCTCTTAATCCCAAACAGTGTACTTTTCATTTCACATGTTGGATTGTTTTGTTTTGTTTTTTTTGTCATTCATTTGGGTCTTTTTTATATCTTCC
Organism: Pseudorca crassidens; assembly: GCF_039906515.1. NCBI lineage: Eukaryota > Metazoa > Chordata > Mammalia > Artiodactyla > Delphinidae > Pseudorca > Pseudorca crassidens. The sequence goes on from NC_090298.1 coordinate 53,117,540, forward strand.
ATTTTTCTCGACATCATGGTCTTATTTTTCCATACCTTCTTAAACATTTGGAGCGTATTTACAATAGCTGTTCTAACATTTTTTTTTTAGATTCTTATCTGCTAGTTCCATTCTCTCTGTCTTCTGGATCTGTGTCTATTGATTGAGTTCTCTCCTGGTTTTAGGCCTATTTCCTACTTCTTTGCATACCTGCTAATTTCTTGTTGGATGTTAGACTTTGTGACTTTTACATTATTGACTTGGATTTTGTGGTATTTTTTCAAATAGTGGTGGATTTTGCTCTGGCACTCAATTAATTTACTTGGAATTAGTTGAAACTTTAGAGACTTCCTTTTAAATGTTGTTAGGACACGTCCAGTGTAGCCTTTAGTATAGGCTAAAGAATATCTGAGGATTCTACTCTATGTCTTGCGGATTATGATCACTTCCATTCTTGCCCTGTGTGTGAACTCTGGAAATTGTTTTGTTTACTCCTTTCTCATGGTCATTTCCCTGTATTCAGGTAGTTTCTTTTCAGACATGCACATATTAGCACAGCCAGAGACTCAAGGGGACCCCTCAGTAGATTTCCTGAGCTTTCTCTCTGCCAATAGTACTCTGACTCATAAATTCTTACAGCTTGGCCTCTCTGTATCTTCACTTCATAGGGACCACTTCATAGAGAACTCTGTTGATTTCCCCTTTCATGCACTGCAACCCAGAACTGCCTTCTGACAATAAGCTGGTACAGTTGTTCAACTGGCTTTGCTTGTTACCCTTTTGTTAGAAATCACAGTGCCTTGATATCTGTTGTTCAATATCTGTGTGGTGGGCAGCTTCTAAGGTGGCCCCCAATGATCCCCACCTTCTGGTATTCATGCTTTGAGTGGATGCTAGATCCAGTAACTAACAAATATATGGCATGTGTGGTAGGATGTCACTTCTATGATTACAGAAGGTTACAGATACTCTAACCTCCATCCTGCTAGAGCGCACTCTCTCTCTCACTTGCTTGATGAAGCACAGGGAACTGAGAGCAGTCTCTGGCCAACAGCCAGAGAGTATTGGAGGCCCTCAGTCCAACTGCCCACGAGGAACTGAGTCCTGCCAGTGACTACATGAGTGAGCTTAGAAGTGGATTCTTTTTCATTCAGTCATTCAGATGAGACCATGGCACTGACCAACACTTCAACTGCAGCTTTGGGAGAGACCCTGGGTCATTCTTGATATTGATAATTTGTGGCAATTTCATAATAGTTAAACCATGCCTGGTTTCCCAAACCATGCCTGGTTTCCCGAACCACAAAAACTGCGAAGTAATAAATGCGTGTTGTTTTAAGCTGCTGAATTTGGGGGTAACTTGTTACTCGGCAATAGGTAACTAATGCAGTCTGAAAATCACTGTGTCGTATATGCTATTTTTGTTCTGTCATTTAAGGCAGAAAGGGTAAATTAGGTCTCTGCAACCCAGTCTTGGCTAGAAAGAAGTCACAGACCATTCAAAGTAGAATCTATGTAGGTAGGACCGAGAGATCAATATTTTGTAAAGCTTCCCTGGTGATTCCAATATACAGGCAACTATGAAAGCCACTGTCTTAGATCAGTGATTCTCAGCCATTAATGTGCATGTGAATCACCTAAGGATCTCGTTAAAATCAAGATTCTGATTCAGTAGGTCTAGAGTGGGACCTGGGATTCTGCATTTGCAACAAGCTCTCAGATCATGCTGATGCTGCTGGTTTGTGGACTACCCTTTGAATAGCAAGGATCTGGATTACTGCATGCCTTCTGTCTGTTACATTTATTGAGGAACCTGGAATAAGTTCCTTAGTGTCTGTACCAAAGAATATTTGAGTAGCTCTGCCCTCTATCTTATTCACTCTCCATTAACTGGTGTCTAATTTATTAATTCAACAATTACTTATTTTCTATTTCTTGTATGATAACTCCTTTGCTAGATGAATGAGACACAGCCCCTCCATCCCGTGCTATCTGAAGCCATTATCAGTTTAGTGGAAGAAGCAGATATGTGAGAAAGTACATTATAAAGCAGGCTGGTAAGTGCAAAGATAGAAACACAAATTAATTATGAACTCCCTTTTAGGGTACAGTAGTCAGGAATGCTTCTAGAAGAGGTGATGTTCGAGTTGAGTTTGGAGATATGAATGGCCTCTCCACTGTGTAAATTGGAGAGCGACTTTCTGAGAGAGTGAATACTGAAATATTACCTCTGCTTCCTCTCATTGCCTAAAAGTCTTAATCTTGGTGTCTCTTGCTCTCATGCAAATTGGACTCCTGGTGGTTTGCCCTGAAGTCTCAGAACCCTGAGATAGGTATACAGATTTAGTTCCTTCTTCTGTAGCTCTCACTGTCTTCAACTTCTGTGTTTAAACAAATGCACTTAAGAAATATCTTTTGATTTTTAGCCTCAAGTCAGTTTTACTACAGAAAAGTTTCAAGTATCAAAAATTACTATCTTTCATCTTTATCTTTACTCATTTCTCAGAGGATGGAATGGGGAGTGGATCAGATAGACACGGCATGTTTCACATTTATTTCATCTGTAGCTGAGTTCCTGACATTTCCCTCTAGGAGAATTATTTGTTGTTGTGAAACCCCTTTCAACCCTCTTCCAAGATATTTCAGATTAACTAATGAAAGTAACTGACGAACTTAACTATGTAGAAAACAAAGAAAATCTTAAGCTTTACTCCATCGGGATCATAAGTAAGAGACTGTTTCTTTTGTAGAACAGCCGGTAAAATATAGGCTTATGAAAAGACAATAACCCAGAGTTTTTCCCCTTGAAGTGGAAAAATCAGCCTCGTAATATCTCTCCACAATTTTTCAATAAAGCTCAAAGGGGAGAAAGATTCCATCCTCCTCATAGAACAAGAGTCCGCTTTGCTGTTATTACCCCTGAGCCTAAACCCAACTTAACATCTCCAGAAAAGATGTGGTTAGAGAGACGAGAGAGCTGGTAAGTAGTCCAGCAAAGTCCTTGTACTAACTCACAGATTATAATGGCATTGGAATCCTAGAATCAAATAGTAATGGCATCCAGGTTTGGAAGATTTTTTTTTTTTTTTCTAATCATAAGGACTCACTGGTTTACCCTCCCAAAGTCTAAGGAAAGAACCCAAGTGAATAACTGCTTTTGATGTTCATAATCCTGATTGTGGTCAAAATGAAGAGAGTCAGTAGGGCAGTGTGTCTGTTACTTTTGCTATGTAACATACCACTCCATAATCTAGTGGCTTAAAGCGATAAATATTTTTACTTTCTTGCTATTCTGTGGGTTTAATGGCCATTTCTTATCTAGGCCAGCTTAGCTGAGGCTGGATCATTTAGGTTGGTGTCACTCAGATGTCTAGATGATTTAGGAATGGCTGGGATAGAGCTTCTATCCATTAGGCCTCTTATCCTCCAGGAGGCAAGCCTGGGCTTGTTCACACAGTGGTAGAAGAATTCCCAGAGAACAGCAAGAGATGGTAAACCCCAATGTGTAAGCACTTCTCAAGCTTTTGCTTACGTCACAGTTGTTAGTGACCCATTTGTCCAAGCTAGTTACATGGCCAAGCCCAAATTCAAGGAATGAAGAAATAGACCCATCTTTTGATGGGAAGAATAGCGAAGTCACACTGAAAAGGGTGTGCATATAAGGAACGGCAATCTACCGTGAGCAGCCACATCTTGCTTCACCTGCTCTCAACACCCTGGTTAAATCATCCCATGCATCAGTTATTCCAGGCAGTCTAGTAAGTACAGACTGGTCGTTAATGGTAATTTTCAGAATTACTTACTGTCAGTCTCCAACCAGTCACCTCTAGGTTTCTGTTCCATCTAAGTCACTCTTGTCTCTTACCAAATACACCTAGCATCTCTAGCTGCTATGCATCTAGTTTCATCAGGCTGGAAGGCCCTTCTATTCAATACAATATATTTATCTAATGAACTCCTCTATATATGCCGATCCCTAGTTAAGTGTTATTGCCGTTGAATACTTTCATGACCTGCTCAGGTGGGTCTAGATGAGCTCTCACCCCTGTGCTCTTAAGACTACAGTGTTTATAACTCTAGGGTTGTCCTGTAATATCACATCAAAATCCTTTGTCACTCACACTGGGCTATAACTCTTGAAGTTCAGGGAAGGCATTTTGTCATCTTCATCTTTGTATCCCTGGTGACTAGCCCAGGCTCTGGCTCTAAGTGGACACCCACTCATTGTTGATTGAGTATATGATACAAAGCATAAGTAACGCTGTACTCAGGTAGTTTATGGTCTGGTTGAAGAAATAGCACACTCACCTGTGAAACACCTAGACAATAATATAATTTTTTTGCTATAAGAATTAAGAGGAGGGAAAAGTATTTCCTGATTCAGTTTACAGTATCTTATTCACCTTAAATTCTTCCCTTTCCAACATTTCTTTTTGTCTCCCTCTACCCCCAAATCCAATCTGGCATCATTTTCCATGGCGCTGGAAACAGATGCACTGAGTCCTAATCCCTGTTCCATACTGATCTTGTACAAGTTACTTAACCTCTGAAAGTCTCAGTTTCTTCATCTGTTTTCTGAGGATCTCTGAAGATTAAATGAGTTAAGACACTTACAAGAACTTGGCACCATGCTCAATAGTTTCTACTGAGGTTCCTAATTTCATTCTTGTCATTACATTTCCAACTCTGCTCCTCCTGCTTTCATTCCAGCTATTGTCATTCCTTTCCTGGACCACTGCAATCACCTTCTCAAGACTTCTTCCCCTAATCCATCTTGCAGCTTTCACCTCATTGCCTTTCCCACAGGACAAAGTTGACCACTTCTTTTACGTGCTTTGAAACCTTCTTTGGCTTCCCTTTGCCTGAAGAATCAAGTCCAAACTTCCCAGCAGTCCCCCAGCAATACTAGACAATGGGCAGTTCTCTGAATATGCCCTGCTGTTTTAAACACTCTTGCTTTGCACAGAAGCGGATTTATGGTGATGCTATGAACCTTATGCTTTAGGGCCCATCATTGGCAGGTGCACCTTCCAAGGCTTGGCATATTCTTGGGACTCAGGGAGGAAGCAACAGCCCAGCTAGGGACCTGAGCCAAGGAGCACTGTCACACCTTGGGGTGGTAGTCCTGGGACTACAGGCAGCGCCAGTGGGCTGCCCATGCTGCCTCCCCACCTGCCCAGACCTCAGTGATAGCCTGCCCCTGACCGCCTCATTGAGCATCTGCCTGTCTTTGACCTCCTCGGGAAGATCTGAACTAGAAGCTGCCTGTGCCCCTGCTTGGGGGCCACTATGCCTCGGGCTCCACGGCCACCTCACACTCCCACCTCCATCCCTGGGGTGTCATCAGAGGATGGGGAGCCTCTCAGGCTTTCCTCTGCCCCAGAAAGATGCTGCAGAGCAAGTTACAGACAAGGTATGGCTGATAACAAAGTTGTAAAACCAAAAGGAACTGCTAAAATCATCAGTCACAAAAATCGGATTTCTCACACCCATGACAGAGGAAAGACTGAATTGTCTTCCCAGCCTCTCTATTGAAAAGGATAATATAAAATCAATCAGAGGGGCTTCCCTCGTGGCGTAGTGGTTGAGAGTCCGCCTGCTGATGCAGGGGACACGGGTTCGTGCTCCGGTCCGGGCAGATTCCCACTTGCCGCGGAGCGGCTGGGCCCGTGAGCCATGGCCGCTGAGCCTGCGTGTCCGGACCCTGTGCTCCGCAGCGGGAGAGGCCACAGCAGTGAGAGGCCCGCGTACTGCAAAAAAAAAAAAAAAAAAAAAAAAAATCAATCAGAGGAGGAGGCCAAAGTGCTGAGGGAAAATATCATACAAGAGTTTCGGAGAGTTAATTCACTAAAACAAAACAAAACAAAAAACCCAAAACAATAATGTGTTGTTTTTGTGGAATTCTTGATGCTCATGATATTTATCAGATTTAGAAAATTTGTAATTTTACCTATCTTCATATTTGTAAGATTGCATTCTTTTTTAATCAAAAGCCCCAAATGGCATTTTCTTCAGGCCTCATAAACTGAATCTGTCCCTGCAGCACATGAAGACGTTCATGGGATGTTCATTTCCTCTGAAGACATGGTGTACATGTTGTCCCCTCTGACAGAACTGACCTCCCCTTTCCTGGACTGTCACTGTATATCGTGCAGGTATCCTTCCTGCTGCACGTAGTACGGTGATCAATACCCACTACTACCTCCCTGTGTGGGCTTCCTCAGGGCAGGAGGCTGCTCTGATCCATCTTTGTATTCCCTGTGCCTCACATTGTGTCTGTCATATAGTGTTTCATAAATGCTTCTTGAATCAAGAATAAATAAATAAGTGGGCGAATATCTGGATAGACCAGCACATGGTTTATAATCAGAGATTCACAGAGACATGGAGTTTGTGTGATATCTTTTTTTTATTAATTAATTAATTAATTTTTATTTTTGGCTGTGTTTGGTCTTCGTTGCTGTGCGCGGGCTTTCTCTAGTTGCAGCGAGCAAGGGCTACTCTTCGTTGTGGCGTGCGGGCTTCTTATTGCCGTGGCTTGTCTTGTTGTGGAGCACAGGCTCTAGGCACACAGGCTTCAGTAGTTGTGACATGTGGGCTCTAGAGTGCAGGCTCAGTAGTTGTGGCACACAGGTTTGTTTGCTCCGTGGCATGTGGAATCTTCCCGGGCCAGGGATCGTACCCGTGTCCCCTGCATTGGCAGGTGGATTCTTAACCACTGCACCACCAGGGAAGCCAGGGAAGCCCTTGTGTGATATCTTGACAGATGAGTTCTATAGACTTGGAAGAGCAGAGGGGTGGAGACATTCTAGGTAGTGAGATTAGCATAAGCAAAAGGTATGTCAGGCTGTCAGGGGTTATGGTGGAAAGAAGGGGGTGACTCTCAAGGGATAGCACTATAAAGGGAGTTTTGGGGAATAATGGAACTGTTCTATATCTTTTTTTTTATCGACAGCAATGGGACCATAACTCTTGAGTCTCAGTCTTGTGACTCCCCAGTTTGACCTGTCTTTTTCATCCATACTTTATTTTTGATTGTTCTGTATCTTGATTATGGTTGTGGTTACATGAATCCACACATGTATTAACATGTAGTATACATCTGCACATCAGAAGAAAAAAGTAAATTTTACTGTATGATAATTTTAAAAGTAAAATTTATGTAAAAAAATAACTAGGACCAGAAAAACTGTTTGGTATTTTTAACAGATGATAAGGAGATTAATTTGATGAAAATAAGGGGTTAAACTTTTTACTTGCATAATATAATTTTAAAAATAAAATAAAGCAGACATTTCATATTGGGAAATGGTGGTAGGTGAAACTGAACAGGCAAAATGATTGGGTCTTTAGTCAGAATTGATATTTAGCTTTGATCCAATATGTAACAGAGTATTTTGCCTTACAAAGACCTGCAGGTAAGACGATCCATCAGGGACAAGAATGGGCATAAATTACAGGGATGACAACAGCAATACATACAGTGAAAGTCAGAGAGCCAAGATAGATTGAAGGGAAGAGTTGACAAGAATTAAAATGTTTCTGGGGGTATAGGGAATGGAGTGAGAGTCAAAGATATCTTCAGGATTTCAAATAAGGTTGCCATTGAGAGAAACGGAGAGATTTGAAGGAGAAGGCGATTTGTAGGAAGAATAGAAGGAAGTTCCCGTTGAGCACAATGTACCCCCTAGGAGATGGAGGCCAGGATGGGAGGAGACTGGAGTTCCTGGTACACAAGTAATATTAGGAGGAGGTACTTCCCAGACCTTTATGTTCCCTCCTCCGGTGAAAGAGAATTGTTGCTCAAAAGAGTTGATTTATCAGTTAAGGGCTTATCGTATGTCAGGCTCCATTTGAAGCACTTTACCTGCACTGTACCTTCTTTAGTTTTCTCAACAACCCTATGATGTCAATGCTACTGTAATCCTTATGTTGCAAATAAGGAAACAGAGGCTCAGAGGGTTTAAGTAATTTCCCCAAAGTTATAGCTAGGAAGAAGAGGTGCTAGAGTTGTTTAAACTCTTGAACTTGACCAGTACATTATATTATCTCTCTCCAATAACCTAAAACCACTTTTAGGTTCTGTTTATTTCAAGATATTACTAAGAAAAGATGCCTAAAATGCTATTTAATGCTTAAAGATATCACAATTTATACCAAAGTGGCAGAGAATCTCCATTTACTCTTTTTACTTCATTTTGCACCAAATTTTGTTTAGTGTAATAAGCTAAGGTTTTAGTCTTTTGGGCACATAGCAGACCATAGTTACGTCTTGGTGTGTGGTGGAGGCTTTTCCCGAGCACCATGTTACTTACGCCTAAAGTCTCTCTAGAACTGTTTACATTTCTTTTGCGAGGATCCATTTCATGGGGTTCTCTGTAGTTGGCTCTGGGGATGCTGAGAGCACAAACTCTGTCTCAAGTATGCGTGTGTACTGCTACTCTCTGACCAACATGGGCTTACCTATAACTATGTCTTGCTTGGTTTCATTTCCCCAAGAATGTGGCTCTCTGCCCTCACCAAAGCCAGGGACAAGGGAAGCAGTGAGTCCCATGCACGATCGTCACTGTTTTTCTCGATATTTCACAAGGGAACACACAGACACCTGTAGGTTTCCATTCTTTCAGCTGATCCTTCTTATGTAGAGCAAGAGATCATAGCAAAGGGATGTGAATCACCTGGAAATGATGAACAATGGCCTCAGGCAGAGAAAGGGGTATGTCAGGTGTGTGGTTTTTCCAACCCTAAAATATTTGCTTTCAGTGCACTTAGCAGTGTTATAATTATAGGGTGTTAAACTCTTTAAAGTGCCATGCCTACTCAGCACTCCACTTGATCATTTAAAAAAAATAACAGCTTTACTGAAATATAATTTACACATTCACAAAGCATGCTACCACCATCACCAATATCTAATTTCAGAACATTTTCATACCCAGTAAGAGACTGTGTACCCATTAGCTGTTGTTTTTTTATTCCTCCCTCCTCCAGCCCCTGGCAAACATTAATCTACTTTTTGTCTCTATGGATTTGCCTAATCTGGACATTCCATACAAACGGAATCATACAATATGTGGCCTTCTGTGTCTGGCTTATTATACTTAGCATAATGTTTTCAAGGTTTGTCCATGTAGCATGTATCAGTACTGCATTACTTTTCATGGCTGAATAATATTCCATTACCTGAGTTTACCACATTTTGTTTATCCATTCGTCAGTTGATGAACACCTGAATTGTTTCCACTTTTTGGAATAATAGCCATTGAATGTTCATCTACAGATTTTGTGTGGAAATGGGTTTTAAACTCTATTAGGTATATACCCTGGAGTGGTATTTTTGGATCATATGGTAACACTATGTTTAGCTGTTTGAAAAATTACTACCTGTTTTTCAAAGTGGCTGCACTGTTTTACACTCCCACCAACAGTATATGAGCGTTCTGACTTCTCCACATCCTCACCAACACTTATTGTCATTTTGATTATAGCTATCCAGTGGGTATGAAGTAGCACCACATTATGGTTTTTAATTTTATCATTGTAAAACACGCATAACAAAACTTAGCAGTTTAACCACTTTAAGTGTACAATTTGGTGACATTAAGTACAGATGCATGTTGGCAACCATCATCACCATCCACTTCTGGAAGTTTTTTATCATCCCAAACAGAAACTACCTATTAAACAATAACTCGCCACTCCCCTCCCTTTGGGGGTTGAATTTGCGTTTTTCTAATGGCTAATGTTTGCTTTTTTTATTTTTAACGTCTTTATCTGAGTATAATTGCTTTACAATGGTGTGTTAGTTTCTGCTGTATAACAAAGTGAAACAGCTATACATATACATATATCCCCATATCTCTTCCCTCTTGCGTCTCCCTCCCACCCTCCCTATCGCACCCCTCTAGGTGGTCACAAAGCACCAAGCTGATTTCCCTGTGCTATGCAGGTGCTTCCCACTAGCTATATATTTTACATTTGGTAGTGTATATAAGTCCATGCCACTTTCTCACTTCGTCCCAGCTTACCCTTCCCCCTCCCTGTGTCCTCAAGTCCATTCTCTACGTCTGCATCTTTATTCCTGTCCTGCACCTAGGTGTTTCAGAACCATTCTTTTTTCTTTTTTATATTCCATAAATATGTGTTAGCATACAGTATTTGTTTTTCACTTTATGACTTACTTCACTCTGTATGACAGACTCTAGGTCCATCCACCTCACTACAAATAACTCAATTTCGTTTCTTTTTATGGCTGAGTAATATTCCATTGTATATATGTGCCACATCTTCTTTATCCATTCTTCTGTTGATGGACACTTAGGTTGCTTCCATGTTCTGGCTATTGTAAATAGAGCTGCAATGAACATTGTGGTACATGACTCTTTTTGAATTATGGTTTTCTCAGGGTATATGCCCAGTAGTGGAATTGCTGGGTCATATGGTAGTTCTATTTGTAGTTTTTTAAAGGAACCTCCATACTGTTCTCCACAGCGGCTCTATCAATTTACATTCCCACCAACAGTGCAAGAGGGTTGCCTTTTCTCCACACCCTCTCCAGCATTTACTGTTTGCAGATTTTTTGATGGTGGCCATTCTGACCAATGTGAAGTGATACCTCATTGTAGTTTTGATTTGTATTTCTCTAATGATTAGTGATGTTGAGCACCCTGTAATGTGTTTGTTGGCAATCTGTATATCTTCTTTGGAGAAATGTCTATTTAGGTCTTCTGCCCATTTTTGGATTGGATTGTTTGTTTTTTTGATACTGAGCTGCTTGTAAATTTTGGAGGTTAATCCTTTGTCAGTTGCTTCATTTGCAAATATTTTCTCCCATTTTCAGGGTTTTCTTTTCATCTTGTTTTACGGTTTCATTTGATGTGCAAAAGCTTTTAAGTTTCATTAGGTCCCATTTCTTTATTTTTGTTTTTATTTCCATTTCTCTAGGAGGTGGGTCTAAAAGGATCTTGCTGTGATTTATGTCATAGAGTGTTCTGCCTGTGTTTTCCTCTAAGAGTTTGATAGTGTCTGGCCTTACGTTTAGGTCTTTAATCCATTTTGAGTTTATTTTTGTGTATGGTGTTAGGGAGTGTTCTAATTTCATTCTTTTACATGTAGCTGTCCAGTTTTCCCAGCACCAGTTATTGAAGAGGCTGTCTTTTCTCCATTGTATATTCTTGCCTCCTTTATCAAAAATAAGGTGACCCTACATGCGTGGGTTTATCTCTGGGCTTTGTATCCTGTTCCATTGATCTATATTTCTGTTTTTGTGCCAGTACCATACTGTCTTGATTACTGTAGCTTTGTGGTATAGTCTGAAGTACTGGAGCCTGATTCCTCCAGCTCCGTTTTTCTTTCTCAAGATTGCTTTGGCTATTCGGGGTCTTTTTTGTCTCCATACAAATTGTGAGATGTTTTTGTTCTAGTTCCATGAAAAATGCCATTGGTATTTTGTTAGGGATTGCACTGAATCTGTAGATTGCTTTGGGTAGTAGAGTCATTTTCACAATGTTGATGCTTCCAATCCAACACAATGGCATATCTCTCCAACTGTTTGTATCATCTTTAATTCCTTTCATCAGTGTCTTATAGTTTTCTGCATACAGGTCTTTTGTCTCCTTAGGTAGGTTTATACCTAGGTATTTTATTCTTTTTGTTTCAGTGGTAAATGGGAGTGTTTCCTTAATTTCTCTTTCTGATATTGCATTGTTAGTATATAGGAATGCAAGAGATTTCTGTGCATTAATTTTGTATCCTGCCACTTTACCAAATTCATTGATTAGCTCCAGTAGTTTTCTGATGACTTCTTTAGGATTCCGTATATATAGTATTATGCCATGTGCAAAGAGTGACACCTTTACTTCTTCTTTGCCAATTTGTATTCCTTTTATTTCGTTTCTTCTCTGATTGCTGTGGCTAAAACTTCCAAAACTATGTTGAATAGTAATGGTGAGAGTGGACAACCTTGTCCTGTTCCGGATCTTAGAGGAAATGGTTTCAGTTTTTCACCATTGAGGACGATGTTTGCTGTGGGTTTGTCCTACATGGCCTTTATTATGTTGAAGTAAGTTCCTCTATGCCTACTTTCTGGAGAGTTTTTATCATAAATGGGTGTTGAATTTTGTCAAAAGCTTTTTCTGCATCTATGGAGATGATCATATGATTTTTCTCCTTCAATTTGTTAATATGGTTTATCACATTGATTGATTTGTGTGTATTGAAGAATCCTTGCATCCCTGGGATAAATCCCACTTGATCATGGTGTATGATCCTTTTAATGTGCTGTTGGATTCTGTTTACTAGTATTTTGTTGAGGATTTTTGCATCTATGTTCATCAGTGATATTGGCCTGTAGTTTTCTTTCTTTGTGACATCTTTGTCTGGTTTTGGTATCAGAGTGATGATGGCCTCGTAGAATGTGTTTGAGAGTGTTCCTCTCTCTGCTATATTTTGAAAGAGTTTGAGAAGTATAGCTGTCAGCTCTTCTGTAAATGTTTGATAGAATTTTCCTGTGAAGCCATCTGGTCCAGGGCTTTTGTTTCATGGAAGATTTTTAATCGCAGTCTCAATTTTAGTGCTTGTGATTGGTCTGTTTATGTTTTCTATTTCTTCCTTGTTCAGTCTCAGAAGGTTGTGTTTTTCTAAGAATTTGTCCATTTCTTCGAGGTTGTCCACTTTATTGGCATATAGTTGCTTGTAGTAAACTCTCATGATCCTTTGTATTTCTGCAGTGTCAGTTGTTAACTCTCTTCTTTCATTTCTAACTCTATTGACTTGAGTCTTCTCCCTTTTTTTTAATAAGTCTGGCTAATGGTTTATCAATATTGTTTATCTTCTCAAAGAACCAGCTTTTAGTTTTATTGATATTTGCTATCATTTCCTTCACTTTTTTCATTTATTTCTGATCTGATCTTTATGATTTCTTTCCTTCTGCTAACTTTGGGTTTTTTTCTGTTCTTCTTTCTCTAATTGCTTTAGGTGTAAGGTTAGGTTGTTTATTTGAGATGTTTCTTGTTTCTTAAGGTAGGATTGTATTGCTATAAACTTCCCTCTTAGAACTGCTTTTGCTGTATCCCATAGGTTTTGGGTCATTGTGTTTTCATTGTCATTTGTTTCCAGGTATTTTTTGATTTCCTCTTTGATTTTTTCAGTGATCTCTTGGTTATTAAGTAGTGTATTGTTTAGCCTCCATGTATTTGGGTTTTTTTTACAGATTTTTTCCTGTAATTGATATCTAGTCTCATATCATTGTGGTCAGAAAAGATACTTGATATGATTTCAATTTTCTTAAATTTTCCAAGGCTTGATTTGTGACCCAAGGTATGATCTCTCCTAGAGAATATTCCATGAGCACTTGAGAAGAAAGTGTTTACTGGTTTTTTTTGGATAGAATGTCCTATAAATATCAATTAAGTCCATCTTGTTTAATTTATTACTTAAAGCTTGTGTGTCCTTATTTATTTTCATTAGACGATATTTCCATTGGTGAAAGTGAGGTGTTAAAGTCCCCTACTATGATTGTGTTACTGTCGATATCCCTTTTTATGGCTGTTAGCATTTGCCTTATGTATTGAGGTTCTTCTATGTTGGGTGCATAAATTCACAATTGTTATATATTCTTGGATTGATCCCTTGATCATTATGTAGTGTCCTTCTTTGTCTCTTGTAGTAGTCTTCATTTTAAAGTCTATCTTGTCTGATATAAGAATTGCTACTCCAGCTTTCTTTTGATTTCCATTCACATGGAATATCTTTTTCCATCCCCTCACTTTCAGTCTATATGTGTCCCTACGTCTGACGTGGGTCTCCTTTAGACCACATATATACGGGTCTTGTTTTTGTATCCATTCAGCCAGTCTATGTCTTTTGGTGGGAGCATTTAATCCATTTACATTTAAGGGAATTATTGACATGTATGGTCCTATTACCATTTTATTAATTGTTTTGGGTTTGTTATTGTAGGTCTTTTCCTTCTCTTGTGTTTCCTGCCTAGAGAAGTTTCTTTAGCATTTGTTGTAAAGCTGGTTTGGTGGTGCTGAATTCTCTTAGCATTTGCTTGCCTTAAAGATTTTAATTTCTCGGTCAAATCTAAGTGAGATCCTTGCTGGGTAGAGTAATCTTGGTTGTAGGTTTTTCCCTTTCATCACTTTAAATATGTCTTGCCACTCCCTTCTAGCTTGCAGAGTTTCTGCTGAAGGATCAGCTGTTAACCTTATGGGGATTAACTTATGGGGATTCCCTTGTCTGTTATTTGTTGTTTTTCCCTTGCTGCTTTTAATATTTTTTCTTGGTATTTAACTTTTGATAGTTTGATTATTATGTGTCTTGGCGTGTTTCCCCTTGGATTTATCCTGTATGGGACTCTCTGCGCTTCCTGGACTTGATTGACTATTTAGTTTCCCATATCAGGGAAGTTTTCAACTATAATCTCTTCAAATATTTTCTCAGTCCCTTTCTTTTTCTCTTCTTCTTCTGGGACCCCTATAATTTGAATGTTGGTGTGTTTAGTGTTGTCCCAGAGGTCTCTGAGACTGTCCTCAGTTCTTTTCATTCTTTTTTCTTTATTCTGCTGTGTGGCAGCTATTTCTACTATTTTATCCTCCAGGTCACTTTTCCATTCTTCTGCCTCAGTTATTCTCCTATCAATTCCTTCTAGAGAAGTATTAATTTCATTTATTGTGCTGTTCATCATTGTTTGTTTCTTTTTTATGTCTTCTGGGTCCTTGTTAAACGTTTCTTGTATTTTCTCCATTCTATTTCCAAGATTTTGGATCATCTTTTCTGCCATTACTCTGAATTCTTTTTCAGGTAGACTGCCTATTTACTCTTCACTTGTTAGGTCTGATGGGTTTTTACCTTCTCCTTTATCTGCTGTGTGTTTGTCTGTCTCCTCATTTTGCTTAACTTACTGTGTTTGGGGTCTCCTTTTTGCAGGCTGCAGGTTCGTAGTTCCTGTTGTTTTTGCTGTCTGCCTCCAGTGGGTAAGGTTGGTTCAGTGGGTTGTGTAGACTTCCTGATGGAGGGGACTAGTGCCCATGTTCTGGTGGATGAGGCTAGATCTTGTCTTTCTGATGGGCAGGGTTGTGTCTGGTGGTGTGTTTTGGGGTGTGTGACTTTATTATGATTTTAGGCAGCCTCTCTGCTAATGGGTGGTGTTGTGTTCCTGTGTTGCTAGTTGTTTGGCATAGGGTGTCCAGCACTGTAGCTTGCTGGTCGTTGAATGGAGCTGGGTCTTAGCGTTGAGATGGAGATCTCTGGGAGGGCTTTCACCGTTTCATATTAAGTGGAGCTGGGAGGACTCTGGTAGACCAATGTCCTGAACTCAGCTCTCCCACCTCAGAGGCACAGGCCTGACACCCAGCTGGAGCACCAAGACCCTGTCAGCCACATGGCTCAAAATAAATGGAAGAAAAAAAGAAAGAAAGAAAGAATAAAATAAGGTTATTGAAATAAAAAAAATTATTAAAACTTTAAAAATCATTAAAAAAAAGAAAAGAAAGAAAGAAAGAGCAGCCAAACCAAAAAACAAATCCACCACTGATAACGAGCGGTAAAAAGTATACTAAAAAAAAACAAAAACAAACAAAACAAACCAGCCAGAACCCTAGGACAGATAGTAAAAGCAAAGCTATACAGACAAAATCACACAAAGAAGCATACACATACACACTCACAAAAAAAGAAAAAGGAAAAAAATATATATATCTATATCTAAGAGAAAAAGGAACAGAGTAACCAAATCAATAAACAAATCTACCAATGATAATAAACTCTAAATACTAAACTAAGATAAACATAAAATCAGAAACCAGTTACATGCAGAAAGCAAACCCCAAGTCTACAGTTGCTCCCAACGTCCACCACCTCAGTTTTGGGATGATTCGTTGTCTTTTCATGTATACCAAAGATGCAGGATACATCAAGTTGATTGTGGAGGTTTAATCCGCTGCTCCTGAGGCTGCTGGGAGAGATTTCCCTTTCTCTTCTTTGTTCGCACAGCTCCTGGGTTTCAGCTTTGGATTTGGCCCTGCCTCTGCATGTAGGTCACCTGAGGGCATCTGTTCCCACCCAGACAGTATGGGGTTAAAGGAGCCGCTGATTTGGGGGCTCTGGCTCACTCAGGCCGCGGGGAGAGAGGGGTACAGAATGAGGGGCGAGCCTGCGGCGGCAGAGGCCAGCATGAAATTGCAACAGCATGAGGCGTGCCATGTGTTCTCCCGGGGAAGCTGTCCCTGGATCACAGGACCCTGGCAGTGGCGGGCTGCACAGCCTCCTGGGAGAGGAAGTGTGGATAGTGACCTGTGCTCGCACACAAGCTTCTTGGTGGCTGCAGCAGCAGCCTTAGCATCTCATTCCCGTCTCTGGTGTCCTCGCTGATAGCCGTGGCTTGCGCCCATCTCTGGAGCTCGTTTAGGCGGTGCTCTGAATCCCCTCTCCTTGCACACCCTGAAACATGTTCTCTTGCCTCTTAGGCAGGTCCAGACTTTTTCCCAGGCTCCCTCCAGGCCGGCCGTGGCGCACTAGCCCCCTTCAGGCTGTGTTCATGCAGCCAATCCCAGTCCTCTCCCTGGGATCCGACCTCCGAAGCCCGAGCCTCGGCTCCCAGCCCCAACCCGCCCTGGCGGGTGAGCAGACAAGCCTCTCAGGCTGGTGAATGCTGGTTGGAACTAATCCTCTGTGCGGGAATCTCTCCACTTTGCCCTCTGCACCCCTGTTGCTGTGCTCCCCTCCATGGCTCCTAAGCGTCCCCACTCTGCCACCTGCCGTCTCCCCCAGTGAAGGGGCTTCCTAGTGTGGAAACTTTTCCTCCTTCACAGCTCCCTCCCCGTGGTGCAGGTCCTGTCCCTATTCTTTTGTCTTTTCTTTTTTCTTTTGCCCTACCCAGGTATGTGGGGAGTTTCTTGCCTTTTGGGAAGTGTGAGGTCTTCTGCATTCAGTGGGTGTTCTGTAGGAGTTGTTCCACATGTAGATGTATTTCTGATGCATTTGTGGGGAGGAAGGTGATCTCCACATCTTACTCCTCCACCATCTTGAAGGTTTCCCCATGGCTAATGTTTTTACTAATGGTTGAGCATCTTTTCATATGCTTATTGGCCATTTGTATGTCTTCTTTGAAAATATGTCTGCTTAAGTCCTTTGCCCATTTTTTTTTTTTCATTGCACGGGCCTCTCACTGTTGTGGCCTCTCCCGTTGTGGAGCACAGGCTCCGGACGCACAGGCTCCGCGGCCATGGCTCACGGGCCCAGCCGCTTCGCGGCATGTGGGATCTTCCCGAACCGGGGCATGAACCCGTGTCCCCTGAATCGGCAGGCGGACTCTCAACCACTGCGCCACCAGGGAAGCCCCTTTGCCCTTTTTCAAATTGGGTTGTCTTTGTATTTTTGAGTTATAAGAGCTCTTTGTGTTTCCTGGATACAAGTCCACTATCAGATAGATGATTTGCAAATATTTTCTCTGATTCTGTGTGTTGTCTTTTGCTTTCTTGGTGGAGAATGCACAAAAGTTTTAAATTTTGATGAAGTCTCATTTACTTATTTTTTCTTTTGTTGCTTGTGCTTTTGGTGTCATATCTAATAAACCATTGCTTAATCCAAGGTCACAAAGACTTGTCCCTATATTTTCTTCTTATTATTCTATAGTTTTAGCTCTTACATTTAGTCTCTGATTTAATTTTTCTTTCGTTTTTCTTCATTTAAAAAGTTTTTTTGATTATAGTTGCTTTACACTGTTGTTAGTGTCTGCTGTACAGCAAAGTGAATCAGATATGTACACATATATCCACCCTTTTTTAGATTTCCTTCCAGTGTAGATCACAACAGATCATTGAGTAGAGTTCCCTGTGCTAAACAGTAGGTTCTCATTAGTTATTAATTTTATACATATTAGTATATATATATATCAATCTCCCAATTCTTGCCCCCCTTCCCCGCTTAGTAACCATTAAGAATATTTTCTACATCTGTGACTCTATTTCTGCATAGCCAGTAAGTTCATCTGTATGATTTTTCTAGATTCCACATAGAAGCAATATTATATGATATTTGTTTTTCTCGTTCTGACCTACTTCACTCTGTATGACAGTCTCTAGGTCCATCCACATCTCTGCAAATGGCACTATTTCATTCCCTGTTATGGCTGAGTAATATTGCATTGTATTTATGTACCACATCTTCTTTATCCGTTGCTCTGTTGATGGACATTTGGGTTGCTTCCACGTCCTGGCTATTGCAAATAGTGCTGCAAAGAACACTGGGGTGCATGCATGCTTTTGAATTATGGTTTTCTCAAGATATATGCCTCAGAGTGGGATTGGTGGGTCATACATTAGCTCTATCTTTAGTTTTTTTTGTTAACATCTTAATTGGAGTATAATTGCTTTACACTGTTGTGTTAGTTTCTGCTGAATAACAAAGTGAATCAACTATACGTTTACATATATCCCCATGTCCCCTCCCTCTTGCATCTCCCTCCCACCCTCTCTATCCCACCCATCTAGGTGGTCACAAAGCACTGAGCTGATCTCCCTGTGCTATGTGGCTGCCTCCCACTAGCTACCTATTTTACATTTGGTAGTGTATATATATCAATGCCACTCTCTCACTTCTTTGTAGCTTACCCTTCCCCCTCCCTGTGTCCTCAAGTCCATTATCTACATCTGAATCTTTATTCCTGTCCTGCCCCCTAGGTTCTTCAGAACCTTTTTTTTTTTTTTTTAGATTCCCTATATATGTGTTAGCACACGGTATTTGTTCTTCTCTTTCTGACTTACTTCACTCTGTATGACAGACTCTGGGTCCATCCACATCACTACAAATAACTCAATTTCATTTCTTTTTATGGCAGAGTAATATTCCATTGTATATATGTGCCACATCTTCCATTCATCTGTTAATGGACACTTAGGTTGCTTCCATGTCCTGGCTATTGTAAATAGAGCTGCAATGAACATTGTGGTACATGACTCTTTTTGAATTATGGTTTTCTCAGGGTGTATGGCCAGTAGTGGAATTGTTGGGTCACATGGTAGCTCTATTTTTACTATTTTAAGAAACCTCCATACTATTCTCCATAGTGGCTGTACCAATTTATATTCCCACCAACAGTGTAGGAGGGTTCCCTTTTCTCCACAGCCTCTCCATCATTTATTGTTTGTAGATTTTTTTTTTTAATATTTTTTTTGCGGTACATGGGCCTCTCACTGTTCTGGCCTCTCCCGTTGTGGAGCATAGGCTCCGGACGCGCAGGCTCAGCGGCCATGGCTCACTGGCCCAGCCGCTCTGCGGCATGTGGGATCTTCCTGGACCGGGGCACGAACCCGTGTCCGCTGCATCAGCAAGCGGACTGTCAACCGCTGTGCCACCAGGGAAGCCCGTTTGTAGATTTTTTGATGATGGCCATTCCGACCCGTGTGAGGTGATACCTCATTGTAGTTTTGATTTGCATTTCTCTAATAATTAGTGATGATGAGCATCTTTTCATGTGCTTTTTGGCCATCTATATGTCTTTTTTGGAGAAATGTCTATTTAGATCTTCTACCCATTTTTAAATTTTATTTTATTTAGTTTTGGCTGCGTTAGGTCTTTGCTGCTGCACGTGTGCTTTCTCTAGTTGCGGTGAGCAGGGACTACTCTTCCTTGCAGTATGCGGGCTTCTCATTGAGGTGGCTTCTCTTGTTGCAGAGCACGGTCTCTAGGCAGGCAGGCTTCAGTAGTTGTGGCACACGGGCTCAGTAGTTGTGGCTCACAGGCTCTATAGTGCTGGCTCAATAGTTGTGACGCACTGGCTTAGTTGCTCTGCAGCATGGGAGATTTTCCCGGTCCAGGGCTCGAACCCTTGTCCCCTGCATTGGCAGGCAGATTCTTATCCACTGTGCCACCAGAGAAGTCCCGTACTGCCCTTTTTTTGATTGGGTTATTTGTTTTTTTTTATATTGAGCTGTATGAGCTATTTGTATATTTTGGAGATTAATCCCTTGTCAGGTGCTTCGCTTGCAAATATTTTCTCCCATTCTAAGGATTGTCTTTTTGTTTTGTTTATGGTTTCCTTTTGCTGTGCAAAAGCTTTTAGGTTTAATTAGATCCCATTTGTTTATTTTTGTTTTTATTTTCATTACTCTAGGAGATGGATCAAAAAAGATCTTGCTATGATTTCTGTCAAAGTGTGTTCTGCCTATGTTTTCCTCTAAGAGTTTTATAGTGTCCAGCCTTACATTTAGGTCTTTAATCCATTTTGAGTTTATTTTTGTGTATGGTGTTAGGGAGTATTCTAATTTCATTCTTTTACATGTAGCTGTCCAGTTTTCCCAGAGCCTTTTATTGAAGAGATTGTCTTTTCTCCATTGTTTATCCTTGCCTCCTTTGTCATTGATTGGGTTACCATAGGTGCATGGGTTTATCTCTGGGCCTTCCATCCTGTTCCATAGGTCTATGTTTCTGTTTTTGTGCCAGTACCATACTGTCTTGATTACTGTAGGTTTTAGTATAGTTGGAAATCAGGAAGCCTTATTCCTCCAGCTTCAGTTTTCTTTCTCAAGATTGTTTTTGCTATTCAAGGTCTTTTGTATTTCCATATAAATTGTAAAATTTTTTGTTCTAATTCTGTGAAAAATGCCATTCGTAATTTTATACGGATTGCATTGAATCTGTAGATTGCTTTGGGTCGTATAGTTATTTTCACAATGTTGATTCTTCCGATCCAAGAACATGGTATATCTCTCCATCTTTTTGTGTCATCTTTGACTTCTTTCATCAACATCTTATAGTTTTCTGCATACAGGTCTTTTGCCTCCTTAGGTAGGTTCATTCCTAGGTATTTTATTCTTTTTTGTGGCGATAGTAAATGGGATTGTTTCCTTAATTTTTCTTTCTGATCTTTCATTGTTAGTGTATAGGAGTGCAAGAGATTTTTGTGCATTAAGTTTGTATCCTGCAACTTTACCCAATTCATTGATGAGCTCTAGTAGTTTTCTGGTAGTGTCTTTAGGATTCTCTATGTATAGTATCATGTCATCTGCAAACAGTGACAGCTTTACTGCTTTTCTGATTTGGATTCCTTTTTTCTTTTTTCTTTTTTTTTTTTGCAGTATGTGGGCCTCTCATCATTGTGGCCTCTCCCATTGCGGAGCACAGGCTCCGGACACGCAGGCTCAGCGGCCATGGCTCATGGGCCTAGCCACTCTGTGGCATATGGGATCTTCCCGGACTTGAGCACGAACCTGTGTCCCCTGCATCGGCAGGCGGACTCTCAACCACTGCGCCACCAGGGAAGCCCCCTTTTATTTCTTTTTCTTCTCTGACTGCTGTGGCTAAAACTTCCAAAACTATGTTGAATAGTAGTGGTGAGAGTGGGAAATCTTGATCTTAGTGGAAATGGTTTCAGTTTTGCACCACTGAGAACGATGTTGGCTGTGGGTTTGTCATATATGGCTTTTATTATGTTGAGGTAAGTTCCCTCTATGCCTACTTTCTGGAGGGTTTTTTATCATAAATGGGTGTTGAATTTTGTCGAAAGCTTTTTCTGCATTTATTGAGCTGATCATATGGTTTTTCTCCTTCAATTTTTTAATATGGTGTATCACATTTATTGATTTTCGTATATTGAAGAATCCTTGCATTCCTGGGATAAATCCTACTTGATCATGGTGTATGATCCTTTTAATGTGCTGCTGGATTCTGTTTGCTAGTATTTTGTTGAGGATTTTTGCATCTATGTTCATCAGTGATATTGGCCTGTAATTTTCTTTTTGTGATATCTTTGTCTGGTTTTGGTATCAGGGTGATGGTGGCCTCATAGCATGAGCTTGGGAGTATTCCTTCCTCTGTGATTTTTTGGAAGAGTTTGAGAAGGATTGTTGTTAGCTCTTCTCTAAATGTTTGATAGAATTTACCTGTGAAACCGTCTGGTCCTGGGCTTTTGTTTGTCGGAAGATTTTTAATCACAGTTTCAATTTCATTACTTGTGATTGGTCTGTTCATATTTTCTATTTCTTCCTTGTTCAGTCTCAGAAGGTTGTGCATTTCTAAGAATTTGTCCATTTCTTCGAGGTTGTCCATTTTATTGGCATATAGTTGCATGTAGTATTCTCTTATGATCCTTTGTATTTCTGCAGAGTCAGTTGTAACTTCTCCTTTTTCATTTCTAATTCTGTTGTTTTGAGTCCTCTCCCTTTTTTCTTGATGAGTCTGGCTAAAGGTTTATCAATTTTGTTTATCTTCTCAAAGAACCTGCTTTCAGTTTCATTGATCTTTGCTGTTGTTTTCTTTGTTTCTATTTCATTTATGTCTGTTCTGATCCTTATGATTTCCTTCCTTCTACTAACTTTGGGTTTTGTTTGTTCTTCTTTCTCTAGTTGCTTTAGTTGTAAGGTTAGGTTGTTTATTTGAGTTTTTTCTTGTTTCTTGAGGTGAGATTTTATTGCTATAAACTTCCTTTTTAGAACTGCTTTTGCTGCATCCTATAGGTTTTAGGTCATCTAGTCTCTGATTTTCCATTAATTTTTGTATATGGTGTGAAATAGGGATTTATTCTTCCACGTGAATGTCCAGTTGTCCCAGCACCATTTGTTGAAAAGACTCTTTTCCCCCATTGAATTGTCTGGCACATTACAAAAAATAAATTGGACTTTTACATCTATTCCATTTATCTATATGTCTGTCCTTATGTCAGTACCACAGTATCTTAATTATTGCAGCTCTAGTAAGTTTTGAAATTGGGAAGCATGAGTCTTCCTACTTTGTCCTTCTTTTTCAAGATCGGTTTGGTTTTTCTAGGGCCTTGCATTTACACATGAATTTTATCATCAGCATGTCAATTTCTGCAAAAAAGCCAACTGAGATTTTTGACAAGGATTGCACTCAATTTGTAGATCAGTTTAGGTAGTATTGCCCTCTTAATAATATTAAGTCTTTAGTTTCATGAAATGGGATAACTTTCCATTTTTTTAGGTCTTCTTTAACTCTTTCAATATTGTTTTATACTTTTTAGTGTACAAATGTTGTACTTCTATTGTTAAGTTTATTTCTAAGTATTTTATTCATTTTGATGCTATATAACTGTAATTGTGACTTTAATTTCATTTTTGGATTGTTCACTGCTAATGTATAGAAATACAATTGATTTCTGAATATCAATGTTTAACACTGAAACCTTGCTGAACTTGTTTACTAGTTCTAATAGTGTTTTTGGTGGATTTTTAAGGATTTTCTGTATATAAGGTCGTGTCATCTGCAAATAGAAATAGATCTATTTATTCCTGTCCATTCTGGATGCCTTTTATTTCTTTTTATTGCCTGATTTCCCTGGCTCATTGAATATTTTAAATCCAATTTAAGAAGAGTCAGGAGAATTTGGAATTTGTTTTGTCAGAAGAGAAAAAGTTCAGTAGGGTGAGGCCAAGTATGTCTAGGAATCCAGTATCTTGCAAATAAATCCATTTGTTGGTGTTCTTTTTTTTTCATTCCCAATTAAGCCATCTCTCTTCTCTGATTCCCCTATTTAGAAAGGATTATGTATTTGAGGCAGAGTACTTGTTTTTTTCTTTAAAAAACTGTGTTCGTTGACATTACCCAGTGTCCCAGCAAGCAGCATTCATCCAGTTCTCTTTCACCCCAGTCTCCTGTCTTACCTTAAACCACCATACTGAATACAAAGGTTGGGAAAATGAAAATTTTAAACAATAGAAACCAAACAAATGACCGACTTAGGTTACTTTTCATTTTTATACCTGGACTGGCATCCCCACGCCACCAGATTAATGACTATCAGTTTTTCTTTCCTGGCTTCCTTACTCTGGCTTGGGATATCTGATTTTTAAAAAAATATTCCCATCTCTGTCAATGTTGGAAATAAATGTCTCAACTTAGAGGTTATGTTTATCATCTGGCCCTTGCTGCACATGTTTTATTTAGCCTCCTTATTACCTGGCGAATGCAGAGAATTTAAACATAAATCTAATATTAATTTTCTCCCAGTAAAAACTGAAAAATATGTCTAATTATAAGAATGCTACAGACTACAATGGGAGAAATATTCAGTTCCTACTAATAACCTTGAAATGTCTGAAATCATGTGTTATTTTCGGAATTACTATATTGCTCTTTGAGCTGGTAGGGCTATTTTTCAGGGAAGCAGGTGTAAAGCAATGAAAAAAATAGTGTGTTCTGAGCTCCATCCTGGATTCGGGTTCTGGTTCTTCTGAAGTTAGCTAGGTGTGTGGCTTTGGCTAAGTTAAGTCACTTGAGATCTCTTAGCCTGAAATGAGGGGATTGGACTAAAGAATGCCTGCAAGCTCTGCTATACTATGAAATGGGAATGGGAAGTGCTATTTGCAAGCCAAGTACCGTGTCATTGCAAGAGCTACATAAATTCAGAAAGCATATTGCACATGCAGCGAAATCACAGCTGTTGGGGCAACAGAGCCTCCTGAAGGAGGATGTGTATGTGAGGTTTGATTTTAAATTTCTACCTATGAGCTTGTATAGTCTTTCTTTTCAAAGACCATAGAGGGGTGGGTGATCGTATGACAAGATGTCATACTGGAACATGCATTCCAGATGAGAATTGGTTTTTTTCAATAATTAATAAAGATAATTCTTAAGAACAGAGTTCATCTAATCAGAAGGCAATATAAACTCACAGTCTCCTGCATTTGCTAATGTACAGGCTAGAAAGTTTCCTCTTTGGTGCTCCTCCCTCCCTGGCCTCATGACCATCCTGAAGTAGGGGCTGGTGGGCCAGGTGAAGATCCAGGAAAGGTCCTACAGCTGTGGGCTCAGAACGACTGCTCACCAGTAGATGACTGCACATCCTGGTTTGCCCAGGACAGGGTCTGCTTATACCTGTTATCTCAGAATAATTATTAATAGAACCCCTTTCTTCTCTAAAGTCTCCTGGTTTATATAATAAATTATATAGTCACCATAAAAGCATACTTTTTCCTGGGTTCATTTATTCATTTACTTTTTAAAGTAGTAAAATAACTTAAAATATTATCCAGTTAAGTCTCTTCACTTGCTTCATTTTCTTGCTTTAATAACCTTATTAGCTTCCATTTATTCTATACCCACTTGCAGCACACTCTGGGCCAAGGTTTTATACATGAAATCTTATTCACAGCACCTTTACAGGATGAGTAGTATTAGCCCCCATTACAGATGAGGATACTGAGCCTCAGAGAGGAAAATCAGATCCAGAACTTGAACC
Source organism: Pseudorca crassidens (assembly GCF_039906515.1). Taxonomy (NCBI): domain Eukaryota; kingdom Metazoa; phylum Chordata; class Mammalia; order Artiodactyla; family Delphinidae; genus Pseudorca; species Pseudorca crassidens. The sequence continues at coordinate 53,142,717 of NC_090298.1, forward strand.
TAAGTGTGTTGGCATCAGAGGTCTTTTGTCATTATGCCTCCATGTGTTCCAAAATAAAACCAATGACAATAATCTCCTTTGTATTTTTAGATTTAGAGTGCTGGTAATAAAATGAAAGAAGCATTTCCTATTTACAATAGCCAGGACATGGAAGCAACCTAAGTGTCCATCGACAGACGAATGGATAAAGATGTGGCACATATATACAATGGAATATTACTCAGCCATAAAAAGAAATGAAATTGAGTTATTTGTAGTGAGGTGGATGAACCTAGAGTCTGTCATGTGGAGTGAAGTAAGTCAGAAAGAGAAAAACAAATACCGTATGCTAACACATATATAGGGAATCTAAAAAAAAAGAAAAAAGTGGTTCTGAAGAACCTAGGGTCAGGACAGGAATAAAGACACAGATGTAGAGAATGGACTTGAGGACATGGGGAGGGGGAAGGGTAAGCTGAGACGAAGTGAGAGAGTGGCATGGACATATATACACTACCAAATGTAAAATAGATAGCTAGTGGGAAGTAGCCGCATAGCACAGGGAAATCAGCTCGGTGCTTTGTGACCACCTAGAGGGGTGAGATAGGGAGGGTGGGAGGGAGACGTAAGAGGGAGGAGATATGGGGATATATGTATATGTGTAGCTGATTCACTTTGTTACAGCAGCAAGTAACACACCATTGTTAAGCAGTTATACTCCAATAAAGATCTTACAAAAAAAAACGAAAGAAACATTTCAAATCCTGGCATCAATGCTCATTGTGTAGTCTTTCTGTTCCTCAGTCTCTACTTTAGGAAACTGGTACTAATAATATTTCCTACCCCATAAGGGTGTGGTGAGAATTGAGAGCTAGTACATGTAAAGTACTTAGTACAGTCCCTGGCACATTGTACTCTCTCAGTAAATGTTAGTGTTACCATCACTATCACCATCATCATCGTCATCACCACTGCCATCATTTAGAGTTGAATTACATGCCTCCAGTGCCTGTGATGCCCAGATGAAGCTACTGCCCTGCTGCTCTCTGCCATCCTCAGCTGTTCATAATGGCCACACATCATCCTGCCCACTGGTTTCCTCTTACCTTGCCATCTGCCTCTGGTTATATGAACTTTTCATTAACATCTCTTTGCTCTTATAATTTCAGTGAGTACAAAACATGTTAGAATTTTATGTTTTTTTACTGTGGAAACATATGGTTTTCCTCTGCCTACCAACTAATTTATCCAACTGAACGGTTCTGTGGTAACACTTGAAACATAACTTGAAAAGGAAACTATCTGTGGGATCTGTGGCGGTTTTTCAATTTTGCAGTAATTCACAGTATCATTTCATTCCTCAGTTTCTCTACCTCTGAAAGCGATAGACAACAATTAGTTTCAAGATTCTTTTTAAAGTTATAGTCTTAAGTTGAAGAGTTGATAGTTAACTATTGACTTGATTTAGGGATCATAATGGTTGAAAAGCTTGAAATGTTGAGAATCATGTAGAAAACATATTTTTAAAGTTAAAAATAACATTTTTCCTATTACTCAAAAGAATAACATGATCGTTGCTGTATAAATCCCTGGTGTGTGTGTATCTTTTATGTCTATATACATATACATGCATAGAAAAAAAATGAGGTGAAACTGAGGTAGTTTTACAGTCTGCTTTATTCCACTTTACAAGGTATTGTAGACATCTATTTCAATCATGTTCAGACAGTTTCCAGCTATTTTTGGCAGCAGAACTAATTTTGCAAAAGGAGCCACCCTACATGAAACATAAAATTCAAGCTTTTGAAGTTGAAGCAGGAATGGGAGATCCAGGGTCCCACTCACTTAGGCTCCCACTGACTTTCTTCCTTCCCTACCTACCTGTGTCCCCTAAGGTACCACCAAGGAAACCTGTGGACCCAAGGGTCATCACAGATGTGCCATAATATTTTTAACCAATCTGTCTTCATTTAGGTTATTTCCAAACACTTCCTATTATAAACAACACTGCAGTGAACTTCTTTATAGTTAATCTTGGCACATATGCTTATATATATATTTATTTATTTATTTATTTATTTATTTATTTCCTTTGGACACTTTTTTTAGAAGCAGAAATTCTGAGTGAATGGGTATGCATATTTTAAGAGGTTTTCATTTTTTTTTTAAATCAATATCGCAAAAGTTGTCTTTCAGAAAGTCTGTACAGATTAACCTGCTAACCCTGGGTATTTTCATTAAAAATAAAATCCTGGTCATGGACATATATACACTACCAAATGCAAAATAGATAGCTAGTGGGAAGCAGCCACACAGCACAAGGGAGATCAGCTCGGTGCTTTATGTCCACCTAGAGGGGTGGGAGAGGGGGGGTGGGATATGGAGAGTGGGAGGGAGAAGCAAGAGGGAGGAGATATGGGGATGTATGTATATGTATAGCTGATTCATTTTGTTATACAGCAGCAACTAACACACCATTGTAAAGCAATTATACTCCAATAAAGACGCTAAAAAAATTTAAAAAATAAATAAAATCGTGGCGAAATGTGTTGGTTAATAGCAAAGCTATAAAATTTAGAACCTATACCAGATATTGTTAAATTAATAGAGAAACAGAGACCCCAAAACAATTTTGTTCTTTAATGCTTGCAGAGGACTTCAAAGGCCCTATCCTCAAAAAGCTTATATTTTACAGTTAAAAAGAAAGATAAATAAATGTGGAGAAAATCTTGCTCATCCCTGTGCATTGGGCTTAGGACAGGTCTACACAGCAAACATTCTTGAAGTAGGAATCCAAAAGAGTCAAACTGGCCTTAATAATGGAGACACTTCTGCAGGCATTGCTGTAGGAGCAGATACAACCCAACCATACAGTGTAGCTTTACCCGCCATGATGATCATACATCTGGCCCACTGGGCACTGGGCTTATGAGTTTAATGGTCTCACTTCAGTGTGAGGGAGAGTCCTTGAAAAAGCCATCTAGGAATCCGTCCGTGAAATCAGTTCCAGCTCCCTGAAAGTGCCGTCTTGCTCCTGGTCATCTGCCACATGACCAGTCCTCTAACCCTGAAATTTTAAGGTGTCAGAAAGTTACCCTGGGTGCGGGCTACAGCCTTGGGTGATATAGCAGTGCAGCAGCATCTCCTTCAAGTTGGATAGAACTTTTCTTCCCTTATCTCCTCTTAAAGAAGAGATTGGCTTAATTTTCCCAGTAGGTTTTTATGTCCTTTGCGTTGACCCTTTAGAGGTCCGTGAGGTCTTGGCAGATCTCTCTGCAGAGAGAAACTAACTTGATGAAAAAGTTGGTGTTGGGAACCTTGGGTTCATAGCAACGCTTTACTTTTTTATCCGATTCCTCCTGTTATGGTAGGTGGCTGTGAGTCCCTACACTAGCATGGTGCATGAATTTGAAGTCTTTTAAATTAAACCAAGTAAAAGTCTTTTCATGGATATTTTCCTAGATATAAATCATCCTTCAGGTTCTTGTATCTCATAGGTTGCTAGAGCATCTGCAGGCCCAATGCTACCTGTGGGCGGAGTGCTGAATGAACTGAGTTTTTGGTCATTCGGAGCACACCCCATCAACTTGATTTAGCTCTCCTAAGGATTCTCAACACTGGTGACACACTGGAATCTCTCAGAGAACTTTAGAAGCAGATCTCTGGATCCAGCCTCCACAGCCCCAGATCTTCTGACATCATTGGCCTGAGATGGTGTCTGAGCGTGAGACTATTTTAAGAGCTCCCTGGTGATTCCAGTGTGCAGCCAGGATTGAGAATCTGGACTTAACCCGCTACTTCTCTGATTTCTTATTTTTGTCTAAGAGTTGGGCTGAATGTGAAGTAGTCATTTTCAGGAAGCTAGGGAAATATAAAGAGATTGGAGAAGCAATAATTTCTCTATTTTAAGAATGTGTGTTCCACTCTCCTAAATTAAAGCATAAATGTTGGGACAAGATCATCGTTCTCTGTCATTAACTTACCTGGAGGGAGGTAAGCATCAAGGCAAGAACAAGGAAGTTGTGGAAGGAGACAGTATGAAATTAATATCAGTTTAATGTAAGTAATGCCTTCTTAGGGCGTCACTGCTAAATGGCTAGAGTGGTTAGAGCCATCTTTCCAAAGTAAGTTCTTGGCACTTCGGAATAAGGCCACACTTCTTCCTCTGGATCAAGCGCTTCATTACTTAATTTGTCTGGGATCTCATTGTGGAACTCATTACTAAATCCATCAGGACCCAGAAGGTGTCAGAATGATTTAGCAGTCTTATAAATTTCTCTATATTCTCTAGTAATTCTCATTGTATGCTAAATGCTTTGGAATGACAGGAAGATGTAACTTATCAAAATGACTTTGAAAACAACTTTTTTTTTAAAAAAAAGAAAAGAGGAGAAAAGAGCTATGGAAAGAATCTTCTAAATCCCCAAGTTAATATTGAACTAAGTTAGCATTAAACCTGTTCTCATTCAAGTCCTTGATTGCTTTATTAGAAGTAATTACTTATCTCGATTTAAGAAAATTGGCTAAGGCAGGTTACTCACTTTAATGTCTCATTCATACAAACTTTATATTAAGTATCTTAAATGCATTTTAACTTTTAAAGTTTTGCAAATTAGACAAGAACCTGCAGAAATAAGAGGTATGTTCTTTTTTTCATCAATATATTACTCCTATTAAAAATATCATTCCCACTAATGTCATATGGTCTTTTGGTACCTAATGATCTTGACAAGAACAAATATAACCTTGTGGATTTGGAATCGGGAGAGAATAAGGTCATTTATCTGTGGTGCTGTGGGAGAGACATTTTCTTTTTCAATTTTCTTCCTCCGTTTTCTTATTACAATTACTGTTTGGGTTCATTATGACAACTCCCATCATTATGACTTTTCCAGCTCATGAGCTGGAGAAAGATTAATGGTAGAAGAAAATACAGTCTTTGGCATGAGAGCTACAACTAGCTGTTAATATAACATAGCAGAATTACATGATATCCATTTATTAGTTTTATGCTTATAATGGAGAAGGTGGTACAGGTATAAAATGTTAAGCTGTAGAAAATGAAATGTTGGCAGGTGGCATGTATATTTCATTCATTCATTTGCTTATTCATTCAACAAACCTTAAGCATCAATTATGTATGCATGTCATGCACTGAGATAAAAATAAACCCTAATAAGATCTAATCTGAAAGGGATGTGGGGCAGGAAGAATGCACAGGGGATAGGGGAATGGGGGAGCTACTTACCCAGTTTTGCCCATTCTGAAGACTAGAATTTTGATTCTAATTATCTGGTGGGAGCCCCTGGGTCTAGGTGTTTATAAAATTGATAACTAGAGGTTGTTTAAGACAAAGTTTTGTTAAGAATAACTGAATCTATAAATGAAAACTGTATATTTACTCATTCATCTTGTAGTATACAAATAATAAAGACTCCAACAGTGAGTCTGATATAAGCCTCTAATTTCTCCTCACCAGAGAAATTGGTAATCCTTCTTTAACTATTATAACAAAGAGAAAAGTTCTGGGTCCAGACTGGGTTGTTTTCTTCCAGTGTAGTTGTGTATCTATGTGACGTCCTCCTGTGATGGGTTTGGAGATGACTTCCTTGCCGCAGGTCTCTTATTACTAGCTCCAGAGAGGGATTAGACTTTGTTTCTTAACATTGGGAAGGACTACTCTAGGTCTTGTTTATGAAAGCTCTCCAAGTGTTCTCTCTGTGGAATTCTGTTTCTCAGCTCTATGGCTTTGGGTTACTCCAAAGCGTTTAAAGCTCTTTGGGGCATTTAAAGCCCTTTGAAGCAAAAGAGTCATTTCCTGTTTGGAGGTCTGTAAAGACCTTTGTCATAGCTCAGAATTAGGGAGTCCATGACAATTGCTGTGCAACACTATTTGACACCCTCCCTGGTAGAAGTAGGCAGGGAGTAGCTCAGAGGTGTTGCCCTTTAATCACTTCTTGCTTAACATCATGTAGGTTACACTGCTTGGCACTGGAGATGCAACAATTAAAGAGCAGTGTCCCTGTCCCCAAGGAGCTTATACTCTGGTGAGGGACTCAGACAATTATAAAATGGTGTGATTAGTGCTATGATATATGAGGAGTGCAGGTGTGTGGGGCGGGGGCAGGGACGGGGAACGTGCTATAGGATCATAGAGAAAGGTGGCTTAACCCAGAAAGGCTAAAAGCATTTACAACTTTGCTAAATAACACAATTTTTAAAGCTGATCACTCCAAAATAACCTGGGGACCTTCTCCAAGATTCCGTAGTTCTATATGAAAATATAAACTGGTAAATCCTGTACTATGTTTATCCAGGTAGCATCCTGTTATCATTCAATTTCATTAACTCTTAAAATGTGAGATATAATGATGTGGTCAGGGGAGATTTCCCACAAAGATCCTACCAAAGCTAGGGTTTAAGAAAAAATGACAGTATGCCAGAGAAAACCAAGAAGGGGAGAAGGAGTGTTCCTTGCAGAGGAAATAGCACTCAGAAAGGTCTGGAGACAAGAGGTGGTGGGTTGGGAAAGCTGCGTCTATGCCTTCCATATGGCAGTGGGGAGGGGAGTGTAGGACCAGGAAGGAATGAGGCTGGAAAGGTCAGCAGGGGTGTGATCATGGAGAACCTTCTGTGCTGAATAATGAGTTAGAGTTTATCTTGAAGGCAGTAGACGAAGGGGAGATAACCAAAGCCTTTGAACAGGAATGGGACAAGATCAGATTTTATTTTAAATACAGCACTCTGGCTATACCTGGAGGATGAATTGGAGGGATAAGACTGGAGACCGGAAGACCCAGGGAAGGCTGAGGCAATAAACTAGGGAAGGGAAGCTGGTGGCCTGAACTTAGGCAATGAGAGTGGAGGATAAAAAGAAATGATGGACTACACAGGTAATTACTTGGACTAGATTTGGTGACCGGCCAAGGAAGGGATAAGGGAGGGGGAAAATCCTACTCAGCCTTGGCATCAGCCGGTGGATACTGAATCTGTCTCGGCCAATCGTAAGTGCTCAATGGAAGGAAAGAAACTATAACAAACCAAATAAACAGATATGTTCCCTTCCTTTAACATCAATATGACATTTCAAATATTTTTACATCATTCTCTGTCTTTTAAAATTTTATTATTTGTTTTGAACAAATGATACATTCATATGGTTCAAAATTCGAAAGACCGTAGCAAGGTAAACACCAAGCAGTCTCCCTCCCTCTCATCTACTTGTTTCTTGTGTGTCTTTCCAGGGTCTTTGTGCAGATACCAGCAAATACAAATACCTATTACCCCTTTCTTCCACAAAAGGCAGCAGCCTACTTTATACTGTGACCTTTACCTTGATCGTTTGTTTTGCTTTGCTTTATTTTGATTTGTTTATTTTAAACCTAATAGTATATCCTCCTAACTTTCCATATCAATACAGAGATTGGCTTCCTTCTTTTCTGTTTACAGCTGCATAGTATTCCATGGTGTGGATGTATCAGAGTTTGTTAAACCAGTTCCTCACTGTGGACACTTAGATTGTTTCCAGTCTGTTGCTATTATAAAAAAATGCTTCGGATAGACATCTTTTATCTTCATCATTTTGTATATGGGCATGTGTATCTGTCAAAATGGATTTGACATGTCAATGGGAAAAGCATTTATAAATTTGAGATATAGCAGTATGTTTTTAAAGTTGATCACTCTAATTTACTGAGGAAAGTTTCTTCTAGATACTTTGTATTTTTATATACATATATGAACTAGTTTGGCATGGTAGCATCTTATTATTTTCAATTTTGTTAACCCTTAAAATGACATGTGTGCTATATTAAGTTGATATTTTTGTGATACCTGGGAAGGTAACTTAGGATATCCAGAGCACCACAAAGACAGGGCTTGGAGCCACTGAGATTCCAAATTTTAGTAACAATAAACAGGAAATTTAAGTAATCATTTTATGATTTTTCTCCTCCTATTTCTTAAAACACTCATCTTTCTAAGAGATGACAGGTCCCTGATGCTAGCAGGTCATGGGCAGGCAGGAGGAGATACATTTATTACATGTTCAATATCTCAAGACTGCCTATGCTAGTATGGTTAAAACCAGGTATTGATCAAAACGGAATCAAACTAACAAAAGTTTTTCCTGGACCTGGGATGTTTTATAGGTAAAATAAGTTTAAGATAAATGTGTCCGATTACACATTTTAGATAAATTTGAAGTAGAAACAAGACAGCTTCTCCCTTTAAATCTCTGCTGCATGAAACCTATTTCTAGTTTAGAACTGACAATGCAAATCCCAGGAGGCTTACTACCCATAGAAGTACATCTATTCTTTCTATCCATTGGCATGGGTGTTGGACGTTGACATCTTGTGAAACGCTTACAGCACCCCTGCCAGCTGGGGCACACAATATTTCCTTTCTGGCACTCTTGGAGTCAGGGAGCCCTGCCTATCCTAGCTGCAGGTCTGCAGGGAAAGCCTGCTGAGTCTGTGGTAGTTCCATTTGCATTTGAGATTTAGTCAGTAGGAGAGTTGAGAGGAGATTAAATTTCTCTAAGTCTTACTTAGAAACAGAGATACTGCTTGGACTATGGATACCCTTGAGCCTTCAGCAGAAGAAAAAAGAGAACAGTGTGGTAACAGGGTGCGGTGTCTTGGGTTTTCCTGCATTTGTAACATAGCCGCACCCACCCCTGCAGACCCACCTGGCATCTGGTATCCATCGACCTCCGTTATGCCCAAACTGCCTGCCCCAGATGTTCACAAGATATGTAACTTGCTTCTCAACATTGAACTGTGACTGCTTCCTCCCTCCCTTGCTCTCCCCGCCATAATTCTGCAAGACAGGGACTCTTCCCTTTCCCAACAGTTCTTAAACCTGCTGTGCTTCAGAATCCCTGGAGGTGCTTGTTAAATTCCTGGGCCACTTGTCCTGTGTTTCTGACTCAGGCGATCTGGGCCTGGGAATCTGCGTTTTGACCAGCAGGCCCCATCTCCCATCCCGGGTGATTCTGACTCGGTGAGGAGACAACATTTTGAACAACCCTGTGCTGTTTGTGGGGGTTGGGGGAAGGAGGAAGGGGAGGCAGCGTTAGTTTCAGCTCCACCTTCTAGAAGTCCAGGGCTTCAGATAAGTCAATCTAACACCCTGTGCTTCTCTTTCCTCTCCTAAAGGACATGGGAACAGAGAGAAATTGCACTAGAGTGCTTAAACTCCCTGCCCCATTGTCTTTCCTTCTCAGCTGCCTGGAAAACCCCAGCTCTGGATGGCCCTACTGTCTGCCTTCTCTTCCCTGTACCCCAGCTACTGAGGGTGACTAGAGAACATCACAGACGCAGGCTGATGGTACTCAACCAAGCTCTCAACACGACAGATACCACGGTGCCCTTCCAGCCAGCTCACTCTCTCATTCTGTGCAAGGGCCATCCCAGATGTTCTCCTCAAACTTCAGACCCAGCCTCTTCCCCCACATCTTAACACGTGAACTCACTTTCCACTTCACAGATAAAATAGGAGCCACAAGAAACCTACAAATGCACCTGTTTTCATGCCCATTTCCTTCTGTTACGTTGTCTCTCCTCCTTGCTAAGCCAGTGTCTTCTCAGATGCTCTGGATCTCGTTCCGCAGCGCTTCTCCCATCTCCTCTCAACCTCTTCCTCTCTGCAGTTATATTCCTACCACCCAGAGATTGCACTGTTAACATATTGCTATATTTCCTTTTAGTCTTTTTTATACATACATAAGCATACATTTTATACATCATTGGGATTTCTATCTGTTAGGGTTCAAACAAGGGGAGCAGAGTCACCATGCTATGGGATTTATTATATGAATTGAACCTTCCACAGTTGTAAGGAGGAAAGTAAAGGTGCGCGATGGGGATGTTGGTGGAGCAGAGGAGTCGTTAACCAGAAAACTAAGAAGCCAAGCACGTTATCGTGACTATGCCGGTGGGCCCAGTATAATGTGTCCTTATAAAAAGGAAGCAGGAGATTTGACCGTAGCAGTAGGAAATGTGATGACAGCTGGAGCCATGGGAGGAATGGGTCCTGAGCCAAGGAATGCAGGTGGCCTCCAGAAGCTAAAAAAGGCAAGGAAACAGATTCTCTCCTAGAGCTTCCAGAAGGAACCAGCCCTGCTGACACATTGCCTTTGGCTTACCGAAACGGATTTTGGACATCTGGCCTCCAGAATTGGGAAAGAGTAAATTTGTGTCATCTTAAGCCACTAAGTTTGGAGTTCATTACAGGAGCAAGAGGAAACAACTGCACACATTCAGTGAGAAGGTCAGATCACTAAGGGAATGTGTCTGAAGAAAGCTATTGAAAGCTATCGCCTCTGTGTAGCTGTGTCCTCTATGGACCTGCAGATGCATCTGGTGCTGGGCCTGAGGACCGCTGTTGGGTGATCAGCAAGGCCAGAAGCAAGAAATGCTGGACACAGAGCAGAGAAGAGCTGGAAGCCTCTTAGTCACCTCTCGACCTGTCCTTCACTATATCTGGCCACAGATGCCTTCAGAAAGCCATGGTGGCTTTGTCACTTTGGCCTTCTAAATCTCACACAAGTTTCTCTTTGGGCCAGCTCTAACCCATGTAGGGAACTGAATTCAGAGTTCTGGGACCCATGATTCCCAATTTCACTAAGTCTACACAGCCTATTCCAACCCATGATCGTACAGTTTTATAGGTTTTCATCTGGCTTCCCCCCTCTCCTGTCCCCCCACGTAACATAGCAAGAGCATTTTCCTATATCGTTGAATATTCCTCTAAACTAATTTGGAAGAAATTCTGATAAACCATTATTTATTTCACCACCCCTCTATTACTGGTAACTTAGAATGTTTTCGGTTTCTCTGTATTACAAATGGCACTGCAGTCACTCTCTGTGCATATAAATCTTTGTCGGTATCTCTGACGTTTCTTGGGAATGGATTCCTAGCAAGAGGATTAGTGAGTTAAAGGAAGTAGATTTCTACAGATCGTGATGATTCCTGACAAACTGCTTTCCAGAAGTGATGTATCCGCTTTCATTCCTACTGACACTGAGCCCTGGCCCACATTGAATACTATATTTTCAGTCCTTTCAATGAGGCATTTCTTGGCCTTTTCTGATTCTGATGATCATTATTGCTTGAGATTTGGATGTGAGGTTAGTGGGCTGCACCACTCACGTCCAGCTGGCTGATTGGGTTAGAGGCACCTTCTTCCCTTCCCTCTGTGGAGTTTGTACCTTCAGAAGCTGCACTCATGGGAAAGGGGACAACCTGCTCTGACAGGGAATCCAGCATTTCTCAGTCAGTAACTTGGGGGAATATATTGCTTAAAATGAAATATGTCCTCAGTAAACACTGTGTACAAGGGAAACCGCCATTCTTGTTTCACAAATAAAGAGGCAGAAATAAAATGAGAGCAAATGACTTCAACTATAGCTGGCAAGTCTCTAGCAGAGTCACAGTTAGCATTTACTTTCCTAAAGTTCTCATGATTTAAGACATTTCAAAGTATTGTGGTTATTGCACCAAAAACTAGATTCTGCACCAGACATAGGAAAGGAATGATGTTTGATTCAGTGCTAAAACACTAAAACACTGGTTAATTCCCATTGCAAAGATTTGAATTAATAAAGATAGTTTTATAACACACTATTTTAAATAAACTTTTTGATTCTCAGCTTTACTGTAATAGAAATGAAAAATAAAACACGATTGTCTAATGGAAATGACCCAAGGAGAAAAGCCCTTACACCAGAGGATGTTGTGTAGGGAGTGATTAGGCAGTCTGTGCTGCATGTTTTCCCAGATTTATATTTCAGCTAAAATGTAATGCTTTGGTGGAGAAGCAGTAATTGGTACATTGAGACAAGAAATTAATACTGAATTATCTTTTCTCCAATCTGCAAAGTGTGTTTTTATATACAATCTTAGAATGCTAATAATCTAGTTTCCATTTATCAAAATTAGAGATGTCAAAATTTCTGATGACTGGTTTGCTTTATGAAATCCTATTTTAGAATTATCAGACTGTCTGAGATCTTTAGGGAATTTCTGCATTAAGTAAGAACCAACCAACCAACTTCCAGTTAACATGTACAAAATCATAGGAGGCTGAGCTACAAGGGACACAGCAGAGATGATCAGCGGTTCTTAGAGTGGTCCTCAAAACAACAGTATCAACATCCCTTTGGAAATGATCAGAAATGCAGATTCTTAGGGCCCATCTCGGACACTATTCAATCCGAAACTCGGGTAGGGTCTGGGCAATTTGTGTTTTAACAAGCCCTCTGATGCATGCTGAAGTTTATTTCAGAGCTACTGATCTAGGGTGATGTCTTTTTTCTGCAGGTGAGGATGCTGAAGCCCAGAGAGGTTGGGTTTCATTCCCTAAATCATGAGAAGCTAATGGCAGAGCAGGATCAGACTCCCTAGTCTCTAGACAATTTCAACTGTCTTTATACAACAAGTAGCTTCTCTGAGGTATTCAGTGGGGATGAAAGTGTTTAGCACTTTCTGCCAGGGCAGCCATGCCAGCAATGGGTAGTGTACTTAGAAAGGAAAATTTAGTGTTGTAAGAAGTAACATGTACAAGGCTTAGCCACTTAGTAACATGTACAAATAAAATTCATCTCTGTGGAACAGCCAGCCAACCCTTCAATGACCTAGAGGAATAAGCTATTACTATACCTCTGGATTGGTTATTTTAATCGTAAGCATTAGGGAAAACTCTATATTGAGATCACAAAAGTTCTCACAGAGGTCTCTATAAAATCTGCCCAGTTATCTGTCTTATAAAACATAAAAAACTATGTAGCTCTACTCCTTTGGGGGTATTACCTTGTTCAAATGACGTTCCTCACTGGGGGGCAGGGAAAAGAGTGGGGGAGTTTTACCACATTGCATCCACACAGTTTATCTCTATGATCTCAAATCAAAGGGAACTTTTCCTATTTCTAAAGGCAAACTCTTATCATAATACCAATGGGAACAGAATTTGATATAACTGATTTTTGTGGTATGTTAAGAATCTCAGAGATGGTAAAGAAAAAACTCAAGTAATTTCTAACTCATATTGTGACCTTATTAAATAATTAAGTTTCTCTTCATTTAATCAAGTTGCATTTCACCAGATGGAAGAAGGGATTTATTTAATTAAACTTTTTTCATAGTCAGCAGGAACATCTTAAGTCTTACAATTATCAAGGATATGATACCTGAATTTTAACACTTTCTCAGTTCAGCAAGGATCAAATGACCCATGTGGCATTGTCCTTACTAAAATATAGGTCTACCTGTACAATGTAAGCACATATCCAAAATACCCAAGGCACTGGCACTTTTAAGTTGTGGACGTGGTCTATGTCTTTAGAAAGACTTGTAGCAAATACCTATGGAATTCTCATACAAACTCAAAGGTACACAAATATGCTGCAATGACATTTCAGGAAAACCAGGATGAGACTGTGTGCAGAACATTATAGACCAGCCCAATAGAAATTGGAATGGAATGTGAGCCACATATACAATTTAAAAATTTCTAGAAGCCACATTAAAAAACACACAAACAGAGGAAATTAATTTTAATGATAGTTTTATTTAACCCAGTATATCCAAGTATTATTTCAACATGTCATCAATGTAAAAATTATGAAAGAGGACTTCCCTGGCGGTCCCATGGTGAAGACCCCGCCCTTCCACTGCAGGAGGCGCAGGTTCCCATCCCTGGTCGGGGAACAAAGATCCCACGTGCCGTGCAGCACGGCCAAAAAGTAAAAATAAAAACATAAAATTATGAAGGGGAATTTACATTCTTCCTTGTATTAAATCTTTGAAATCCACTGTGCATTTTATATTTACCCACATCTCAATTCGATGAGCCGTATTTCAAGTGCTCAACCAGCCACAGGTGGCTAGTGACTACAGGACAGGACAGGTATAGACTCACTAATCCACTGAACGTATTTCTAGATGCTTCCCTTAGCCTGCCCTCACCCCAATCCCAGCTTTCAAATTGTAGCTTACCCTCTTATCTCTATAAGCAACTCTTTTGAAATGCCCCTGAGGTTTCATTTTCCACCCTATTCTCCTTTTCTCTACATTTTCTCCTTAGGTCCTGAGGCTTTAAAGACTAGCCATACGCTGATGCCTCTCAAATTTATCTCTCCAGCCCATACCTCTCCTCTGAGCTCCAGGCCCTCATATTCAACTACATACTCAACATTTCCTCTTGAATGTGTAATAAAAACCAAAAATGTAATGTGACTAAAATAAGTACTGATTACCAGCCCCCAGTATAATCACCATATTTACGCCCTATAAACCTTTCTCAAGGCTATAAATGGTACCACTACCTACACAGTGGTTCAGCTAAATACTTCTCTTTCCCACACACTCACACCCCACATCCAATTCATCAGCCAACTCTGTTGGCTCTGCCCCCATAATGTATCTGTATTCCAATTCCTCTCCACTTCTACTATTATAACCTGAGTCCAAGACACCATCACCTCCCTCTGGATTACTGCAGCTGTCTCCTAACTAGTCTCCTGTCTATAGTCGAGCCGCCATTTAGCAACAAGCTTGAGCTTTAAAGCATAAAATATATCTCTCTCTTGCTTGCAACTTGTCCACTGGTAATAAGGACAGAAAAAATTATCAGCTTCATTAGTCATTAAGGAAATGCAAATTAAGTCCGCAATGAGATACCATTTCATACTCACTTAGAAAGGACTATCATAAATAAGACATACAGCAGCAAATGTTGGTGTGTGTGCTGAGAAATGGGAACCTCATACATTGCTGGTGGGAATGTAAAATAGTGCAGCCACTTTGGAAAACAGTTTGACGGTTTCTCAAAATGTTAAACATGAAACCACCATACCAACCAGCAATTCCACTTCTAGGTAGCTACCCAAGAGGAATGAAAACATCTGTCCACACAAAGACTTGCATGCAACTGTTCATAGCAACATCATTCATTGCAGCTGTAAACTGGAACAACCTGCATGTTCCTCAACAGGTAAATGGATAAACAAATCCTGGTATATCCATATAGTGGAACACGTTCAGCAATAAAACGGCACAAACGATTGACACATGCTGTGGAAACTTAAAAACGTTATGCCAAGTGAAAGAAGCCAGACACAAGAGACCATATACGCTATGATTTCATCTACGTGAAATGCTACAAAAGGCAAATTCTAAAAGGCAGAAGTTAGATTAGCAGTTGCAGGGAGATAGGTGGGAACAGGGAATAACTGTAAGTGGGCATGAGGGATCTTATTGGGAGGATAAAAGTGTCCTAAAACTGATTTATGGTGATGGTTGCACCCCTTAGTTGAGTTATTTAAAAAAATCATTGAATTGCACACCTGAAATAGGTGAATTCTTAGATATGTAAAATATACCTTAATAACAATGTTTTTAAAAATAACTGCCCATTACAGTTAGAATAAGACCCAAACTCCTTACCATCGTTCGCAAAGCTTTACACCCCTACCTAACTCTCAGACCTCAGTTCTTCCTGACCTGCTCTGCTCACTGTATCCCAGCTCCATGGGTCCTGATTCTACCTGTCTAACGTGCCAAGTTAAGCTATTTGTTCCTCTGCTAGGGATGCTGTTCTCTCAGATCTTCACACACCTGCCTCCTTCTCAACATCCAGGACTCAATTCAAAAAACTCCCCCAACTGCACCAGAGCCAAAGCAGAGACCCCCCCACCTACCACAGTTCAGGTCGTCATCTGCGACTTATTTATTCTCCCCGTGGCAATTACCAGTGCCTGAAATTATCTGTATGTGCTGCTATGGTCTGAATGTGTGCCCCCATCCCAAATTTATATATTAAAATCTTAACCGCAAAGCTGATGGTATTAAGAAGTGGTGACTTTGGGAGGTGGGTGGTATTAGTGCCTTTACAAAAGAGGTTCCAGAGAGATCTCTCACCCCTTCCGCCACATGAGGACGCAGGGAGAAGTCAGCAGCCTGGAACAGGTTCCCTCACCCATCCATGCTGGCACCCTGATCTCAGACTTCCCGCCTCCAGAACTGTGAGAAATACATTTCTGTTGGTTATAAGCCACCCGGTCTGTGGTATTTTGTTACAGAAGCCCGAAAGGACTAAGACGTGTGTTTGTCACCTGTCTCTCCCTGCTACTCCCCCTGTTGAGGGACTTCCCAGCTTTTGGACCGTGTTCAGAATGGTAATTACTGACACACAGGAGGTGCTTATGAAGCCAGCCTGACTGACTTGCTGAATGTTCCTTGACGTTTATTAAATGCTCTGGGATGAAAATTATCCTTCTGTAAAGTAATAGATAATAATTATATCTGTCCTTCCCAACTCACGGGGCTGTTTGTGAGGGTTGAATCAGAATTATGTGAAAGCACTTTGGACACAAAGCTAGCTGTTACTATTTTACAAGAAGGTTACCTCATGATTCCCTTGGACCATCTTCCTGTTTACATATTGTGGGATCAGGAAAATACTGTAAATGAATGACACTTTATATACACCATGGTAAGGGAGACAGCATACAAACAACCATTTTATCTATGTGGTTATTTGAGGAAGCCAAGGCTCTACTGCTGTGTAGGACAAACAATGCCCTTTCCTGTCACCTAATTCCATAGGTGAAAGAGGGTCTCATACAGCTTCATAGGAAACCAGCTATTCTTTTGGTGACGATGAGGAATCTGTAGGGAAGTAGATCTTTTTGTGTGCCCTTTGCCCTTGCCATGGAAAAGGGGACATGGACAGAGCACTTGCCATATCTGCTGAGAATATAAAACTCAAAATTCCAAATATAGGAAACTGGACTTCAGAACAGGCTCATTTCACGTAAGTCACTAAATGGTTGTTGGAAGGTAAGGACTTTTCACTGCTCCTTAACTAAGCTTCTGAAGGAAGTTGTTTTCCCCCTCCCTTCCTCCCTCCCTTCCTTCCTCTTTCTTTCTTTCTCCCCTCTCCCCCTTTCTTCCTTTCATTTGCAATAATCTTTTTTTTAAGGCTTAATTTTTTAAGAGCAGTTTTAGGTTCACAGCAAGATTAAAAGGAAGGTTCAGAGAGTTCCCACATACCCCCTGTCCCCACTCATGCATAGCCTCCCCCATTATCAACACCACCTCCCCCAGAGTGGTATTTTGGACAACTTATGAGCCTATGTTGGCACACCATTATTACCCAAAGTCCACAGCTGACATTACTCTTGGTGTTGCACATTCTATAGGTTTGGACAAATGTATACTGACATGTATCATTTTTATGTTACCCTACACAGCATTTTCAATTCCCTAAAAATCTTCTGTGCTCTGCGTATTCATTCCCTCTGATCTTTTTACTGTCTCCATAGTTTTGCCTTTTCCAGAATGTCGTATAGTTGGAACCATAATATATGTAGCCTTTTTAGATTGGCTTCTTTCACTTAGTCATGTGTATTTAAGTTTCTTCCATCTCTCTCCAT
The DNA here is from genome assembly GCF_039906515.1 of Pseudorca crassidens. Taxonomy (NCBI): domain Eukaryota; kingdom Metazoa; phylum Chordata; class Mammalia; order Artiodactyla; family Delphinidae; genus Pseudorca; species Pseudorca crassidens. The sequence continues at coordinate 53,160,139 of NC_090298.1, forward strand.
GGGTTGATAGCTCATTTCTTTTTAGCACTGAATAATATTCCATTGCCTGAGTGTACCAAAGTTTACTTATCCATTCGCTTGGATACGGAAGGACATGTTGGTTGTTTCCAGGTTTTGGCAACTATGAATAAAGCTGTTCTAAACATCCATGTGTAGGTCTTTATCTGGACATAAGTTTTCAGCTCCTTTGGATAAATATCAAGGAGCATGATAACTGGATCATCTGGTAGGAGTATGTTTAGTTCTGTAAGAAACTTCCAAACTGTCTTCCAAGGTGCACTCCCACCAGCAATGAATGAGAGTTCCCATAACTCCACATCCCCACCAGTGCTCCAGTGTTGTCAGTGCTCCAGATTTGGGCCCTTCTAATAGGTGCCTAGTGGTATCTCGTTTTGGTTTTTTTTGCGGTACGCGGGCCTCTCACTGCTGTGGTCTCTCCCGTTGCGGAGCACAGGCTCCGGACGCGCAGGCTCAGCGGCCATGGCTCACGGGCCCAGCCGCTCCGCGGCATGTGGGATCTTCCCAGACCGGGGCACGAACCCGTGTCCCCTACATCGGCAGGCGGACTCTCAACCACTGCGCCACCAGGGAAGCCCCGTATCTCGTTTTAATGTGTACTTTCCTGATGACATATGAGATGGAGCATCTTTTCAAATGCTTATTTGTCATCTGCACATCTTCTCTAGTGAAGTGACTGTTCAAGTTTTTGGTCCAGTTTTTTATCTGGTTGTTTTCGTATTGTTGAGTGTTAAGAGTTATGTGTATGTTTTGGATAATAGTCCCTTATTAGAAGTGTCTTTTTCCCCCAGTCTGTGGCTTGTGTTCTAATTTTCTTGATACTGTGTTTTGCAGAGCAGAAAAATTTAATTTTAATGAAGTCTAGCCTATCAATTTTCTTTCATGGATTATGTCTTCGATGTCATATCTAAAAAGTCATCACCATACCCAAGGTCATATAGATTTTCTCCTATGTTCTAGTTTTATAGTTTTAAATTTTACATTTAGGTCTGTGATCCATTCTTAATGGCGTTAATTAAGTTAACGCCATTAAGAGTGAACTTGAGTTAATTTTTGTGAAGGGTATAAGGTCTGTGTCTAGACTCATTTTCTATTTCTTTAAGATTCATTTTCTTGCATGTGGATGTCCAGTTGTTCTAGCACCATTTGCTGAGAAGACTATCTTTGCTCCATTCTTTTTCTTTTTTTAATGTACATCTTTAGCAAATTTGCTGAATATTCTTGAGAACTATTTTAAAAGCTATCAAAATGCTGCTTCCTCTCAAACTAAAATACAATTTCCCAACTGTCTTATCATTTTAGAACTTTAATCCCCTTATAAATTCTTTAATGCAAGAAGTTCTTCACTCTTAAAGTTGTCTTTTTTTGTTGCTCTTTAGCTTGAGTGTTAGTTTTTCTAGGAATAAAATACTCTGTTCAAAATACCTTTCCCTTAAAAATTTGAGGAGGTTTCTTAGTGTCAGTTAGCAACCAGTGTTTCTGCTGAGAAGTCTGATGTCATATTGATTTTTTGTGTGTGTGGTACGCGGGCCTCTCACTGTTGTGGCCTCTCCCGTTGTGGAGCACAGGCTCCGCACGCGCAGGCCCAGTGGCCATGGCCCACGGGCCCAGCCACTCCGCAGCACGTGGGATCTTCCCAGACCGGGGCACGAACCCGTGTCCCCTGCATCGGCAGGCGAACTCTCAACCACTGTGCCACCAGGGAAGCCCTGTGACATTTCTTAATATTCTATTATTCTATGTGGAATATAAATGCAGCCATCATAGGGAAAATAGCGTTCAAATTTTTGTCCTGTAATTCTTGGAAGGAGATAGTTCTTTTATGTGGTTCAGGGCTGGAGGTAGAGGGCTTTCTAAAACAAGCTGCTTGGAGAATTAACCTTATGTCAGTAACACCTTCATAAGTTCTAGACATTTTAAGGGAAGAGAGATCATTAGAGAAGGAAAGTGGTCATGCTTCTCAACTCTGTAGTCTGGGAACCAGTCAAAGGAATAATAATGTTGCAGCCAGAGTAATCAGAGCAGATATGGCTAATAGGTTTCAACTTGAGTTGAAATAAATGATTGATAGGGGCTGCCTGGAGCACAGCTGTGTTGGAAAAGATTTTGAGGCCACATCTGGGTTCACAGGACAAAGTGTGATTAATGATGTCTGCCAAGGTTGTGAGAGGAGGTGGTGGTGGTAGCCATGCCATGTATTTTTAATCCCTGAATAAGAATCTTCTGATGAATAGAACTATTCATCCATGAGGTTGCCAGATTGCAGTTGGAAGATTATGGGCATATTCTGACAGCATGGAGATAAGATGCTAATGCTATTTGGACTGATTTTATTCAACTTGTAGTCAGTATGATTTCCTGACACTCCAGAGCTAGTAAGTTGGAGAATAAAATATGTCATATCTGTATGCCTACTGCTTGGTTCAAACTCAAGCCAGGATCATAATGCTTCCCAGTGCAGACACAAACAGCATGTTACACAGAAAAATGGGGTATTAGGCTATTCAAATGATCATTCTAATAATAAACTTTCTGTGTCCCAGAAGGCAGGGTTGGATTCTTTTTCACTTGCTTTATTTAATGCTTTGTTCAGTCAGCATAGAAATATATAAAGAAGAGAGTGATATTTACCCACAATATTTCCAGAGATAAATATTGCTAATAATTTGGTTGAGAAGCTTCTAGACTCTTTTCTATGTATATGTTTAAGTTTAATGGGATCATACCATGCATACTATTCTTAGCCTAAATTTTTCATTTGATGAAGTCTAGACCTCTTTCTAAGTTAACAATAAAGATGACTGCATTTTAGTATCTAATGGGTCAATAATATTTTATGGTGTGTATGTACCATCATTTATTTCATCGTACTTCATAGATTGTTTCTCATAGTTTGGTATTACAGCAACACCTTGATAAATAACCTTGTGCATAAGGATTTGTTTACTGATTATTTCCTTAGAGTAATTTTTTAGAAGAATATTTGCTGGGACAAATTTATAAATTTTTATTTTCATTTTAAGAGTTTTGATAATGTCTTCCAAAAGGTGTTAACAATATACTTCATAAATCTTAAAGAGAGTGACATGGAAAGCACAATAAATTGTTAGGATCACTGCTCTGAGTGAAGAGCCTGATGTACTCCGTACCCACCCACTCACACAGTCTCTTTTCCAAACTGATAATATTATGTATCTTGATTGTAGAGACCATTATAATTCAAAACTGCAGCATCCAATTTAGAAGTAGGCACTTGGGGCCTATGGAGTGGAGGCAGATATGATCACAGGGGGTTGCTTTATTCTACAGACCAAATGCTCCATGGCTCCAGCTGTCCCGACACTGCTGAGCTCTTGGGAGGGACCAAGCTTTTTTTTTTTTTTTTTTTTGCAGTACACGGGCCTCTCACTGTTGTGGCCTCTCCCGTTGTGGGGCACAGGCTCCGGACGCGCAGGCTCAGCGGCCATGGCTCACGGGCCCAGCCGCTCCGCGGCATGCGGGATCTTCCCGGACCGGGGCACGAACCCGTGTCCCCTGCATTGGCAGGCGGACTTCCAACCACTGCGCCACCAGGGAAGCCCCAAGCATTCTTTCCTGTACTTCCTAGTACATGCTGGGCTCGTGTGGACCGATTATGCAGGCCCTCAGTTGCATTGTGCTTATTCATCTCTGCGGTTACCTGCAGGCCTGCAGAGTTTGGGAGGCTGGGAAATAGAGGGCTGGTGAAGTCTGGAGGAGGACGAGGCTGCAGTTCCCCAGATGAGGGGCAAGGCAGAGTGCCTCTCCTCAGTGAACGTGATGAGTTTTGAGTTAGTGACCTCCTTCAGGGAAGACTCAACCTTTAATGGCTCAGGGCAGTGCTCTTTTACCTAAATGCCCTTTCTCTATTCACCATGAGACTCTTCTCTCTCATCCTTTACCATCGTTTTCTTTGTCCTTGAAGTACTTTTTGACCTGCAAAATGTTCCCTTTGTCATTTGTGGCACTTGAACAAGTGTTCGGTGTTGTGTGTATAAATACTGGAATAAATAAATCACAGTTAATATTGTCATAAATTGTAGTCAATAGTATCTATAAAAAGTAGGAAACTAAACTTCAAGTAATCTATACCTACACATTTTAGGGGGAAGAGTTGTCTTTGTTTAATTTTCAAGTAATAGCATGAATATAATGATTCCAGCTTCAAAGGTTTCATTCTTCCTATAATTTTTGTTGTGTTGTTGCATTTTAAAAATTGGTAACCAGAGCAACTAGGACAACTACCTCTGCACATTGGAATGCACAGTGAGCCAGAAGGCATGATGGGAGACTGTTAGCTCATCCAATTCGCAGGGCGAGTTTCCAAACACACCCAGTCTGAGTAGGTGGCATGAGCAGTCATTATCAGTGATAACTGAGTTTAGTTTCAGACCTAGAAAATCCTAGTGGCAAACACACACACACACACACACACACAGACACACACACACACACACAATCTCCCATGAGACTAGAAAAAAGTACAATTTTCATATGCCATTTGTTTTTTAAAATGATGTTAATAGTAGAATTTGTTTTCTTTTCTTACAAAAAGAAAAAGACTTCAAGGGTAGGAAAAAAACTCCAAATGATGGAGAAGTTAGAAATGTACTGAAATTTAATTCTGGAGATTTTTCACTCAGTTTTGCATTGGGAATTCATAAACTTTTTTTCTTTGTTTACAAAAGTAATACATGTATGCCTATTGCAGAAAATGTATGTATAAAAGTTTGAAAAGGAGAATAACAATAACTTACATTCCTATCATCTAGATACCACTCAAATACAAGCAGTTTTGTTTTTTCTTCAGTATATATACATATATATATGACTGTATACACACATAATATCTCCTCTTTATCTTCTGAGTTTGGATCAGATTTTATACATATTTTTGAATCTTGTTTTCTTTATGGAAAATTTTATCATGACAATTTCCTCAAATTATTTAATATTTACTTAGCAACTATTTTTTAAGTGCTTACAATGTGTCAGGTATTTTTCCAGGCACTTGGGATATATCTAATTAAAAAATAGACATGGCCCTTGCCCTCTTGGAGTTTGTAGTCGAATGAGAAGACATGCAATTAAAAAGCAACTATAATGGAATGAGGTAGTAGCATAACATGGAATAGAAAATATGAGAGTAGCATCTATCTGGTAAGACTTCCTAGAAGTGAGCAGATAGCTAAAGGATTAGTAGTGGCTAGCCTATAAATATGATTGCTTTAATGGCTTCGTAATATTTCACAGTATAAACATGCCCCAATTTAACTAGTCTCTTATTATTGGGCAGGTAGGGTGTATCTGATTCCTTGCCATTATAAATACTACTGTAATGAAAAAGCTTATATTTAAATCTTTGTTAACATTGCTGATACTTGTATCAGATTCCTAGAAATTAAACTACTAGGTGAAAGAAAACAAACCTCTTGATATGTCTTAATACATACTGCTGAATTGCTTTCAAGAAAGGTTACACTTCTCTACACCCACACCTGAAGACAGGATGGTACCCATGAAGCTATTCTCTTGCTGCTACTGAATATTATCATATAATAAAAAACACCAAATCTATAGGCAAACAATATATTTAACTGTGGTTTAATTGATCTTTCTTTAATTATCAGAGAGACTAAATATACTTTTTCACATGTATTGGTCTTTTGGGTTCTTCTTTAGTGTAATTATCTCTTTATGCCTTTTACCTAATTTTCTATTGGAGGTTAAGGAGTTTTTTTTTGTGGGTTGATTTTTGAGAGCTATTTTTATATTAGGGATTATTTGATGCGTGTGTGTATGTTGTGTGTGTGTGTCTGTGTGGTTTTAGGAATGATTTGCCCTCCAAAAGTATCACGTTACTTGGATCATTTGGAGGTATGGTTTCCTGTCATCATACCCCGCTACGAACAAGAATGGAAGGTTATTGAACGAGCATGGGTGCTGAGCAATGTTGGTAAAAGGGTAAGCAGTCAGGCCATAATCTTGCTTCAGATTCTCCTGTTCCAAATGAATCAGCGTGGGAAGCCCTCTGAAAAGAATGTCAGAAGTCCCATTCGGGACAAATATGAAGGCAGGTAGGGATTTAAGATGAAGTGACCCTTTATTTACTGATTCACTGAGGTCCATTTCCTAACTACACAAAGTCAGGAAAAGAAAATGCCTACCTGAGAGTAGCACCCATCTCCAGTGGAGGACAGGTCGTGGGTGTTAAGCCCCAGGGCCAAGTCTGTAGGTCTCTCTTATCAATCCTGGAGATGAAGTTTGGGAAAGTATCTCACCTGGGAGAAGCCATTGTGGGGCTTAAGAAAGAAGTGGATGTTTAGTCAGTCATCAAAATATCACAAGCCTAGAAGCTTCAGCCTAGGGACCAAGGAACATATATGGGGAATTCTTCATCTACCATATTGTCCAAGAGAGATTTTGCTTTAAAGCCTGGATCAGAGAGCCTAATTTGATTGGCCTTGTGAGTTTTAGAAAAGAACTAGAAATCTGTAGGAGTGCTGTTAAGTTTTTATCTGTGACTTAGCCCTAACCTAAGAATAACTCTAACCCAGAAAATCACCTTCTGCTTCAATTGTTGGCCCTATACTTGAAATTTTAAAATTCCTTATTACCAAGCTATAAATTGATTTGATTCCTTTTTCAATAAATAGGAACAACACTATCTATATAGAGTTTGGTATTGTGCTATTTAACTTGACATCATTTTCCAATTTCATTAAATATCTTCAAAACTATGTCTTTTAATGATTGTGTAGTTTTCCACTAAATAGGCATATCACATTAAATTGACCAATTTCTAAATTATCTACTATTTTAAAAACTAATTAACTCTGTAATGAACACCTGTATACATAACTCTTTTTTATGCATTTCTTATTATCTTCTTAGGGTGAAAATTAGAATTGGGCCAGCCTGGGGAATTTTATCCCAAACATTTATATTTTAAAATGGATATCACACTGTACATATTGATTTCCACCCAGATTTTTCACTTAGCAGATTGTGAGCATTATTCCATATCATTAAATATTCATTGAAAACATGATTTTTCTTTAGTGGCCATATGATAATTCTGTTTTATGATAATTTAATTTTTAAAAAATGTATCATCATTTATCACTTTTTAGCCATTCTCTATTATTAAATAATCCAGTTATTTCTACTTTTGTCGTGTTATAAATATTATTACTGTGAACATCTTTGTATATACATTTTATTTAATTACAAAAACAGAATAGAATAATGAACGTTCTCATCCTATTATCCAGCATCAACAACTATCAACAGATCCCAATCTTGTTTTGCTTATAACCTCCAAATCCGCATTCCCCAGAGGATTATTTTAAAGCAAATAGCCCAGAACATTTTTGTCTTATAAGGCACAATAGGAAAATGATCGTATGAGGCAGATAACATTTCATGGTCTTTTTGTTGAACATATCTGACATTTTTAATTCAGTAATTTACTAGAGAAAGTGTTAGAAGACTCACCAGAAGTAGAAAAGAACATTGTTGAAAATGTGGTTCTCAAATAAACACACCGTTCTTAATTTTAAGTAAATTAATTAAAATTAAGTAAAATTTAGGTTATGCCTGATTGTCTGAGGACAAGGAGTCATCACTGGTACTTTCCAGCCAAAGACTGTCTGAAATAGAGGAAGTAAGTGTGCTTTCTAGATAAACAAACATCACCTCTAATCTCCACAAATTGTAAAGACAGAAAATGTTGAAAGTAACTAGAAGACGTATTTACTTTATAAATGATATACCATTTTCTGTAACTTCATTTTGTGCTTTTAGCACTGAAGCTAGAAAGGAAAAGAGTGAAGGAATGGTTCATATGAGGAGACGGATTTTTCAGGGTGATCCTCTAAAGTCAGTAAAGAGGCCTTTTAGAGTGTGGTGTGCCACATACCCACCCACTGTGAGCCATGGGAGGGATACCACGGCGATAAACACATCCCTAAAATATTTAAGTATGTCATAGATCAGGTGTTAGCCGCAGACGTTCCCCCTTTTGGTAAGCCAGCTGAATCTTCCCTGCACAGAACATTGTCAGCCACTTCCTCATGCACACACTCCCGTGTCCTCCAAGAAGCCCCATCCTTAGCTTTTGTTAGTCAACAAATACGTATTAATAATTCACAGGGGAGGTAGTAGGCACTGCTTGTAAATTGCTTCACTCACCATAAATATTACAACAAAAATATTTTTTCCAACCGTAGGACCAACATTTCCTTAGTTCCGGTTTTGAAATCATCTATATGCTTCCTCCTTTTCCCTCACTGACTTTAAACACTTTGATCTCTCTTTGAAGCAGTCTGATTCAGCTTTTTTCTTCCCTTGTTTTCTTTAGTAGCATTTTGTTTTCTTATTATTTTCTCCCACCATTCTTTTATTTTCAATAACTTTATTTGCCCAACTTTGCCATATTTGTAGTTCGCTACCTAAGATTTGATTGGCTCTTACCTCCTCTCTATCTTCTCTTCCTTGTGAAAAAACAAAACAAAAACACTGTCAAGGGCATGTATTCACCCTTAAAATTATTGCCTTGCTTTTCTGCTAGAGGAAAGTTAGCCCAACTAGGGTGACATTATTTTATATCTCTTTTTTAAAAATCCAAGGCTCTAACTAGAAAAGGTAACTTTGATAAGCTTTGCTTTGTAAACCTAGCCCATTTTGAAAGCAGTTTTACATATGAAGTCATGATTCAGGATTGATTACTAGATGAAAGATGTTTCCTCAGTAGAGAGGGTTGGCAAGGTGGTAATATGGAGAACTTTCTCTTAGTCTAGAGAAGAGGTTTTTTAGGGCATTTATGCCGTAATTGCTGATATACTACACGTCTCTCTCTATTTCTCTCTCAATTTCTGCTAAGATTTCTGGACAAAGAAGAGAAAAAGAACAAGGATATGCTCTAAGAAGAAGAGAGTTAGAATTTGTTGGAAATTGCTTTCACAGTACCCTGGAAAAATCAGCAGATACAGGAATATTCCTTAATCAGAAATAGTCAAGGTGTGTCAGTTGGGGAAAGTGGTCCAGAAATTTGAGGTTTGAATTTTGGGAAGGTAAAGGGTGGGTTAATTCAATTTAAACTCAGAATTAACCCAGGGTTAAATTAAGCAATGATTAACAATAAAGATTATGAGAAAGGAGGATGTAGTTTTATATTTATTTAATCTTATACTTCTTTAAATTACATCCTAATTATGTGTCCCATTTAAACAGCAATTATGTAGTAATATTAATAAGTATTTGTGCTTTTCTGATTTAATAAAGAATTTTACTTTCATGTAAAGAATGATAATTACAGGGGAAAACACACTAATCATCATTTCTCATTTAATAATGCCTATGGGACATCATTTTTGGCGACAGCAAAGCCATAACCACCAACAACACTATGATGGTTGATACTATTTATAGTTTAAATGTTTATAGTTTAAGTCCTAGTAATGGAATAGGGTCCTTTAAAGATTGACCTTGGAAACCCAAATTTACAAAAAGATAGCAAACGTTAGGCCAACTCAGTTGCCTGTCTCATAACACATAACCATCAGCAAATATTTAAAATTATATAACTTGATTATTTGCTATGTATATAACCAATAGAATTGGATAATACTTTAAAAATATTATCTGATGGGGCATCCCTGGTGGCGCAGTGGTTGGGAGTCCGCCTGCAGATGCGGGGGTCGCAGGTTCGTGCCCCGGTCCAGGAGGATCCTGCATGCCGCGGAGCGGCTGGGCCTGTGAGCCGTGGCCGCTGGGCCTGCGCGTCCGGAGCCTGTGCTCCACAACGGGAGGGGCGGGAGGGGCCGCAGCAGTGGGAGGCCCGCGTACCGCAAAATAAATAAATAAATAAATAATCTGATGTAATTTTTTTTCCTGGAAAAATCTTAGTTGTCCTGTTTTCTCCCTATTGTATCAATGGCATTTATTGGTCAAGAAATGGTGAATGATACAGTCTAGAATAAAGCAATGTTCACTTTCAAGAAGGTTATTAAAGTACAGAGCAGAGACAGTAGTCTGAAAGCCTAAAACATTTTTGATTTTCAAGAGATCTTAAGGCTCTTAAGAGAGAATAGGTTTGGGGAGAGATGTTGAAAACTTGGCTTCATGTATGAAATTCTTTGATCTGAATTGGTATTGAGTAAGAAATATACAACAGTATTTTTTCTTTCTGGTATAATAAGAAATATATAACAAGACATAATAAGAAATATATAACAGTGTTTTTTCTTTTTAGTGTAAAATTAGAGAATTTCTACCATGAACTCTTGGGAAGCTCCATGTCCACTGTGGTTCTTGGGTGGTAGAGGAAGAATGACTGAGGGAGATGTCTAGGGTTCCCAGGATTCTGGCCACCATAGTGGAGGATAAGGCAAGTAGCAAGGAGGGAGTGACTAGCAGACCTGAGAGAGAACAGAGATGATTCAGGTTGTGTAGATCAACAACTGCAGGCCACGATGGGGCCTCAGATGTTAGCAGTGGATACAATGAAGACACAGGTTGATGCTCAAGATCTGGAGGAATGAGCTCCACCCAAGCAGAATTCAGCACATGCAGTGGACGCTAATGGGAAACACATTCCCTGCCAGAACCATACAACAGCACCCCTGGGAAGCCATGTAATATTGGATTTGAGCATGTACTTAAAAAAAAAAAAAAAAAAAGGAGTGTGTTTTAAAATAGAAAGAACTACATTACATGAACGATGGCAAGATTAAATCTGCCATCAGCAGGAATGGGAACCAGATAGTTCCTTTCAGTTAACAAAAAATAGTTTTCATTTTACCTATCTGAGTCTTGTAACTATGTGAAATTTGCAACATAAGCAATCACTATCCACAAAGAACTGCAAGCTTTAGAGAGACCTTAGTTTTCAAATAATTGCCCTAGACCACAATTAAATGGATGTCAGAGATATTCTGATTGTCTACATCAACATTATGCTTTTTGGGCCTGATTTATCTGGCCCCCACATCATTAGGCACAGTTGATTCCCCCCATCCTTGAAACAGCCACTGACCTTGAACTGACCAAGGCAGTTCCCTTGCCTTTTCTCTGATCCTTCTTTTCCTTTGGAGGACACTCTTCCTTTGCCTTAGGCTTCTTGCCTAGGCTCCCTGCCCCTCCCACCCCAGTTTCTGGGGAATCTCATCCCTGCTCATGGCTTTCACTATCAGCAAGTGCTGATGACTCCCAGATCTAACTCTGCAGCCCACTTCTCTTTACAGAACCTCAGATTTACATACTCAGTTATCTCTAGGATAATTCTGCATCGATATCCCACAGCCTATAAAACTCAGCATTTTCAAATGTATCACTTTGTGTCACACTGCCCTGCACAAAATAGATGCTCAGATATTTATTGTAGACACAATATAATTGCCTGTTTTTTCATCTTTCTCCATCAGACTATAAATATCTATGAGCAGGAATTCGTGTCTTCCTCAAAATCTGCTGCTTCCCCAGCATCCAACACAGGGTCTATATGACTTAGCAGATGCTTCAATTAATACTGCTGGAATGATGAGAATAGAGAATAATTGCTTTGGAATTTAAAAGAGAGTTGATTCTAGGGAGGTCAGGGGGGGAATTTGTGGGAATGTTCTAATTACTACTGTTGCTTAACAAATTACCCCCCAAAATTAGTAGCTTAAAATAATTGTTTATTTTGCTCCTGATTTGGGGTCGGGAATTCGAGCAGGCTTTGGTGGAACAATTCTTTCCTAGGGCGTTGACTGAGGCAGTCATCTGAAGGTTCTATGGGCTGGATATCCAAGATGTCTCCTTCCTTGATGGGCAGTTATGCTAGAGCTCAGCTGGGCTGTAGACCGGAGTATCTAGATGTGGTCTCTCCATTGTGGTAGTCTCAGAGTATGTGAACTTTTTACTTGGTTCCTGGTTGCCCCCAGAGCAAGCATTCCAAGACAAGCAGGTGGAAGGTACATGACCATTTCTGGCAGAGTCTTGGAAATTATGCAGCATCCCCTCTGCTGCATTCCATTGGTTAAAAGAGAATCCCTAAAGGTCAACCTACATTTAAAGAAGGGGACCTAGACCCCACCTCTCAGTGGGAGAAGTATCAAAGAATTGGAGGACATGTTTTACAATTGCCACCAAGGGGTCTGGATTTTAGTTGAGTTTAGGCAAATACATAGAATTTGAGTAGTTGTAAAACTTGAATGGGTGGCAAGAAGGGCTAAATAGGCTCCTAGGTGCATTGAAACTTATGGGGGAGAAGACTGACCTAGCGTCTGAGTCACAAACGATGAATAATCCAGTTTGGCATGAGTGTGAGATCTGTGGAGTGAGACTTGGAAGGTGAACCTGGAAAGATATGGAGCCTTGCATGCCAGGCTAAGAATGTTGCCCTTTATCTTACTGATTTGTTAGAGAGTAGCATGATCAAAGCAGTATTTCTGGAAGATTAATCTGGTATGGGGATACAGGATAAATTGGAAGGGCTGGACTTTAAGCTAGGAAATCATTTAGTGAGCTATTGCCATAATCTTATTGGTGATGGGGACCAGAGGCAGGGGAGCAGAAATTAACATGGAAAAGAAGCAGTGAATGGGAAAGTTACACGAAGGAAAAATCAACAAGACGATGACTGACTGGCTATGGAGGGAATTCTGAGAGCTGGAGCATTGTCTGCTTCCTACGTACGCAAAACAACATGGCTCAGGCTTCCTTTGCCAGTGGTGAACTGAAGAGTTCCTTACCGCCTGCTCCTGCATTAGGCATCTAATGGAATGAGTACAATTAATCTTCATCCAAGTGATATCATATGTAATATTGTGCTTTGAAATTATGAACTACAATAGTTGGAAGAAAACATCAAGGGGACACTGTTTTAAAAATTTCTCCTTTGTCTCTCTTCCCTGCCACCTGCTTCATGAACATCATATGCTGAATCCTTATATTAGATACCAGCATAATTGTTAATCTATTTATGTTTTTTTCTTTATGAAAACCACTCAAGGAAAAAAACAGTACAACAGTAACAGTAAGAACAGCAAGAAACACCAATTGTGCTTCATACTCTCTGCCATTTTACTCTATTTGAGAAGACCTCTTAACTTCCCTTGTTGATCACCCATATTTCCATGGGCATGAACAGGCTGAGCTATGGAAATCACTCAGTGTTTTTATTTATGGCCTATTCCACAGCTTTGAAATTAAGTTTACATCTGGTGTTAGTAGATATTCATTACCTTTCTAAAATGCCATTTAAAAAACTGATGGTTGGGGACTAGCTGGCAAAGAAGGGGACATTTCACACTCAGATGGTTGACCCTGTTCATAAAATGCTACATTTAGACAGGCTCCTGTATTTATGGGTTTACTGCTACGTCTACAAGTGGGCCGGGCTAACTCTCCTGGGCTCCTTTGCACCTTTCTGATTTAAAACAATTGTTATCTTGTTTCTAGAGTAAAGCTTCTGTGTTCTGCGAAAATAATATGCATGTTGACAGCAAGACATAAATAATGAACCATCTAAAGCGACATTCCATCTAGCTAACGCAATTTGAGAGGATTATTTATATTGGATTTTTTTTTTAAACACAACAAATGGAAAGAGGAGAAGAGGCAACCTACTAGAAATGAAAAACTAAGTAGTAAACAAGTTGTTCTTCACAAAGAACTTCCTGCAACGTATGCCTGTGAGGCTCAGAAATCGTTCAGTCCTAGAAGTCGTAAGCCAAGTCTTCTCCGAGGTGCTTTTCTTTCCCCCAAAGAAGTCATAACAAGTATATATATAGATAGATAGATAGATAGATCTATAATGCCTTTCTGTTGGGGAAATGAAAGTACTTTCAAAACAATCTCATAACATTGCGATGGAGGAAACGATGGCAGGTTTTATATTACCCCCATCATACAGGTGATGGAAGCCCTGATAAATGGAGTTGGTGACAAAGTCACAAATAGACGCTAGGCTTTCTGATGTACAGCTAGGACTTCAGTAGTTAAATGAAAAATATGTTTCTGTTTTGCTCAGTCCTTTCTCATCTTGCAGAGAGAACCTTTCTTGTCAGTTTTAACCCTTCCTCATTCCTACACAGACATGTATTCCCCTCGCCCCCAAAAGATAGGGCTCTTGACTCAGATTTTAAATTTGAATCTCATACTACAAAATGATATCATAGTCAATAAGTGCTAAGATCAAAAAAAAAAATTAGTTGGAGGGTACCCCCCCTTCCCAACAACAGCTTTATGATCATAAACAAATGGACTATATGTTTGGGTAGTATAGTAGTTCATTACTGTTTGAGGATCACATGCCCCTTTGGAAATCTGATAAAAGCTATAGATGACCCCCGAGAAAGATGCACAGCCACAATTACAAGGTCTCCTGAAACCAGTACCTTCTTCAGTGGGTTCATGAATGGTCTACATAAGAATCCAATATACAGATCTTCCTTTACCTACGATGGGGTTATGTCCTGATAAACCCATCATAAATTGAAAATATTCTAAGTTGGAAATGAATTTAATACACCTAAACTACAAACATCAGAGCTTAGCCTAGCCTCCTTTAAACATGCTCAGAGCACTTACGTTAGCCTACAGTTGGGCAAAATCATCTAACACTAACCCTATCTTATAATAAAATATTGAATATCTCATGTAATTTCTTGAATATTGTACAGAAAGTGAAAAACAGAAAGTTTATATGGGTACAGAATGGCCGTGAGTGCATCGGTTGTTTCCCCTTGTGATTGCATGGCTGATTGGGAGGGGGGTGCCCAGGATCACCAGAGAGTATAGCCTGGGAAAAGATCAAAATTCAAAATTTGACATATGGTTTCTACTGAAAGCGTATCGCTTTTGCACCATCGTGAAGCTGAAAAATTGTAAGTCGAACCATCATAAGTTGAGGACCATCTGTCATAACTCAAGAGAGAGACTTTGGATTAAATCCTAGCCCCACCTTACTGAGTGACTTTGAGGAAAACTATTTAATTTCTCAACACCAAATTTTTATCTATAAATGGAGACAGTACCATTGAATTGGGTTATGGAGGAAATTAAATACATAATGCATATAAAGCATTTGGCACAGTGTCTGGCACATAGAGTGTGTTCAGTATGTGATAATTCTTTCCCCTTATGAGATATTTAGCAGGGAAATGACTGATGTTGGGAGCAAGCATCCTGAAGCTGATACTCAGGCCCACTTCAACCTGATGGCTGAGAACATTACGCCAGGGGGCAGGTTAGTGTAATTAATCAAGGGCTGGAGCCTTTCAAAGCCTAAATCATTCTAGTTTACCCTGTTAGCCAAATCTTTCGACACTCCTTCTACATTATGTTGGTTCCCCATGGTGTGAATCCCATCTTCCCAGGATAGAATGCAAAGCCCCAACGTTTCTCAGTTTCCTTTGCCTCCAGGGAGCATGTGACTTAGGTTCTGCTAATCAGATGCACATACAGAGATATGGATACAGGAGTGATTTATGTGAGGAAGCAGGTGGGGTGCAGGGCATCTATTTTGCATGCACAGATGGTGGGAGTGGCGCTGTAGTTCTGGAATCACCAGGAGCAGCAATTCCCTCCCCAGCCAGTTCTACATTGGGGTTCTGGGGATTGTTTCTGGAAGCTCACTCCACAGCCTGTTTCTTTAGTTCTTCCAAAGACTCTGTGAGGATTCTAATATCTTTTAATAAATCATTTCCTACTTTAACCACATAGAATTGATTCTGTGGTTGGCAATGAAGAACCCTGAGTTGGGGGCTTCCCTGGTGGCACAGTGGTTGAGAGTCCGCCTGCTGATGCAGGGGACACGGGTTCGTGCCCCGGTCCAGGAAGATCCCACATGCCACAGAGCGGCTGGGCCCGTGCGCTATGGCCGCTGAGCCTGCGCGTCCGGAGCCTGTGCTCCACAACGGGAGAGGCCACAACAGTAAGAGGCCCGCGTACCGCAAAACAAAAACAAAAACAAAAACCCTGAGTTGTACGATGCTGAAACATCCCATTATCTCATGTCATCTTCCTCCCTGACACCACGATTCCCTTGCATTAATTATGCAACATGGTTAAGTGTAATAAAGGGTCCTAACATTCTTATATAAGAATGCAGTTTCTGTAAGAATGAGGCTTTCTATAAATAAGGGTACAGACTCTTCCCACCCTGTGTAGGGTCCTGAGTGGTGTCCTTGGGTTGCCAGCAGGGAGGTTCTTGTAGCCTTTCCTGCCTTGCCAGCAGCCTGGACCAGCAAGTAGTCATAAATGTTCCTCAAGTGTTCCTTCTACCTTATTCACATCACATGCAGGCCGTTCTTATTAGTTTGGCTGTTTTAGGAAGCCAAATAGTTGGTAAGGAACTTCGGTGAGCAGGACAGTAATAGTGGTAGTTTGAGCTAAAGATTTTTATGCAATTATTATTTTTATTAAAATGAAGGTCTCTTCAGGAATGAGGCCACATTATTACATAAACAGATTGTTTTCCTCCTAGACTTTTTTTGGGTTCATCAACCTACACAAGTCTTGGACTGAGCAAACTTTAGATTAACATAGAGTTTTAATAAAGCTGGTTTAAAGTCATTGTGGCAATTGTTTTATCCATTCATTCAATAATTATTTATCATGAGCTACTCTATGTCAGACATTGTGCTAGGTGTTAGCACAAATAAGGCGCTAGATAAATGTTTGGTTTGCTTTTGCCCTCAAGCCTCTCGTAACCTAGTAGGAAGACAGACAATTCCAACATAGTCTGTGCTGAGATTTCTTTCTGCCATAACTTGAAATGTCTTTTTTTCTGTAAGTGTACTCTTTTTTCTCAAGTATTTGACCCTCCAGTAAGGGAGACCCCTTCTTCTGCCTGAAACATTAACAATTTCCTTAAGTTTGACCCTTATTGAGGTCAGGAATACATCTTTTAGTATCACTAATAGCTTTTGGATGGCATTCAGATGTCTGCTTCCCACCCGGATTGGGTGATCAGTGGATTTAGGTCAGCACACCTGTATTTCTTAGAGTTTCTTGGTGTCAAGGAATCGCTGATTTTAGCTAATTCAATAAGAAGGAAGTGTTATTGGTAACTCAGAGAATCAAAGTAAAAGCCAGAGATTAAGACTTGGAAAAGTACTGGAACCACAGCAACTCTAGGTCTAGTTAACGGGAGCTAATAGATAGCTTTGTCCAGACATTGCTGTCCTTGTATTACTCTTCTCAAGATTCAAAATCCAAGGATAGCCCACTCCTGGAATGACAAGACTATCAAAAGGAGATAGGCAATTCCTTAAAAATAAATTGGGATGCTCGTATCAAAAGGAGGCAGAATGGAATCAGGGCAGCCAAGTACCATATGTGTCTACCACTATGTTTACGCTCCAAGTATATGGTCCCATGGCACGCACTGTGGACATTTCTCTGGTTGTAGCATCGATGTTGTTACTTAGTGTTGTACCCTGTCCCAACCACCCCAAACTAGTCCACTTGATGAGGGCAAGACAGGAAAAAATTATTTTCCTTGAGTGAGGAGAAAGGAGGCAGGGAGGAATTGGGCCATTGAGGGTGGCCCAATTATTTTTCTCAACTTTGGCTACCATTCAGCTAGGGACTTTTGCTTTTCAACATTTTATTTTGAACTAATTTTAAATTTATGGAAAAGTTGCAATAGTAGTACAAAGATTTCCTTACTATCCCTTACCCTGCTTCCTCTAATGATAAGATTTTATATAACCGTAGTATAGTTGTCAAGTGTAGGTGTTAACATTGGTCCAATATTATTAACCGAACTGCAGACTTGATTCAAATTTCACCATTTTCCCCCCACTAATGTCCTTTTTGTTGTTCCAGGATCCTACCCAAGTTCCCACATTTTATTTAGTTGTCACTTCTTAGTTTCTGTAACAGTTCATCACACTTTCCTTATCTTTCATCACCTTGATACGTTTGAAGAGTCCTGATCAGTAATTCTGAACAATATCCCTCAATTTGGATTTGTCATGTTTTCTTGTGATTGGTGTTAGGTTATGCATTTTTGGGGGGGTCAAGAACATCACAAAATACAACATTGTAAATCAACTATACTCCAATAAAATTTTTTAAAAAAGAATGTCATGGGCTTCCCTGGTGGCACAGTGGTTGAGAGTCCGCCTGCTGATGCAGGGGACATAGGTTCGTGCCCGGGTCCGGGAAGATCCCGCATGCCGCGGAGCGGCTGGGTCTGTGAGCCATGGCCGCTGAGCCTGCGCTTCCGGAGCCTGTGCTCCGCAACGGGAGAGGCCACAACAGTGAGAGGCCCGCGTACCGCAAAAAAAAAAAAAAAAGAAAGAATGTCATAAAAATAATGATGTACTTCATAGCATGGGGCTCAGGATGTTGATGTCTTATTACCAGTGTTATTTATATGGTTAGGTTGGTGTCTGTTGGGTTTCTGTACGGTAAAGTGACTATCTTTCACTTTATACTGGTTGGTTTCGTATTGCTAAGTATCGTGGTAGAAGTACTTCGAGTCTACGAAAATCCTTTTCCTCAAACTCTTGCTGGCTAATGTGAGCACACAGTTTTGGATCTTGTCTGCTACATTTATTTTTGTGGTGTTTGCCTAGTGGTGATTCTTATTTCCCTCTTTCTTTCTACATCTGTTAACTAGAATTCTATTGTGAAGAAGAGTTATCTCTGCTCCTCCATTTACTTTCTTATTTCAATATTTATATGAGTTTGGATTCACGATTATTGATTTTATTCTATGGTTTAAGACCAACATTATCATGATTTATTTTGTTGCTTTAGCCTGGAACCTGTGTTCTGCCGACAAGGTCCTATCTTTTTTTGAGCAATTCCTTAGTTTGTGGCACCATGAATTGTTCCAGGCTTATCTTGTATTTCCCCACCTTGGCCCAAAGATCGACCACTTCCCACCTAGAGAACTTGTTAAATCCTGGTGTTCAGAACCCCAACCCAAACCAGTTAAATCAGAAAATCTTGAGGGTGGGACCAAAGGGTCAATAATTTTTAAAGTTCCACAGGTGATTCTAATATACAGCCACGTGTGAGAACCAAACTAAAGCAGTGCTTTTCTAACTGTAATGTGGATATGAAGTCCCTGGGAATCTTGTTAAAATTCTGATAGAGTGGGTCTGGGGCACGGCCTGAGACTCTGCATTTCTAACAAGTTCCTAGGTCAGCTTAGTGGCAAAACACACTTTGAGGGGAAAGGGACTGGAAGACTATCTCCTCAAGTACAAAAATCCTTAAACGTTACCTCTGGGGCTGCAAGCTGGCTTATGATTGTGGAAAGAGTTGCTACTTGCTAGGTTACGATTCCGCATCATTTTATTTTCTAATTAGTTGGAGTGAGCGGTAGAAGGAACTACTTGCCATGCAGTGTAGACAGAGTCAAGGAGGTTGCTCTGTGAATTGAAAATGGAAAGTGGAACCGATTGATTCTGAAAGTAAACCGCTATAATGAATAAAAATGAGTAAATGGGTTTGCATGTCTTCTATTTCCTAAATAGGCGAAGAGACCTGAATAAATCTTTTTGAAAAATGAAGAATGATAATAAAAGAACATTTCATGCTGAAAGCATAACAAAAAAATCCCAGATGTGAGTATCCATCTTATCCATCTTGGAAAGGCAAATGCAAAAGATTGGAGTCTTCTGTGGGAAACGGGTCACCATTTTGAATGTTGTTGAAACAGAATCCTCCAGGGAACGTTATCCTGCGTTCTTTTTGTGTATTAGCTCAGTTTTTCCAGCTGTTTTCAGAACATGCATATTCCTGTCCATCTGCTAAGCTGCTTTGGTCTCCCCAAGGTAGTTGTTTAAGAACAAAGAGGTCCAGAGAGACACAGACTGCGATCCATGAAGCTCTTTCTAGTCACTTTCTGCAGAGCCACGCATGCATATTTGCCTCACAAAACAGCTCTCTGATCTTCAAATTAGGATCATCTTCAGTAATCCTCAAGCTTTCATACACTTGATACACGATTGGGGTATTCCTTAAAAATGCAGGTCCCCAAACCTTTGGCTGAGGCCAGGGAACAAACACCTTGTTCCCCTGCCTGTATCCTGGCCATATGAAGCAAGGGCTCCACATACGGCACGTGGAGAAATATTCACCTGAGAGATCAGATCAGAAGCATCCTCTTGTTTGGTCCATTACAGGCTTATTTTAACTTGTTAATATAACTTAGTTTCCCATCCTTCTCAACATGTAGGTTAGAGACTCCAACAGAAGCAAATCAGGATATTATTCTTCCTCCCCTGTCCTTTTCAACTATCACTGAAGAAATTCTTCTACTTCCTTCTGAAACCTTGTACTGTAACCTTTCCTTTCCTAGACCCTCAAACACAAAAAGGAGGTTGAGATGCTACGAGAGCTTTTCCTTCCAGCTAGATAGTCAGAAACTCTCATGGTCTATACCATGCTACACCCTCTGGTATAAATAAAAAACCCCAGTCGAGGCCACCTCAATGGCCACATTTTTATTGATGTTTACTTTGTCACAAAATTGTACTTTATTGGTCACGGGGCATCAGGCAAACCTATTATTAATAATGAAATTTTTAAAACCTACCAAAGGTGAATAATATCTTTATAATCCAAAGAGCATATGATATTTAGGATTTTGGGGGACATTGAATATGAATATATTCACTTGTAATTTTACAAAAATCTTCATTCTGAATTTATAATGTTCTAATTTTACATATGTAAGAAAGAAGGACAATTGACTTCAAGTTTATCAAGTGCTAACTTGGGAGAAAGGTCATGACACTGGGAATAGACTAAATGTGTGATGACGTGTCCTCGAAAATCCTCCATCTCGTAGAGACAGGGCTTGACACTGACATTCACACTTGGCCTCACCCACACAGCAGAGACTGGCAGAGACAACAGGCACTCCCAGAGGCAATGTCTCCCATCACTTGAGAGAGCACAGAGAACTGACGCCAGTGTTCAATCACAAGACAAAATGAACATGCAGTGCCTGGGTTGCTTGTCCCTGAGCCAAACGCTTGAGAGCACATCTAGTAGAACGTGTGGACCCTGATTACCCTGGAATAGGCTGACCTTATCCTTCCCAGTCTATAGGCTGATCTGGTTCTCTCATGTGAAGCTACAGTATTGGCTTCCCAGGAGTAACAGACTAAGTTGTTTTTATTTTTCTGGCTCTTGCCTACAGTGACACAGCAGGAAAAAAGCCATGCTTTTATGCTTATCTCTGGTCCCAAAGTCTCCAACATTAGGGATATTTATGAGAAGTTCCCTTGGAGGGGTGCTTTTCTGGCCACTGACGATGGTATTTATAATTTAATTAATAAGATAAGAAACATGCACTGTAGGGTTTCAATCAAAACTGGTCTAGTGGTTTGGCCATACCCCAACATTTGTCCATAGGTCTAATTGGAACACCTTTGGGGAACTATCCTGACCTTCTGATCATCTCCTATTTATAGAGTCATCCTTTGAGTTTGCACAGTTCTGGTCTGGAAGCTCTCTGCCTGAAACATAGTCATATTTTCCTCATGGGTCAGCAAAGGAGATGATTAAGTACATTGCTTTCAACTGCATGTGTCAAAGTGGAGTGTGAAATTCATTTAGCTGATCACAACTAGTATTTTTATTTTCAATAAAATATCATAAAAATTCCAGTCTTATAGAAGGGTAAGTACTATTTCATGGAATTTTATTTATATTTGTATGTATGTACATGTGTCATGAGTTGCAATGTAGAATATATCTTTCTTTTTTTGTAGTACGTGGGCCTCTCACTGTTGTGGCCTCTCCCGTTGCGGAGCACAGGCTCCGGATGCGCAGGCTCAGCGGCCACGGCTCACAGGCCTAGCTGCTCTGCGGCATGTGGGATCTTCCCGGACTGGGGCACGAACCCGTGTCCCTTCCATCGGCAGGCGGACTCTCAACCACTGCCCCACCAGGGAAGCCCCTAAAATGTATCTCTTATTTGAGGTTGAGGTTTAAAAAGTTCAGGAAATACTGATCTATTACTTGACTTTGATCTGTAGGGGTTAAGAGCATGAATGCTGGGGCCAAATTGCTCAACTATCACTTTCTAGCTGTGTGACTTTAGGAAAATTACCTGACTTCTCTGTGCCATTTCACACATTTCGCATATGTAATATGAGAATAATAATGGTGGCTACCTTATAGGGTTGATATGAGATTAAGAAAACTAATATTTGTCAAGTGTTTAAAACCTTGCCTGGCATACACTAAGTGCCTTATAAATGTTTGTGGGGAAAAATATCAGTTCTGCAAGTATCCTTTTATATCCTTTTACACATTAATCAAGACAACGAAGTCCCTGCCCTATGGATATTTGTAGTTTAATATATATATGTACTTGAAAAAGTTGTCTGTTCTGAGTGGCAATATATTGGAATGTTTAAGAAAGTGCCTCGGACCAGACTGCTGTGTTCAAATCACAGTTCTACCACTCATTTGCTGTGTGACCTTTGGCAAGTTATTTGACCTTGCAGATCCTCAGTTTCTTAATCTATAAAGTGGGGCTAATAGACTCTATCTCATAAGGCTGTTACCAGGATTAAATGAAAATACCCATAGATGCTTTCCGAGGAAGCAACAATAGCTATTATCATTCTTCCTGTTAGCAATTCAGATCATGTCTTGCTTCTTTTCTGATGTACTGAAAAGTACCACTCCTCCTCTTTAATGTGAATGGCTTGCTTAAGTCATCATTTTACTTCAGCTGTGGTGAATCAACCACATAGGGGCTCAGATAAAGACCAATACTCCTGACTAGCAAAGCAATTGTGCAGCCCAAGATCGGATTCAGACTGCCCCACTGTGCTCTCTCTATAGCCTTGCTCTCATAACTAGTCAGTTTACTAGAACTGTTCTTTTGCCTCAGCAGGTCTTCACAGCCCCTCAGATAATTCTGAAGTGTCACAATGGAAGCCTGACAGCCAGAGCTGTTTTGCAGTATGGCTGTCTGTGGCAATGGGGTCACATTATATTTCCTTCCCCCTCATCTTGGGGAGGGAAAATGATCAGGACAAAGCTTTCTGTCCAATATGATGAAGCACTTTGTATGATGTATCACTTATATGTAGATATGGTGATAGCATAAAAGGACTCATTAGCTGAAGGGGCTTTCAACTCGAGTCCTCCACTTCTTAAGGATGTTTGGCAAGGCTGTTCTGACAAGGAGAAATCTAAGATTCTTGAGGACTCCTGAGCTTGAGGACCTAATTGTTTTCCTATGACTCTTTCCTCTTCTCCTGTGGCACATTGTTAGTGTAGCACTACCATAGCTTTTGAAAATTAATAATGGAACTATATTATGCAGCATCAATCTCTTGCTTGACCATAGGCTCCTCCAGGGCAGGGGACCTGACTTATACATCTTTGTATCCCCTGCAAGCACCAGGCACACATCTCAATCAACGTCTGTGGAATTGAATCTGGTTGAATTTAGATCCCAGGTCACAGTGCCAGAGCTCACAGTAGGACTGGAGCTGAAGGCAAGGAATCATTTATTTCCCACTGCTGAGTTGACTGCTGGCTTCTGAGATATTCAAGTCACCCCATCACGCTGAAGGCCACCCAGAGAGGGCCTTAAGGTGATTCTATTGGTGCCCTTAGTGAAAGTTCTTTCTCCTAGTTCTTAGAGGTAAGGAAAATGAAGCAACCAGTCCTGCATCTTGTTGGTTTACAAGCCAGGGCTAGGAGAAAGTAAAGTGGAAATGTGATCTCTTTTCATCCTATGCTTAGCTGATGTGGAAAGACAGGCAATGGTGGGCCAGCAGCCCTCTCGAATTCAGTTTTGTCTAGTATCTGGCACAGTGCTGGGCATATTCTTGGTCCTAATTAAATACAGGGGCATAATTTGTCATTTTCCTTCCTTTCAAAAGGTACACGTCTTTGACTTAACTTTTTAATTTACAAACAGAAATAAAGACAGAAAATCGTCTTTTGAAAACTCTCCATGTGTCGAAGCCAGGCAGTCTGCTGAAGCTTTAAATATATTTGTTCTAATTCTGCTCATAGGGAGACAAGACAGATATGACTGTCTCCATTTCCAGTTGAGAACACTGACGCCCAGGGAGCTTAAGTGGAGAATCCGGGATCGGAGATCAGCTCGGTTTGGATGCACTCACTGTACCATGAAGTTTTCCCCTTTCTCCTCCAGCACGCTGGTGGGTGCGTGCATGTGTGTGACTGTGTGTGTGTGTTTCCTTTTACCCTTAAAGCCCAGCTACTTCTCCTTCTGGTCAGTTTCCTGGATTCCACTTTTTGGAAACGAAGTCCAGCTCTTGTCCAAGGTCTCACTGCCCTCTCGGCCATCTTCCCCTGGCGTTCCCAGGACCGCCAGCCGCTCCTTGGCTAAATTCAGAGTACCAGGCTTAGGCTCCGATTCCGGGCTCCATTCCCACCCTCCCAGGGCAGGTGCCTCGTCCCGGCCCCCAGGACCCCGACTCTGCAGCCGGAGCCTCGGCCCCGCCTCCCCTACCTGACGCAGGTGCGCCTGGGGCGCCGTAGCCTCCGCCCACCGGCGTGCCTGCTCTGCCATTGGTTCTCCCGGCTGCCCGTCTCTTTCGCTGGCCCCGCTCGGTCCCGGAGGGGTAGGTTTTACTGGAGAAGCCGCAGTCCCGGCGGCTCGGGCGCTGCGCAGAGTGCGGACCCGCGCTGGCATGTCCCCGCGCGCGGGAGCCCCAGTCGACCGCCGGGTGCGGGCGGCTGCTAACTTGGCTGCAGGCTCCGGCGGCCCGGCCGCGGCCATGTAGTTGCCGGCGGAGCTCTCTGCAGCCCGGGAGCGGCAGCGAGAGCGAGCAGGAGCCCAGCAGTTCGAGGCTTTCCCCGGAGGCGCTGAGTGCGTGCCGCGCCCTCGCCGGCCCTTGGGCCGCACTTTGGGCCCGAGAGGGAAATGGGGGAGAAAGTTTCGGAGGTGCTGGAGCCAGTGCTCCGCGGCTGCAGCGGCCACAGTGCCCGGACTCTCGCCCCTGCGGCGGCTGCCGCGTCCTCGCCGGGAGCTTCCTCTGCCGAGTCCTCATCGGGCTCAGAAACTCTGTCGGAGGAAGGGGAGCCCAGCTTCTCTCGCGAGCACCCGCCGCCGCCGCCGCCGCCGCCGCCGCCGCCGCCGGGCGGCGCTCGGCCGCCCGCCGCGTGGGCTCCCGCGCGCTTGGTGCCAGAGCGTGGAGTCCCCGCGCCGCCGCCGCAGCCGCCGCTGCCCGGAGGAACCGCGCCCCCCGCGCCCCGGGGCAGCAGCGCGTCCCAGGAAGAGCAGGATGAGGAGGTGGGCCCGCCTTCCCTCCCCCCGCCACCGCCCCTCTGGTCCAGGCTGCCAGGCGACCGCAGCTCTCCATCCCGCACGCGGGTGGTGGGCAGCGCGTGCTGGGGCCTGGAGAGGGAGAGGGACCCCAGATGCTGTGCCCCGAGCCCTGGGTAATGACAGGAGCTTCCCTGTGGGTCACCGGTTTCCCCATGGCTGTTACCTGTGTGTGTGTGTGTGTGTGTGTGCGCGTGTGTGTGTGCGCGCGTGTGCGTGCGTGTACATGTGCTGCCTGATAGTGTGCTTCTCCAGTGTCAAAGCAGCAAACTCCGTCGATCAGGATCTGCTCCTTTGGGTCTGTGAATGGACGTGAGCTGGACGCCTGGCTTGTCCCCACAACTGAGACCTCGTTTTCCGAAGTGGGCATTGCTTCCAACCGTAGCGCTTGGGCAGAGGGGGGAGTGTGGTGAAGGGACGGTTGTGAGAGGAGAGTGGGTGTGTTGGAGGTGGGGGACGGCTGGCATAGGTACCCGCGAAGTTGCGCGGCGGAGTTTCGGTTGCATTGGCCCCGGCGTCCCCCGCGGGTGGTTTTGGCTGGTCCCGCGGCGTCGGTCCTCCGGCCCTCGGCCGGCGGCGCTGACTTGCGCTTCTACATCTCCGATTTGGACTTGTTCCGGGGTGTCCAGATGCGTGCTGGTCGCCAGACTGAATGGGGAACGTGCCCCCTTCTTCGGGGGACTGCGTCCATCCTGGTTTCTTGGAAGAATATTCGTGCAAAACTTGTGGGTCGCGTCCTGACACATTGAAACTATGACTTGGTGTCCTCTCGCCTGTTTTCTCTGGCTTTTTTCTGCTTTTGGAGGACAGTTAAGGAAGCATAAGGTTCTTGGTGTCTTTGATTGGTTGCTTTGGACGTTTCTTGAGGGGAAGTCATCTTGATCAGGGAAAGGCCATAAATAAAACATCACCCTAACAGAGCCTCCTTGTGAAGTTAATTCCTCAGTGCCAGTGTGGTGTTTTCTTCCTCTCTGATGGGGTTAGTTTTAGTAATTGTCTCTGTCCGTCAGAAGATGCAAGCTGAGGCCAGTGCTCTGACAGTAGCCCCCTGGGACCCCAGCGTGGAGGCATAGACTGGATCTGGCGCAAAGTGAGGGGAGTCAAGTCCTAGCCTGGCAGAGATGGAGCAAGCCCTAGTGGTGGCCCAAGCCTCTGGCAGTAACCAGAACCCATTCCCCAGTGCCCGGAGGAACGCGAGGATCCTGGACAGGTGCCTGGAGATTTGCTTTCTAGAACTGTCTCTGCTTCTGAATTGTGAGATCTTGGATGAGCTGATTCCTCTGAGGTCAGTTTAATAATCTGTAAAATGAGGGGTATGACCAGTGAACTTCAAGGTAAAGTTTATTTCCACACGAACCCTCCCCTGATCAGGAATTTAGGATGGATCCAAAGTGCAGGTTGATCCTAGGGACAGGGTGCCAGGAGTTAAGCTGAGCATCACACCCACCACAGAGTTACCTGACCAAACCCCCAGACTAAACCAGTGTTCTCAGTGGTTGCATCTCCCTTTGAAAGATGCCATGCATGTGCTGGCGTACTTACCGAGATGAGCACACTGGTCACTGGGCAGTAGGGGATATGACCCAACGTAATGATTTACCACTAGATTCTAATATAGTGTTGCCATCGGTAGAGAAGATGGTAGAGTTAGTTGCCCTATGTTTTCTGCGTAGCTAGGAGGGTACTTCATGATACATAACATGGTCTTGCAGATCCCAGGTGGGGGAAGTCAGGAACTTCTCACTTTTGATCCCAATCCTGTAGCTGATTTATTGCCTGGCCTCAGGGTGACAGTGTTTTATTTTCTTGGAAGTGGATGTAAAGATAGCTTATTACACAGGCACTGCAGTGAGGAATGGTTGATTGAAACACATATTGGAAAGTGGAATGACTAAATAACATTGGTCAGTATTTGTGAAATCTCAGAATTGGATGTAAAGTGATACAGTATTGCAATTTATTGTGTAACTTAACCTGTGGCAGGGGATGCTGGAAATTGTCCAGGAGTGGAAATCTTGACCTTCTCTGAGAATTTTAAAGAGAAACTAAAACTGTGGAGTAGAGAAGTTATAGCCTTGGTGAGAGGGGTTGAAGTCCAGTGTACATTTTCTGGCTCTTACACTGGTGCCAGTATGGTGCAGGGGTTCTTAGCCTTTGAGAGAGTGTTTTGGGTCTCTTTGAGAACCTAATGAACGCTCTCCCTCCTCTCCTCAGAAGATGGGCACCACTATAAATACCATTCTAGCAGATTCAGTGAGGAACACTGGTTACACACTCTCAGTTTGGTGGAAAGACCTGGGTTTGATTCCCGCCTCTGCCACCTTAACTAGATGTGAGATGTGGACCACTCAGCTGATGTAAGGCCTGATTTTTCCCCTCTTAAATGGGAATAATAGCAATAGGGTCATTAGGCATTTTATACATGCCACCTAGTTTAATCCTAGTATAGTATCTAACATTTAGCATGGAGTGCTAAGTAAATATTAATTTTTCAAGTTCATTTGTGATTAAAAATGTTGTGAAAGGAGGTACAAGTTTGGGCTGGCTTATTTTATTTATGCATAATTAATCTGCTCCCTACTTTCAGAGAACCTGAGGCCTTGTCTATACTGTTTATTACCACTTTTTTAGTATTAGCTGGGAAACAGTTTTTATCTGGATCAGGTTGCCTTATGGGAAGGCACTGTTAGCATAGTGTTAGTTATACGGTAGCAAGGCACCGAGTAGAAAGCCTTGAGGGAAACCCATAAAATGGAAGGAGGTTCATTTAGATTTAAAAATTGTTAGGTCTGGCTTGGGAGACTCATTGTCTTCCAGTTTTTTTTCAGTAAGTTACTGCATCAATTTTTAAAAAGCAGCAAAATTCAATTTCCTAGTGTATTATTGCAGTGCTAATTTTTTGGGCACCCTTATTGAAGCTGCTTGCATATACTACTAATGTCAACAGTGTTTGACCTATTTCATATTTTATCTTACTGTCAATATTTGTGTAAACTTACAAAGTCTCATAGACTTAAATCAGCCCTTTAAGCTTTTGGTGTCTTAAAAACAATACTTTACCATGGCAGTGATTGTAGTTTTTATGTACTTAATAATCAAACACACGAGAGAGATAGTGCATGGTTTTTTGTTTAAATAAAGTGCATCTCACTTAACCCCTGATAACTCAAGCCTGTGGATTTGGGGGTCTCTGCAAGTTGAGGGTAATGGACTGTGTTTCGGATAGTCATAATGATCTGGATTGGAGGAGTGTCCCTCTAACATTTCTGAGATTTGCTCTTAGGCGCTCTGCCCTGTCCCTTTTCAAATCACCTTCTGATAACTCTCATAAAGTACTCAGTGCCGTTTGCTGTGTGTCGATGAACTTATAAGGGCAGGAATTTTGTCTTTGTGTGTTTAGCACAGTGCTTCTAATATATTAGTAGGGGCTCAGTACATATATGTTGAATGAAAGAGGAAAAATACATCTTTGAAAACGGTTGCACATTTGACTGAAGGGTGACCATGTGTGTATTGTTTTGTCTGTTGTGAATTATGCTTAAACCTCTAGATCTCTTATCAAAAAAGCCTCCTAAATCACAGTGAAAATATTATGAGCAGTTTTTCCAGGTAAATTTTGAAGAAAGTCAAATCAGTGAGGATCCACTCACAATGCCTGTGCAAGACTTGTGTATTTACTCTGCTTTTTACTGTGTGTGTTAGAACTTGAAACTTTCAGAGATTCTTAGAATGGCAGAAAAAAGGCTTATTAGCTAAAAGGATTTTCAACTCAATATAAAGCGTCTAATTTTTTTTTTTTTTTTTTTTTTTTTTTGTGGTGCGCGGGCCTCTCACTGTTGTGGCCTCTCCCGTTGCGGAGCACAGGCTCCAGACACGCAGGCTCAGCGGCCATGGCTCACGTGTCTAGCCGCTCTGCGGCATGTGGGATCTTCAGAGACCGGGGCACGAACCCGTGTCCCCTGCATCGGCAGGCGGACTCTCAACTACTGAGCCACCAGGGAAGCCCTAGTCATCCATTTTATCTACATAAGTGTATACATGTCAATAGCAATCGCCCAATTCATCACACCACCACACCGCGGGTTTCCCCCCTTGGTGACCATATGTTTGTTCTCTACATCTGTGTCTCAATTTCTGCCCTGCAAACCGGTTCATCTGTACCATTTTTCTAGGTTCCACGTACATGTGTTAATATATGATATTTGTTTTTCTCTTTCTGACTTACTTCACTCTGTATGACAGTCTCTAGATCCATCCACGTCTCAACAAATGACCCAATTTCGTTCCTTTTTATGGCTGAGTAAAATTCCATTGTATATATATACCACATCTTCTTTATCCATTCGTCTATTGATGGGCATTTAGGTTGCTTCCATGACCTGGCTATTGTAAATAGTGCTGCAATGAACATTGGGGTGCATGTGTCTTTTTGAATTATGGTTTTCTCTGGGTATATGCCCAGTAGTGGGATTGCTGCATCATATGGTAATCTATGATTAGTTTTTTAAGGAAACTCCATACTGTTCTCCATAGTGGCTGTATCAATTTACATTCCCACCAACAGTGCAAGAGGGTTCCCTTTTCTCCACACCCTCGCCAGCATTTGTTGTTTGTAGATTTTCTGATGATGCCTATTCTAACTGCTGTGAGGTGATACCTCATTGTAGTTTTGATTTGCATTTCTCTAATAATTAGTGCTGTTGAGCAGCTTTTCATGTGCTTCTTGGCCATCTGTATGTCTTCTTTGGAGAAATGTTTATTTAGGTCTTCTGCCCATTTTTGGATTGGGTTGTTTCTTTTTTTAATATTGAGCTGCATGAGCTGTTTATATATTTTGGAGATTAATCCTTTGTCTGTTGATTCGTTTGCAAATATTTTCTGCCATTCTGAGGGTTGTCTTTTAATCCTGTTTATGGTTTTCTTTGCTGTGCAAAAGCTTTAAAGTTTCATTAGGTCCCATTTGTTTATTTTTGTTTTTATTTCCGTTACTCTAGGGGCTGGATCAAAAAAGATCTTGCTGTGATTTATGTCAAAGAGTGTTCTTCCTATGTTTTCCCCTAGGAGTTTTATACTGTCTGGTCTTACATTTAGGACTCTAATCCATTTTGAGTTTGTTTTTGTGTATGGTGTTAGGGAGTGTTCTAATTTCATTCATTTACATGTAGCCGTCCAGTTTTCCCAGCACACTTATTGAAGAGACTGTCTTTTCTCCATTGTATATCTTTGCCTCCTTTGTCATAGATTAGTTGACCATAGGTGTGTGGGTTTATCTCTGGGCTTTCTATCTTGTTCCATTGATCTATATTTCTGTTTTTGTGCCAGTACCATATTGTCTTGATTACTGTAGCTTTGTAGTATAGTCTGAAGTCAGGGAGCCTGACTCCTCCAGCTCCGCTTTTTTCCCTCAAGACTGCTTTGGCTGTTCGGGTCTTTTGTGTCTCCATACAAATTTTAAGATTTTTTGTTCTAGTTCTGTAAAAAATGCCATTGGTAATTCGATAGGGATTGCATTGAATCTGTAGATTGCTTTGAGTAGTATAGTCATTTTCACAATATTGATTCTTCCAATTCAAGAACATGGTATATCTCTCCATCTGTTGGTATCATCTTTAATTGCTTTCATCAGTGTCTTATAGTTTTATGCATGCAGGTCTTTTGTCTCCCTAGCTAGGTTTATTCCTAGGTATTTTAGTCTTTTTGTTGCAATGATAAATGGGAGTGTTTCCTTAATTTCTCTTTCAGATTTTTCATCATTAGTATATAGGAATGCAAGAGATTTCTGTGCATTAATTTTGTATCCTGCAACTTTACCAAATTCATTGATTAACTCTAGTAGTTTTCTGGTGACGTCTTTAGGATTCTCTATGTATAGTATCATGTCATGTGCAAACAGTGACAGTTTTACTTCTTCTTTTCCAATTTGTATTCCTTTTATTTCTTTTTCTTCTCTGATTGCCGTGGCTAGGACTTCCAAAACTATGTTGAATAATAGTGGTGAGAATGGACATCCTTTTCTTGTTCCTGATCTTAAAGGAAATGCTTTCAGTTTTTCACCATTGAGAATGATGTTTGCTGTGGGTTTGTCATATATGGCCTTTATTATGTTGAGGTAGGTTCCCTCTATGCCCACTTTGTGGAGAGTTTTTATCATAAATGGGTGTTGAATTTTGTCAAAAGCTTTTTCTGCATCTATTGAGATGATCATACGGTTTTTATTTTTCTAATTTGTTAATATGTTGTATCACATTGATTGATTTGTGTATATTGAAGAATCCTTGCATCCCTGGGATAAATCCCACTTGATCATGGTGTGTGATCCTCTTAAAGTGTTGTTGGATTCTGTTTGCTAATATTTTGTTGAGGATTTTTGCATCTATATTCATCAGTGATATTGGTCTGTAATTTTCTTTTTTTGTAGTATCTTTGTCTGGTTTTGGTATCAGTGTGGTGGTGGCCTCCTAAAATGAGTTTGGGAGTGTCCCTTCCTCCACAATTTCTTGGAAGAGTTTTAGAAGGATGGGTGTTAGCTCTTCTCTAAATGTTTGATAGAATTCACCTCTGAAGCCATCTGGTCCTAGACTTTATTTGTTGGAAGATTTTTCATCACAGTTTCAATTTCATTACTTGTGATTGGTCTGTCCATATTTTCTATTTCTTCCTGGTTCAGTCTTGGATGGTTATACCTTTCTAAGAATTTGTCCATTTCTTCCAGGTTGTCCATTTTATTGGCATAGAGTTGCTTGTAGTAGTCTCTAAGGATGCACTGTATTTCTGCAGTGTCTGTCGTAACTTCTCCTTTTTAATTTCTAATTTTATTGATTTGAGTCCTCTCCCTCTTTTTCTTGATGAGTCTGGCTAATGGTTTATCAATTTTGTCTTCTCAAAGAACCAGCTTCTAGTTTTATTGATCTTTGCTATTGTTTTCTTTTTCATTTATTTCTGCTCTGATCTTTATGATTTCTTTCCTTCTGCTGACTTTGCGTTTTGTTTGTCCTTCTTCCTCTAGTTCCTTTAGGTGTACAGTTAGATTGTTTATTTGAGACTTTTCTTGTTTCTTGAGGTAGGCTTGTATAGCTATAAACTTCCCTCTTAGAACTGCTTTTGCTGCATCCCATAGGTTTTGGATCATCGTGTTTTTATTGTCATTTGTCTCTAGGTTTTTTTTTGATTTTCTCATTGATTTCTTCAGTGATCTCTTGGTTATTTAGTAGTGTATTGTTTAGCCTCCATGTGTTTGTGTTTTTTACTTTTTTTCCCTTGTAATTCATTTCTAATCTCTTAGCATTGTGGTCAGAAAAGATGCTTGATATGATTTCAGTTTTCTTAAATTTTCTGAGGCTTGATTTATGACCCAAGATGTGATCTATCCTGGAGAATGTTCCGTGCGCACTTGAGAAGAACGTGTAATCTGCTGTTTTTGGATGGAATGTCCTATAAATATCAATTAAATCTATCTGGTCTCTTGTATCATTTAAAGCTTGTGTTTCCTTATTAATTTTCCGTTTGGATGATCTGCCCATTGGTGTAAGTGAGGTGTAAGTCCCCACTATTATTATTATTATTTTTTGGCTATCAATCTAATCATTTTATTTTTATTTATTTATTTACATCTTTATTGGAGTATAATTGCTTTACAATGGTGTGTTATTTTCTGCTTTATAACAGAGTGAAGCAGTTATACATATACATATGTTCCCATATCTCTTGCCTCTTGCATCTCCCTCCCTCTCACCCTCCCTATCCCACCCCTCTAGGTGGTCACAAAGCACCGAGCTGATTTCCCTGTGCTATGCGGCTGCTTCCCACTAGCTATCTGTTTTACATTTGGTAGTGTATGTATGTCCATGCCACTCTCTCACTTTGTCACAGCTTCACCTTCCCCATATCCTCAAGTCCATTCTCTAGTAGGTCTGTTTCTTTATTCCTGTCTTACCCCTAGGTTCTTCAGGACATTTTTTTCCCCTTAAATTCCATATATATGTATTAGCATACGGTATTTGTCTTTCTCTTTCTGACTCACTTCACTCTGTATGACAGACTCTATGTCCATCCTCCTCATTACAAATAGCTCAATTTCATTTCTTTTTATGGCTGAGTAATATTCCATTGTATATATGTGCCACCTCTTCTTTATCCATTCATCCAATGATGGACACTTAGGTTGTTTCCATCTCCTGGCTATTGTAAATAGAGCTGCAATGAACATTTTGGTACATGACTCTTTATGAATTATGGTTTTCTCAAGGTATATGCCCAGTAGTGGGATTGCTGGGTCATATGGTAGTTCCATCGTTAGTTTTTAAAGGAACCTCCATACTGTTCTCCAGAGTGGCTGTATCAATTTACATTCCCACCAACAGTGAAAGAGGGTTGCCTTTGCTCCATACCCTCTCCAGCATTTATTGTTTGTAGACTTTTTGATGATGGCCATTCTGACTGGTGTGAGGTGATACCTCATTGTAGTTTTGATTTGCATTTCTCTAATGATTAGTGATGTTGAGCGTCCTTTCATGTGTTTGTTAGCAATCTGTATATCTTCTTTGGAGAAATGCCTATTTAGGTCTTCTGTGCATTTTTGGATTGGGTTGTTTGTTTTTTTGTTATTGAGCTGCATGAGCTGCTTGTAAATTTTGGAGATTAATCCTTTGTCAGTTGCTTCATTTGCAAATATTTTGTCCCATTCTGAGGGTTGACTTTTGGTCTTGTTTATGGTTTCCTTTGCTGTGCAAAAGGTTTTAAGTTTCATTAGGTCCCATTTGTTTATTTTTGTTTTAATTTCCATTTCTCTAGGAGGTGGGTCAAAAAGGATCTTGCTGTGATTTATGTCATAGAGTGTTCTGCCTATGTTTTCCTCTAAGAGTTTGATAGTTTCTGGCCTTACATGTAGGTCTTTAATCCATTTTGAGCTTATTTTTGTGTATGATGTTAGGGAGTGATCTAGTCTCATACTTTTACATGTACCTGTCCAGTTTTACCAGCACCACTTATTGAAGAGACTGTCCTTTCTCCACTGTACATTCCTGCCTCCTTTATCAAAGA
This sequence comes from Pseudorca crassidens, assembly GCF_039906515.1. Taxonomy (NCBI): domain Eukaryota; kingdom Metazoa; phylum Chordata; class Mammalia; order Artiodactyla; family Delphinidae; genus Pseudorca; species Pseudorca crassidens. Next base: position 53,194,496 of record NC_090298.1, read on the forward strand.
TATGGTGACCATATGTGCGTGGGTTTATCTCTGAGCTTTCTATCCTGTTCCACTGATCTATCTTTCTGTTTTTGTGCCAGTACCATACTGTCTTGATTACTGTAGCTTTGTAGTATAGTCTGAAGTCAGGGAGCCTGATTCCTCCAGATATGTTTTTTGTTCTCAAGATTGCTTTGGCTATTCGGGGTCTTTTGTGTTTCCATACAAATTGTGAAATTTTTTGTTCTAGTTCTGTGAAAAATGCCAGTGGTAGTTTGATAGGGATTGCATTGAATCTGTAGATTACTTTGGGTAGTAGAGTCATTTTTACAATGTTGATTCTTCCAGTCCAAGAACATGGTGTATCTCTTCATCTATTTGTATCATTTTTAATTTCTTTCATCAGTGTCTTATAATTTTCTGCATACAGGTCTTTTGCCTCCTTAGGTAGATTTATTCCTAGATATTTTATTCTTTTTGTTGCAGTGGTAAATGGGAGTGTTTTCTTGATTTCACTTTCAGATTTTTCATCATTAGTGTATAGGAATGCCAGAGATTTCTGTGCATTAATTTTGTATCCTGCTACTTTACCAAATCCATTGATTAGCTCTAGTAGTTTTCTGGTAGCATCTTTAGGATTCTCTATGTATAGTATCATGTCATCTGCAAACAGTGACAGCTATACTTCTTCTTTTCGGATTTGGATTCCTTTTATTTCCTTTTGTTCTCTGATTGCTGTGGCTAAAACTTCCAAAACTATGTTGAATAAGAGTGGTGAGAGTGGACAACCTTGTCTTTTTCCTGATCTTTTTGGAAATGCTTTCAGTTTTTCACCATTGAGGACGATGTTGGCTGTAGATTTGTCATATGTGGCCTTTCTTATGTTGAGGAAAGTTCCCTCTATGCCTACTTTCTGCAGGGCTTTTATCAAAAATGGGTGTTGAATTTTGTCGAAAGCTTTCTCTGCATCTATTGAGATGATCATATGGTTTTTCTCCTTCAGTTTGTTAATGTGGTGTATCATGTTGATTGATTTGTGTATTTTGAAGAATTCTTGCATTCCTGGAATAAACCCCACTTGATCATGGTATATGATCCTTGTAATGTGCTGTTGGATTCTGTTTGCTAGCATTTTGTTGAGGATTTTTGCATCTATGTTTATCAGTGATATTGGTCTGTAGTTTTATTTCTTTGTGACATCCTTGTCTGGTTTTGGTGTCAGGGTGATGGTGGCCTTGTAGAGTGAGTTTGGGAGTGTTCCTCCCTCTGCTATATATTTTTTTCATTTTTTATTTTATTTTTTTGCTGTACACGGGCCTCTCACTGTTGTGGCCTCTCCCGCTGCAGAGCACAGGCTCCGGATGTGCAGGCCCAGCGGCCATGGCTCACGGGCCCAGCCGCTCCATGGCATGTGGGATCTTCCCAGACCGAGGCACGAACCCGTGTCCCCTGCATCAGCGGGCGGACTCTCAACCACTGTGCCACCAGGGAAGCCCCCTCTGTTATATTTTGGAAGAGTTTGAGAAAGATAGGTGTTAGCTCTTCTCTAAATGTTTGATAGAATTCACCTGTGAAGCCGTCTGGTCCTGGACTTTTGTTTGTTGGAAGAGGTTTAATCACAATTTCAGTTTCAGTGCTTGTGATTGGTCTGCTCATTATTTCTATTTCTTCCTGATTCAGTCTTGGCAGGTTGTGCATTTTTAAGAATTTGTCCATCTCTTCCAGGTTGTCCATTTTATTGGCATAGAGTTGCTTGTAGTAATCTCTCATGATGTTTTGTATTTCTGCAGTGTCAGTTGTTACTTCTCCTTATTCATTTCTAATTCTATTGATCTGAGTCTTCTCTCTTTTTATCTTGATGAGTCTGCTAGTGGTTTATCAATTTTGTTTATCTTCTCAGAGAACCAGCTTTTAGTTTTATTGATCTTTGCTATGGTTTCCTTCATTTCTTTTTCATTTTTTCTGATCTGATCTTTATGATTTCTTTCCTTCTGCTAACTTTGGGTTTTTTTGTTCTTCTTTCTCTAATTGCTTTAGGTGCAAGGTTAGGTTGTTTATTCGAGATTTCTCCTGTTTCTTAAGGTAGGATTGTATTGCTATAAACTTCCCTCTTAGAACTGCTTTTGCTGCATCCCATAGGTTTTGGGTTGTCATGTCTCCATTGTCATTTGTTTCTAGGTATTTTTTGATTTCCTCTTTGATTTCTTCAGTGATCACTTCGTTATTAAGTAGTGTATTGCTTTGCCTCCATGTGTTTGTATTTTTTACGGATCTTTCCCCCCCCCACTATATTGTGTTACTGTTGATTTCCTCTTTTATGGCTGTTAGCAGTTGCCTTATGTATTGAGGTGCTCCTGTGTTGGGTGCGTATATATTTATAATTGTTATATCTTCTTCTTGGATTGATCCCTTGATCATTATGTAGTATCCTTCCTTGTCTCCTGTAATATTCTTTATTTTAAAGTCTATTTTATCTGATATGAGTATTGCTACTCCAGCTTTCTTTTGATTTCCATTTGCATGGAATATCTTTTTCCACCCCCTCACTTTCAGTCTGTATGTGTCTCTAGGCCTGACGTGGGTCTCTTGTAGACAGCATATATATGGGTCTTGCTTTTGTATCCATTCAGCAAGCTTGTGTCTTTTGGTTGGAGCGTTTAATCCATTTACGTTTAATGTAATTATTGATATGTGTGTTCCTATGACTACTTTCTTAATTGTTTTCGCTTTGTTTTTGTAGGTTCTTTTCTTCTCTTGTGTCTCCCACTTAGAGAAGTTCCTTTAGCATTTGTTGTAGAGCTGGTTTGGTGGTGCTGAATTCTCTTAGCTTTTGTTTGTCTGTAAAGCTTTTGATTTCTCCATCGAATCTGAATGAGATCCTTGCTGGGTAGAGTAATCTTGGTTGTAGTTTCTTCCCTTTCATCAGTTTAAGTATATCATGCCACTCTCTTCTGGCTTGTAGAGTTTCTTCCAAGAAATTAGCTGTTAACCTTATGGGAGTTCCCTTGTGTGTTATTTTTCGTTTTTCCCTTGCTGCTTTCAGTAATTTTTCTTTGTCTTTAATTTTTGCCATTTTGATTACTATGTGTCTCGGCGTGTTTCTCCTTGGGTTTATCCTGTATGGGGCTCTCTGCGCTTCCTGGACTTGGGTGGCTATATTCTTTCCCATGTTAGGGAAGTTTTCGACTATAATCTCTTCAAATATTTTCTCGGGTCCTTCCTCTCTCTCTTCTCCTTCTGGGACCCCTGTAATGCGAATGTTGTTGTGTTTCACGTTATCCCAGAGGTCTCTTAGGCTGTCTTCATTTGTTTTCATTCTTTTTTCTTTATTTTGTTCTGCACCAGTGAATTCCACCATTCTGTCTTCCAGGTCACTTATCCGTTCTTCTGCCTCAGTTATTCTGATATTGATTTCTTCTAGTGTAGTTTTCATTTCAGTTATTGTATTGTTCATCTCTGTTTGTTTGTTCTTTAATTCTTCTAGGTCTTTGTTAAACATTTCTTGCATCTTCTCGATCTTTGCCTCCATTCTTTTTCCAGGGTCCTGGATCATCTTCACTATCATTATTCTGAATTCTTTTTCTGGAAGGTTGCCTATCTCCACTTCAGTTAGTTTTTTTGGGGGGTGTTATCTTGTTGCTTCATCTGGTGCATAACCCTCTCCCTTTTTATCTTGTGTTTGTTTCTGTGAATGTGGTTTTCATTGCACGTGCTGCAGGATTGTAGTTTTTTTTTGTGGGGATGTTTTTTAACTGTTCTATTAATGATGTGAGTTTGAAGACTGCTCTTAATGTTATGCATAGATGTGTAGATGAATGTCTAGTCTTTACTGGTGAAGAGAATAAATAGCAAAGAGCAACCATATATTCAGTAAAACTTTTCACTGAATTGGTATTTTATGAATCATAGCAGCTACATAATTTGCAAAGAAGAGTAGTGTGTAATTCTTGGCATGTTTATTATTGAGTCTGCTTTTGACTCCCTGCTTCAATAAGAGCCACAGGTTTGGAACGTCAGTCAGCCAATGTGTATTGACTCTCGTGAAGCATCACCTTTGGCACTGAAAACACAAGGGTGGACAAGACAGAGATAGTTTTGACCTCACAAAGCTTCTAGTGTAGTGGGGGAGATAGTCCCTAGTCATAGTGGCTAGCCACATGAGTTTTCATTAATTGGCTTCCAACGTGGTAGATGGGGAACAGCCTCTGAGGGAGTGTGCACCTCATCTCCCCTGGGAGGTGGGGACTGCCTCACTGAGGAGTTATTGGGGAAGGGGAGGGACAAGAGTAATGCAGGTAGCAGAGAGAGTGGTGCGGGTCTGGGGGCTGAGGACTCTGGGTCACGTGTGTGGAGCCGAGGAGGGCATGGCCTCGGGGGACGCTGGAGAGAGAAGCAGCGGCTGGGTCATGCACACCTTTTGGACTTTATTCTATGCCACCGGGAGCCACCGAAGGTTTGAAGCAAGGAAGTGACTCCATCGGATTGGCGTTTCGGGAAGCCAGGCAGCCTGGAGCCCACCTGTGGGGAGCTGCAGGTGTAGCTCGTTGAAATGTTCCAGGTTATCAGGGAGCTGATGACCTGAGAAGAAGCCATCTTAATAAGCCGTGTGTCCGGGGAACTGGGGGCTCATTCTTGGCGGCTCAGGCGTCCAGGAAATGGAACAGGGTCGAGAGAACAGCTTCGTGTGGCTATTAATGCTGCTCTTCACTGCTATGTTGCCTTAAGCCTAGTATTTTCTTGAAGGAAAACCTTTAACGATGAATGGAGACAGAGAAGAGGGCCTTGCGAATGCTCACGCCCACAGTCAGTTGCAGGGGACGTTGACCTGGGGTGAAAGGAGGAGAGATTGCCTGGAGGCGGTGTGACATCCTCTGGTGGTGGGAAGTGTGGTGTTTGTGAGCTAACACGCGTTATGAGAGGCTGGCCTATTTGCTTGGATGTTCCCGAAGAACGTAGGGTCAGAGTCAGGGAAGGGCTGAGGCTTTTACCCTTTCCACCCCGGGTCTGAGGTATGCTAGGAAATGTCAAATGTTTATATTTCACCAGTGTTTCGGAGCCAGTGACAAAGGCTGCCTCTCTGTTCCCTCAGACTTAGTGGATACAGTGTATGAGTCCAGCTGTTTTTCATTTTGCCCCTGCAAGGAAGGGTGTGGAAGCACATTAGAGTGTGGGCTGTGAAGATGGTAAACTGCAGGAAGAGTCCTGATAGAAAAGTTCTCACGATGAGAAGGGTCCGTAACCTGGTGTTAGAGAAAACTGAGCGCGGGGTGTGTGTGTGTGTGTGTGTGTGTACGTACAGGTACGCATGCGCCTGTATATCTAAGAAGAGATAATTGTCCTTTTTAGATGGAAGACACCCCAGGCCATGTTAAAGCATGGTCGCACATTCTGTAGTGTTGCCTGGAAAGGACTTGTGCCCCCCTCCTCCATCCCTTCAGACCAGCAGCCAGTGTTCCCTACTCTGGGGTCAGTGTCTGTATTGCCTAAGGGTACAGACCAGTGATCCCAGTTCAGCCTTTGGAAAGGTTATTAATACTGAGACTGTTTCCTTATCTGTAAAATGGACATGGCAGTATTTATTGCAGAGGGTCATTATGAGAATTAATGAGGTGTTTTATATTGAGGACCCAGCATGATTCCTGGCAGGTAGTATGCGTTCCATGATGGTGTTTGCTAATATGACTGAGTGTGGAAAAGCTGGTTGATGCAGAATATCAGCTCCATAGCCAAGAATAATCGGAAGCCTAGACGTCCCTTCCCTGACGGATTATGCTACCGGCATGGTTTGCTGGTGGTTCTGGGAGGCCCTTTCATTCATAAGTAGGTAGATATGTAACATAGCGATCACTTTTAAATTCATGGACACAGCATTCCTTACGATGTACTAATAGCAAAGCCTCATGGTTCATTAACTCTTCTGTAGACACGATCTCTCTTTTGCTCATGGAACCTGCTGTTAGTGATCATGTATTAAATGATATCCTAAAAGACTGTGAACGTGCAAATTACTAGCTACGCCCAGGGATTTAGTAAGAAGACAGCATGTCACCCCTGTGGTGAGGCTAGTGACATGACCAGGTAATTCATGATGATCTGGGGGCTGAGAAGGGAGTAACAAGGAAATCAGATGATTTTCTGGAAGCCAACTTTGGTTCCTGTAAGCATCGGGTGGGGAGGCAGGTGGTCCAGGGGCCACCCCAACTTCACAGAGGGGAAATCCATTAGACATGTGATAGAACTATTAAAAATGCAAGAACTCATGTATGTGAATTGTCTGACCAAAAGTCTGTTATGTCCCTTTGGGGCAATGTAAACATTTCAATTTTTTAAGGCAAAATTGCAAAAACCTAGGAGTGCTTTTGATATAACTCAGATAAATGCTGGTGCAGTGACCGCAGGTCGTTTTCCCTTCCAGCAGCCTGGTGCTCTGCCCTGTGTACCTGTTTAGGTTGACATTTACACAGCTTTGCGTCATTTAGTTCAAGGATGATTGTGTCCTTTTATGTCTCTGATATTTAGTCCGGTTTCTTATCTGGTCCTCTTATTTTGGGGGTAGAGCATAACATCAAATATGATTAAGCAGAAGTCTCTTTCTCCAGCAGCTTGTGTGCCCTTGTTTCTTTCCCTGTCTTTGTCCTTCTCTCTCACCTGGTTCAGAATTCCTGGAAAGGATTGGACAGTAGTCATGTGTGTTTCCAGGCTTAGGAGAGAAAACCCTTAAATGTGAAATGTCAGTTCAGGACCGTGGTCAGCGGTACACAAACATTCGAGTCACATTTAAATGTATAGAACTTGTGTGAAATTTCTGGTTGCTTCTCCAACTTCTCTTAATGAAAAGCATTCACTGCTTATTTAGTAATTTGAATTCATAACTAGGCACATGTGTCTGTGAGACAGCTTATAAATTTGTACCCTAGGCCTGTACTCTTTGCTAGCCCATCAATTCTCCTCTTAGACACAGTCCATATATTTTTGATTATGGTACTTACTTCCACTGAACCTTTCAGCCCAAATGCTCTGTATTGATATTGGGGGCAGGGGGAGGTGGAGGGGAGGATGGAAATACTGACAAATTGGCTTCCTTTTCTTAACTAATTTCATAGGCTGTGGTGTGGAAAACGAAAATTTAATTTTAACTTTCTTGATTTTGTATTTTTGAGGTGTGTTCAGTGGCCAACAAGCTCACAGGTGCACCCAGTTTAGTGCGGGTAGCTGAATATACATTCACAAACTCACATCAGGTGTGTGTCTTTTGGCCTCTGCCTTAGTACTTGGTCAGCTACTTTTTTAATAAGCTGAGAAGTTAGGTATGTAGTTCCCTCCTGGTTGATGATTTTGTGCCTTTCCAAGTTTGTTTTAAAAATAATACCATCATATCTTGGGGTTCTGGTGTTAATGTGTGTCATAACTGGCATTTCTTTATACAGAGATGCATGTACCTTCTGCAATGCAGGAAGGGTCCCAGTGCCTCACCAGTGGTAGGGAAATAAAGTAAAATTGGGTTAAAATTGGTGGTTAAAATGTTATGTCCCTGTACACTGTCCTTGAGACTTATATTCTCAGAAATTACACATTTAAAATTGCTTCTTAGGGCAATCATTGCTAGGTAAACTGCATTAAGGTATTGATATAGAATGCAGTTGTGATGAAATCCATTTTGTGTATAAAGGTTAAGTGATTATTTTCACAAAGAGGTTCTTTATGAATAAATTGATTCCATAGGAATGTGTCTAGCTCCTATACACTCAAACTCACAGAATTTGCTTTGTCACTCCCTTAGTTTTAGCTGGAGTGCTTAATTGAAAGCACCTGAGGCTTAATTGAAATCATGATCAGCCCAGGGCAGCTCTGAGGCTACTCACTTAGATGCAGCCAGGAAGAGATGGGGAGAGTTGCTCCAGAGAAAAGGGCAGTCCCAAATGTTTGTTTGGAGAGAAACGACCCTCAGGAAGTTTTACTTAAGGAGAACTTCAGACTCATCTCAAATGAGTAGAGTACAAATCAGAAAGACCCAAGAAAATGCTGACCTTCCTGTTCTTGTGGCTCTTATGAGACTAGTTAAGTTGAATCGCCAGGTTAAGCCAGTGTAGCCTTAGTTTAAACACTGAGTGAGCACGTGTGAGCACGAGAGAGCGAAGGAGAATGAGAGGAAAACTGCTTGTCAAGTAAGGAAAGACTATCTTCTCTTTCCCCTACGTTTTGGTACTTTATGTGTTGTTGAAATCTTACCTTTGTAAATTTTACTTCATGTACCACTTTATTTCTTTGGGATTTCTTGGTTTTTTTTGTTCTATAGACACTGTTTCCCTAATAAGCTACCGCAGTTCACTGTTGTTTGGGAAGAGAGGAGGATGGTCCAAAATGTGCCTCTGAGACCTTTCAGGACTCGCTTTAATCTGTGGTGATGGCGGGTCCTAGCCCTGATGCGGAGTCTCTTAGGAGGACAAGAGATAACATGGGCATTCTCTCTCTGTGAAGTCTCTTGGTTTTCTTTATTGTAATGTCAATATCACTGACTTTTCAAGACTTCTGCTTTTGAAATTAAAACATTTCTACTTGGAAAAAGCTGAGGGCAACGGTTTTAAAATTATAGAATAAGACCTGTTGGGAAGAGTTAGACTGACAGAGTAGCAATGTGACAGTTGTGTAACCTGCTACAATCATACTGTTTTAAATTTTTTAAAAATTATTTCTGAGTCATCACTTTCTGTGTGTTAGGTTGCCTGTCATTCTGTGTTCTGAATCATTCCTGTTTCTTTCATTCCCTTTTTTATATATAGCTTGGTCATCAGAATTTTAAAAAGAACATCACAAATCACTTTGGAAGAGTGTAGTAAAACCTTTGTTAAACAGAATGTTTGGGGGAGAGACTTTTTTGGTTACTCAGTTTTATGATTCACTGAAAATTAACTTGAAAGCTCTTCTGTTCTCACTTTGTTGTTTAACTTTTTTTCTTATAATTTCGAGGTGTGGTTTTCCTGCCTTATTTTGTGCTGAACAAGTTAGCTTTTTTTTTAAAAAAAAATTATTGGACATATTGTAATGCTTTAGGGCTCTCACTTTGGGTATCAGTCACCTTTGAAAACTATTGAAGATGGAAAAGTGCATAAGAAGTATAAAATTGCATGTGCTATTAACAAATAGTCTTTATTTCTTTAACTTTAAAGTTGAAGTTAACAAAGTACTTTTTTTCTGAGGGTTGTGCTGTGTCATCTTTGTTCCTGGGTTATGGCAGATCTCGTATGTATTGTTAAAATTTGTACAGTACTTAACCAGTTTGCACAGGATTTCCTGATACTATTTCAACTGTTCTCTCCTTCTCGTTTTGCACACACTTCTTTTTGTAGTATAGTTAATAGTTTCTCTCTCCTCCACCCCACTAGACTGTATAACGTTGAGAGGGTCACTTAGCCACAGTATGGTAGTGTGGGCCAATTGAATTACCAATTAAGCTTAAAAAGACTTTTGTAAAAGTTGAGTAAATGCACGTAAAGCACTCAGAATGGTGTCTTGACGCAAATATGCCTCGATGGCAATTTGGGGCAATACTTATTGTTATCCACTATATGTCCTGTCCATTTGGCATTAAGAGTTTTGAGTTAAGTATCTGCAGAACTTTTAAGGTCAGGGGGAAGATTTAACTGGTGGCCTAAAACCCAGGATCATAGGTTTAATGGTCTGAGTGGGTTTCTACAAATGAAGTTTTGACTATAAACCAATTCTTATTTTTCTGTGAGCATTGGGAAACCGTATTCTGTTAAGTTGTTCACTACCATCACACTTGTAGCTCTAAGCCATTTTTGGCCACATGTTTAAAGGAATTATTTTAATTGCTGATGAAATATTGACAACTATCCTTAAAATTTTAACAGTGATCCTGGGCTGTATTCATTAGTGCTCAGGATAAACTGCTGTCAGTGGAAATGTCAGGAATTCTGGCAACTTTGTCAGGGCTGGATAAGTGGTGATGTAGGAGTTGGGAGTTGAACTGTGCCTTGGCTCCTTGCTGGGCAAGGAATTAGCCTCCACGGTCTTCCTTGTGTGATGAAAGTCGGTCCTTTCCAGCTCCAGTTTTTTGTTTCGTCTTACTATAGAAACATTGATTTAAAAATTTAAAGTTGTCATCAGTATATAATTTGTTACAGAACCGTCATTCACATTTGTCTTTTGATGAATTTGAATTTGTGAATAGGCACATGCTTAAACGTACAGAAGAAATAGAGTTTACGTATATGTTCATCTTCTAAAATTATTTGGTATGTTTCTGTCAGTCATCATGAATACATGTTGAGTGTGCTCTTACCTCCCAAACCTGCAAGCTCTGGATAACAAGGTCACTTTTGCATTTTTCTGGATGCAGTAGCACACTGTTGTGTGTATCAGACATGACTGTTGGAGGTGAAATGATAAAAGGTGATTTTTTGGTGCTAGCTCTCAGAGACTGACTGCAGAGTGGGACTTTTTCCCTGAGAGCATCTGCAGATCCTTAGATGAGTAGCAGAATTTGCTTATTCACAATAGCTTCCAAAGAGCAACTTGGGTTTGGAATTTGCTTGCTGCCTGGAATTACTCTGGGGCACATGTCCTGTCACAAGTCTGTCAATCCCATGTTCTAGACCAGAAACCTTTTGATTTTTAAAAATCATCCTTTCCTTTAAAAGATGTGTATGAGCTCTGCTACCCTGGGCAGCCAGGGCCCTCTTGTACTGTTCTGGGTCTTAGCCACCCAGCCCTTGTAGTGGACTAAAGTTTGTTTGCAAAGTTAAATCAGAATCTATAGGGAGAAATTACTTTTTACCAGTGTGGTGATTTTTTTTTTTTTTTTTTTTAAACCAGAGGCTGGCAGCTCCAGCCTAAGCTGTTAGCCTAAGCTTTTGGGATTTTTTATAAGTTCGTCTGAAAGTCAGTTGCTTGCAGAGTGTGAAGTCCCATAGAGACGTTTTGAATGGTGATTTGGTTTCCAGATCAGCCTACAAAAGACTGATTGACCCCTAGAATGGAATGTAAAGTCCGAGAAATGGGATAATAATGCTAGAAATGGTGAAGGAAGTAGAATTTTGGATTTGAAAGGTCAAAGGCTGCTTAGCATCCTGTTTTATCTAGAGAGATAAGTATACCTTGGCCAGAGCAGGTGCCCGAGCCCAGACCTTCTGAGCTGTATCTGTTCCTGCCAGCTGGAAAGTGTCACCTCTAGCTTTCTGTCTCTAACATGAAGTTCTTTTTGGGGTACTGAGGGTTAGTATAACATCTTCTTGAGGTGGATGACTGTGGCACAAGTAAACCTTGGCTGTTCTCAACATCTGAACACCTGAATGAGCAGGGCCCTGCCCTCCCAGGTGTTCTGAGTTAGTGAACAGGTGAGCTTGGGGAGCCTCCACTCCATCCACATGGTAGCTCTGGGTATCCTCCTGGAGGTGTGGCAATGACCTTTCTTTGTCTTTAGGGCACCTACATGGGTGCCCAAGACGCCTTCACATATTGGGGCAAATTATTTTAACCCAAAACATTGTCTCCTGCCACTTTTCAGTTCAGTTCTAAGGGAGGAAACCTGCAAAGACTCAGAATTTAAGGTAGAAGGTAGGAGATACCACCTTACACCTGTTAGAACGGCTGTTATCAGAAACACAACAAGTATGGGCAAAGGTGTGGAGAAAAATGAACCCTTGTGCGCTGTTGATGGGAATGTAAATTGGTGCAGCCACTATGGAGAACAGTATGGAGGGTCTTCAAAAAATAGAACTACTATATGATCCAGCAATTCCACTTCTGGGTATTTATCCAAAGAAAACGAAAACACTAACTCATATATGCACACCCATGTTCATTGCAGCATTTTATAGCCAAGATATGGAAACAAATGTCCATCGGTGGATGAATGGATGAAGATGTGGAGTGTGTGTGTTCTGTATATACATAATGGAATGTTACTCAGCCATAAGAAGTGAAATACTGCCATTTGTGACAACATGGATGGATCCCAAGGCATTATGCTAGGTTAAATAAGTCAGAGGAGGACAAATACTTTATGATCTCACTTATATGTGTAATCTTAAAAAAAAACCAAACTCGTAGACAGAATAGATTGGTGGTTGCCAGTGGCGGCAGGGGTGCGGGGCTATGGGCAAAATGGGTGAAGGGGGTTAAAAGGTACAAACTTCCAGTTATAAAATAAGTTCTGGGGATGTAATGTACAGCCTGGTGACTATAGTTAATAATACTCTATTGCATATTTGAAAGTTGCTAAGAGTAGGTCTCAAGTTTTCATCACAAGAAAAAAATTAGTGACTATGATGACGGATAACTAGTTAACTAGACTAACTGTGGTGATCATTTTCTAATATGTACAAATATTAATCATGTACAACTGAGACTAATATAATTTTATTAATTATATCTCAATTTAAAAAAATGGTGGAAGGTGGTTACCTTTGAAAACCCATCAGACTGCCTTTTATTTTATTTTATTTTTTTGCGGTATGCGGGCCTCTCACTGTTGTGGCCTCTCCCGTTGCGGAGCACAGGCTCCGGACGCGCAGACCCAGCGGCCGCGGCCCACGGGCCCAGCCGCTCCGCGGCACGCGGGATCCCCCCGGACCGGGGCACGAACCCGCGTCCCCTGCATCGGCAGGCGGACTCCCAACCACTGCGCCACCAGGGAAGCCCCAGAGTGCCTTTTAAATAAACCAAGTACTATTAAGAGAAGTAACTAGGGGTTAATTCTCCAAAACAGTGTTTCTTTGTATAATAACATGTCTTTGAAGAACAAATGCTGTTTTAATTTGCATAGTCTGTCTGTTTCCCACTAGCAGACGTTAAATTCTCCCATGCTTGTTCTTTTAGTTTAACTCAGACGAGAGGAGTGATAGATCCTGTAGATGAGGCTGTAAATATTGCCACATATCCTTGTTCCATTGGGGCTTTACACTTAAATGTGTATTTTTAAGGCCGTTTTTCCCCGAACCTGAATCCAGAGTTGAGGAAGGGCGGCTGGATCACTGCAACTGGAGGATGGTTTTTCTTCACTGTGCTGTGAGCTGCTGTTTTTCTTTGTTCTCTATCCCCTCTCTCTCTCCCCTCCCCTCATGGGAGGGTTAAGGCTGAGTTGTGGAATTAGTGCATTTTTTTTTAAAAGAGATGGTGAAGGCCCCATCCAAAGAGTTTATAGCTATGTTCCAGCAACAAGGATGATTTCCTCAGAGCCTCTCTAAATGTCCCTTTAGAGATCATTTGTGGTAATTAAAAGGCAAGTGAAACACAGATTGTTGAAAAATGATAAATATAGGTTTACCGAGTGATTTCATGATGCTAGGTGGAAGCCCTGCTGAGAAGCCTCACGGGTACTCTGTGCTCCTGAGAAACCTGTATTCGGATGGGCATGGTTGTGAAATTGTTCAGATCCCATTATCTGCAGATTTTAGAAATTTATTTTGACACTTAAGGACATCTAAGGATGTAAATTTAATTACTGCTGCTGCCGTCTCTGTGGGCTTGAATGAAAGGTGGCAGATTATATAACGAAATTGCCATTAAGGTAGAGGTTTTTTTAAAGTTAAGTTTCATGGTTGTTCAACATTTTGTTTCTAAACTTGCAGTATGGATGGATGACTTTTACAACATTATCAAAAAGTCTTGGGCAATCACACTCATTTGACTTTTGGAGGCGGGTAGCTTTCAGTTTGGTGTGGTTAAAACTGCTGCTCACTTGGGATATTCTAGAAAACTAGGTTTTGAATACAGTGGGTTTTGTGTGTGTGGGGCTCCTTTAAATCTAAACTTGCAGTGGAGCTATATATCTGGTATTACTAAAGTCCAGGGTGGCAAGGGAGCTGAGCCAAGTCCACTTCTTCTTGGGTCTCTCTCCTTTTTTTTTTTTTCAGTGTCTCTCTTTCTTCCCCTTGCCTGTTGGCCTGCACTTGTCAAGGGCAGAGAAGGAGGACACGTTAGAGGGCTGGATGGGCGGACGTAGGTCCTAGAAAGTAAGGATGTTACGTTAGCATGCTGTTGCAACAGTAGGTGCTGGTGAAGACGCCCTTGTTGGAAGTGAGGCGCGAGACTCCTCCCTGGTACACAGGCTGCCACTAACCCTTCCTGCTGTGGGGTAGAGCTGGTGTGAAAGTGCACGTTTTCCTTGGTCGAATCAAGAGGTATTTATTGAGCCTTGCTGCTCATGAAGATCTGTAGGAGTTGGCGGTAGGAGGGATGGGAGATGCACTAAGAAATCTGGTCAGCGCCTAAAGCAACAAGACAGTCGGGTTAGGAGACGCAGTGCACACAGAGTGAGTTGACTTGAATATGCACAGTGCACATTTCAACAAGTGAAAATGTGATTCAGGCTGAAGGTGGGAGTGAGGAGGGAACGCACTACAGAATCCTCAACCTGATGGGATTTATCTGGGAGCGGGTTTTCCTAGTTCCTTGAAGATGTAAGCATTGGAAAGCAAAAGCGCTGGTACTAGATTAAATGTTTTGCCCCATCAGGTATGTTCATTAGATACAGTTGTAGTTGTAGGAAAGTCTTTTTTTCTCTTTAAAAGTAGTAATATTTAGAAGGAATAGTAATTGGCAGTTGACTTTTTTTCATTTGTTTATGGTTTACTCTTTGTGTAATTTAAAATTACTAGTAAAAATATGTGACTTGGATTGTAGTATTTTTCTCTAATACCAGCTTATTTATGGCTTCATAACTTTGTAATCAAGAGTACTTTTTTTAAGCTTAATATTTCCCTACATAACTAAGCAATATTTTCACCTAATACTTTTTTAAATAACTGTTTTAACAAACTTGTTTGTTGTGTGGGCAGAGTTGAGGGAGAAAGCATGTTTGGTGAGAATTTACCAGGTAAGCCGTTATTGGTGCTATCTCTTGAAGATAGCACTTGCTTTTCTTGCTTTGGGATATCTTTTGGTTACTCGTTAGATGAAATCTGTCAAGGTTTGAGCAATGATTTTTTTGGCCCAGCTGGAATTTCAAACACTCTTTCAATCTTCTTTCTTTCTTCCCCTTCTCCTCAAGTGTGCTTGAAAAAATCGAAGGAGAAGCTCTCCCCCTCTGGGTCTTTGGCAGGAACCATGGCTCTCTCAGAGCAGAGCTGCCTACACAGCGGAGGACTTGCCCTGTGGCCATGACATCCCCTGTCCCGGCAGCTTTCCGAGACCTCTGAGCCATGTGGACTTGCTTGATATCCTCAGCATCTGCAGACCAACGGGTCTTACGAGGCAGTGCCTGTGATTTTTATGAAAGGTACTCTCTCCAGGCCTCAAACCTGTCAGGGTAGCTGGTTCTCAGTGCTTGCAGGTGGGGAGGGAAGTGAGCCTACTGAGGATAAAACCAACTTTCTGAAAAACCCTTGGGACTGTGTCTGTCTCCTTCAGGATCTGCAGGCCTGGGGAGAGTTCCTTCACCTAAGAGTTAGTGATTACCAGTCATGGGCCCCTGGTGAGGGGCATGTGTGATATGGGACTGCTGGCAAAAGCGGCACAAAACTACAAAGCAAGGCAGCTGGGGGTCTGGAGAGAATGAGTTTATAGCGGGAATGGGGAAAACTCAGAGGAGATGATGTTACTTACAGTGACCAAGCCAAGGTGGGCAGTTAGGGCAGTTCTGCTCTTAGAATTAACATTAAGCTCCCAAGTGAACTGACTTTTAGCCCTACCCCCTCTTCCCTGGCCCAACACATCTTACCTTCACTCTTCCCTTGGGAAAAATAACGAAGAAAGCCGTCTGTGAGCCCCATGTGTGTGCCCGGCTAGTTCTATGACTTGTTCAAAGATTCTCTGTCCCAGTTATTTTTATTCTAACCACAGTTTGTACTCTGGATTTTTTTTTTTTTGAAATTTACACTTACAACTGTGCTATTAATTTTAACCCTGAAAACTAAATATTCACTTTTCACCCAGAGCTTGCAGAACTGGTTAATGCATGAAATGATTGAGAGGGTAGCAGCTATTCCTGTAAGCCTTGAGTCGTCTGGCCTGTGAAGTCAGGGAGTTGGTTTACCCTTATTGAAAGGCATTTGGGGTCTCTAGATTTCTTTCCCTCTTGAGGAGGGCAGTGAGATCCCAATCTTAAATTAAGCTTTGAAACATCTCATGTTTCAAACATCCCATGAGAAAACATCTCATGGAGGTTTTCCGTGTTGCAGAATGGAAGACCATTCTAGGGACCCCAACTTTCCCATTCTTTGGAGAGTGAGTTCCTCCTGTTCTTTGAGCTGTCTTTTGTGCCGAAAAGACATGGTACCTTGTGCATCTCCCAACATGAAGGGGCTGCTGGGACAGTGGTTTGGGGAGAGAGGAACCTCATGGTCCACAGATAGGGAGAGCACCGGGGACCCGTCCTGGTGGGAGGTGGTGGTGGTGCTTCTACTGGGGATGTGCATATCTGCAGCTAAAGATACGGTGTCCTTTGTGATGCTCTGTTTGAGGGGAACACACATGGCAGAGAAATCTTTTTTTTTTAAGCTTTTAAATCTGTGTCTTGCTCTTTGCTTTTTCTCTTCTCTGACATTTTAAGTAGAAACTGGAACGGCGTAATTCATTGCCTCGGGGATACTTGCCTGGCAGAAAATGGAAGCAGTTTGAAGAACAGGTTCTTCTCAGTCTACAGCTAAGAAATAGAGAACACTGTGTGTTCCGGGCTGGAGGTGTGGTGTCCCTGTGAGGGCAGGGAGAGAGAAAGCACATTGCCTGGACTGGGGAGGGGGTCAGGGTTGGTTGGCCCTGGGATACAGGGGTTGGGATTCATGGTCCTCTCGTGGCAGCATGAAGTAAGGGAGGGGGCCACTGGCCCCTGGGTGGGCCTGGGAAGGCTAGAACTTAGACACCTGAGCCTCCTGCCTTGGCAAAGATTCTGGGGCACAGGTGGGCATGGTAACACACACGTGCTGGATTTCTGGGGCCCTTGGGTGCTGGCTGACCATGGGCAGCAAGCATGGTAGGCTTCCCTTGGTGTCACACCACAGGAATAACCCTGAGGGATCAGTCTCTTACCACGGGCCTTGGAATTAGAATTAATTGGACTTCACGAGAAGGGTGGGTTTTTTTGTTTGGTACATCTAACTTGGTGAATTGAGGTTTCACACCTGCTGTACCCACGATCCAAACATGGGTTCCTGAAAATGCTTGGATGAAATGCTACAACCCCATATACTTAAAAGCTTGGTCCTGCCGTTCGGTGTGATTTTTACTAAAAAAAAAAAGTGTGGTGATCTGGACAGATCCGAAGAAGGTACCGAGAGCTCCCTTCATCCCTCCCCTCTGCCCGCCCAGCACCAGTGGCTTCTGGCACTGGGTGTCAGCCATGGGCCTGCACCGTCCTCGTCGCGTTTGGATGTCTTCTCCCCTCGCCACACTGCAAGCTCCACGAGAGCAGAGACGCCGTCTTACTCATCTTCGTAGCCGCAGCGGCTGCCTCCCCGTGTTCAATAAATCTTTGAGTAAATAAATGCACGGAGGAAACTTGGCTCTGCAGCTTAAGGGAAGCCCTGACTGAAACAAGCGCTGGCCCTGAAAGACCGATCTGAGAACTCCAGGATAGAGTCCCCTCGCTTCACCTCCAGGATTGTGGGCGGGTGCGGGGCATCCATTTTTCACATTGGTTCCTTGTCCCCTCGTCTAAGGGAGCAATTCAGAGTGGGGTTCAAAGAAGATTTTAAGTTTTAAAAGCATTTTTAGTAGTATATGTTCAAGTTATAAGTACGAATCAGTTTCTAGAAGGCTGGCACTGCTGGCTGGCCACGTGTCACCAGTTAGGCAGAGCTAGACCTGGAATGAGACCAGTTCAGCCTGGCTGGACATCCGAGTGGATAGCTCAGGGTTCCTGGTCCTCTTCCGGTAACTGCTGAGAGTGCTGGGCCGGGAGTGGGTGAAGCCCAAGGCCGGCCTCCTTGGAGGCGAGGGGCTTCTGCTCTGGATTGAAAAGTTCCGTGAAGCCCCGGGGAAGCCAGGGTTCTGCTTTCCCAAGCTCCCAGGATGAGCAGCTGGCGGGGCCTCTGTGTGAGTGGGCGTGGGGGCTCCATCCTCTGAAAGGGCAAACATTTAGAAGTGTTTGGAAAAGCAGATTCTAGAAAGAGGTCCAAGACTTCCCCGTGTAAATCGTTGGTAAGTCCTGCTCCTTTCTTTCCTTTTACTAATTAATTTCCCTGACAGCCTTGCTGGCGGCTCTTCGCCACAATTGGTTGCTGAATTGCAAAGCTCAGTTTTCTGTGTAATAACATGCTATAAAAACATATAAAGCCAGGGAAAAAATGATTGCAACCAGAGTGGCTGAACCTTGAAAACAGACAGCTGTGCATTCACATCTGGATTGAAAGGAGACCATTGGATCTGTCATTAATGATTTAATGGACTGAATTTCTTTCTAAAATGTAAAAGAAAACACTAAAGTTGAGCATGAGGCACTTAAGTTACCTTCAAGTACAAGCAGAAGCGGTATCTCATTAATATATTTGGGTTTTCTGACGCTGCTTATTAGAATTGACTGTGGCTCCCTAGCTTTTGAAAGTGTTAACACAAAGCATTTCTGCATAGGCCTTATTGAAGGCCTACTGTGTGCTAGGCACTTTACTCGTGCTTACATACATTATATTTTTTAATCCTACTTGTGATCTTACAGGGAAGGTGGGAATATCTCCATTTCTCAGTTAAGGAAAGTGAAGCTCACAGAACTTAAATAACTTGCTCACGGATTTGGTGTAAAAACCAGTGCTTTTCCCAGAGTGGGTCAGTAGAAGCAGAGAGGAGCTGATTTTTTAAAGTTGTTCATGAACAGATTGATCAATTTTTTGTAACAGTTGCTTTAAAATAAAAAACATAGTAAAAAGTATGTGGAGCAGAATTACTGAACCTGGTCTGAATTCCTGGCTCACACATTTGTGAAGGAAGATGAAGCAGTGATTGTTTTAAGCCACTAAGTTTTGGGGTAGAATGTAACACATGATAGATAACCGGCGCCCATGGCCGGATTCTTTGTTTCTCTTGCTGAAGCTGTCTACTCTTCCCATAATAGGCCCTCTCCCCCCACAGTACCACCTTGAGGAGAGCTTATTGTAGAAGCACAAATATGGAAGGGCCGATGACGATTAAGAAAATAAAGCACCAAAGCAAACTAATAAAAGGGGACAATGCCTGAGAAAGCTAGGAGCACAATAAGAGCAATATTTAGCCTGTCTTTCCGGCAGCCAGGGTTGAACAGGGTGGTACAGCAGTGTTTTTGGTTTCAGCTTTGACTGTATTCAAAGTCCCTTTGGAGCTTTGACATGCCAGGTTCCAACTGGGAGATCGTGACTCTGCCTGCCCGTCTAGTAAAGGCTGCCAGGTGGGTTCTGTGAGTGGCCAGGGGTGTAGAAGCATGGGCCTGGCTCCCTCTGGCTTGTGGAGAAAGTTCACGTTTACTGTGGGTGCCATTCACCCAGCCCCTTTATGAACAGGAGCCGTACTGGTTACTCTCCACACATCCTTTCAGTCCTCACTGCAGGCCCACTAGGTAGAGGGGAGAATCCCCATTTTACAGGTGAGGAAACAGGTGTGTCAGAGAACTCAAGTCATTGGTACCTGGTCTTCTAGTTAGTGACAGGGATAGGATTGGAGCTCATCTCTTTACCTTTCAACTGTCTAAGTTTTTACACTCAGATTTTTCCTGACCTTCAGTGTTGACCTGAGGGCTTTATGTGAAGGACATGGACCTGTGTCCTCAGAGTAGCAAAGGATTTTGCATACTTGGCTGTACTTCCTGCATTGTTGATGAGTATTTTGTAACCTGCAGAGGACTTGAAGGTTTGTGTGTGTGTGTGTGTGTGTGTGTGTGTGTGTGTGTGTGTGTGTTTGAAGGCATAACTCCTTGCAAATTTATATCCTCACCACAACCTAACTTTTGGACAAAGTTAATGTCTCATTACATAACTAAACACTTTTTTCTATATTGAGGAACAACAAACACGCTAGTTTAAAAGGCCTCATGTTAACTGGATGCAACTTTGGATGTTTTCCCTGATCATCTTTGAGTGGATCCTCAAATAGCAAGGCAGCTATTAAAAAGTGTCGTTCCTGTTACGAGTATCGTGCTTTCCATTTCCTTTAGTAGTCTGAGGATTGCTAGTACACATTTTTACAAAAAGAGAAAGTTTTTTTTTTCTGACTTCATTTTGCTGAACTAATGGATATTTGGGGATGTGAGGAGAGAGGAAATGCAGAAGGAAGCCTACCTCTCTCCCTTTCTAGGGTGCCAGTGTCTGTCTGTAGTCGTTAAGCCAGCAAAAGGAGGTTGTCCAACCGAAGTACCATTTATGAATACAGTATTCTTTTCATGGCAACATTGTACGTGCCAGCCTTTCACCCCAGGTCAGGCCTATAACCCATGTGGAGTATGATGTGGATGGTGAAAACAGTGGCAGAGAGGAGACTAACCCTTGTCTCATAGATTTTGGTCATCATTTGTTAGGCTTTTGATCCTCAAATAGAAGTGTGGCCATTATGCGAGAATTACTTCTACTGGAGTAGCTAGAGAAGATGGTTTACACTTGGGACTTGGTGGGGTTTCTGTCCTGAACCTTGGATCCCTGAACACAGTGAGGGCCTGCTGGATGCCGAGTTATGGCCGCGACACCTGCAAACCAGCAACTTGGCGAGCGAGGGCCTGAGGGTGTATGTATTTCACTCACTCAGAGCTGTCAGTTCTTATCAACCTTTCGTAAGAATATTTTTTTCTCCCTGAAAACTCATAAAAATTCACGTTGCAATATCAATGCCTGCAAGATCCTGTACAATTTTGTTGAGCTGCTTGTGCCCCTTCCTCCTAATAGATACATCATTCTCCTCATACACACAGATACAGATGTGTGCTTCTGAATCTGTATAGGAGGCCCGTGTATATGCCAAAGTAGGTTTGCTGAGGGAAATAAACTAATTTTTCCCACACTGGTTCAATGTGACTAAGATATTTTTATGCATATTCTTAAAAGACTCCATTCTGACGACTATTTTAAATTTCATTAACCTCGCATATATTTTACCAGATACGTTTTCAGCATATCTGTTTATTTGATTACCATGATGATGCTTTGCTTTCTTGTGTACCTGGAAAGAGAATTAGTGGATTTAATTGCTTTTTACGATAAACGTTTTCAGCGAGGTCACCTTTTGTGTTGGAAACAACAGATTTGTAAATCCTTACCGACACGGTGTATATTCTCGTGCCCTTAAAAAGGAAGTATAATGTTAGCCTGATACATTATACCAGAATTATGATATTTTAAATATAGGTCTTTAAATTGAGTTTGAGGTCACTTTTCCTTTTGATAAGGTGAGGAAAGGGGCAATATTTAAAAACAGCTGTTACCCAGTAATGATAGTGCATCGTTTCCAAAATATTCTCTAGGGAAAATCATATTTCATTATGCTTGACTATGTAAGATGAAACCTTGATACAGGATAAAAGGGATAGCTTGTCCTTTTCTCCAGCACTTTTATTAGCAAGTGATGATACTGTATGGTGTGTATGTGTATCTGTGAGTGGGAAGGTACATGGAACTACAGGACTGCCCTTTTCCACCTTAAAACCATATGCGGGGGGGCTTCCCTGGTGGCGCAGTGGTTGAGAGTCCGCCTGCCGATGCAGGGGACACGGGTTCGTGCCCCGGTCCGGGAAGATCCCACGTGCCGCGGAGCGGCTAGGCCCGTGAGCCATGGCCACTGAGCCTGTGCGTCTGGAGCCTGTGCTCCGCAACGGGAGAGGCCACAACAGTGAGAGGCCCACGTACCACAAACAAACAAAAAACTATATGGAATTATGCCTGTAACTATGTTTTAAATGCTCAATACAAGTTTGAATTTTGTATAAAGTTATGTGGGACTTACTGTTTATTATAAATAAAGAAGTTACCGTGTGAAATTAGAATGGGCAGATCATCTGTGATATTGTTACAGCAGTCAACCTTGATGGACTTTAGAAATAATAAAACGTGGCCTTTTGTAAAACAAAACAATATGTAGCATTTCTGGTAGTAGAGAAGCATTGAGCTCTGTGAGCAGTAGTCTCATTTATGGAATGTTAATTATAATTGTGACTGAACATTTTTGAGTTTTATAATAGAATATTTGCTAATATTTAATTTTTGACCTCTCTCTCTCTGCATCCTTTTCTCCCACTTCACATGAGGACAATTCTGGTTTTATAGGTCCCGATTTTTTTTTTCCTTATGTCTCACCAGAAGTGTTAATTCATTTTGTTAGAATGGTATTGATCTCAAAAGTGGAGGATTATGACTCCAGTTGGGGCTTCATCAGCCTGAGCAGGTGCATTCTAAGTAAGAGAGATACTGTTTTAATGCAAATGTCCCCCCTAATTCAGAGGAAGGAAGATGTGGATAGGAATTGACACAGTGGTTAAGCCGGAATTGTTTCTAGATAGATTGTTTTTATTTTTTTTTCCTGAATTCTCTGGGCACCAGCAACAGTGTCTTGTTAATAAATGGCAGAGAAATATAGAGACAGAGAAGTTGAGAGTGACTGTCTTAATTTTTTGCTCTGAGGGATCACAAATGCTTAAGGAAAATGAAGTTGGAGGACCACATACATATGTGGGACCCTCAGTGGTACATGCTCATTTGAGGGTAGAATTGGATTTGGGGACCCCAGACAAGAGGGGATGGTTGTATTAAAATGCCCTAAGCCCTACTGGGAGGAAACTTAACATGAGCCATAACAGGGTGGTTTCATAGTGAGGGTCCAGAACTTTACTTGCCTTGAAGTGTGCTATTGTCTAAGAAGGAGTGAGAAAAAACTTCAGAAGTGTCTAAGAACCAGGGGGTGTGGAGTGAACCAGGGCTCTTCTGTGCCATGAACATTTTCATGTCAGGTATAATCCTGCTTTGCATTTTTGTGAACTGTGGATTTTAGGGAAACACAATGTTTTCACTGAAAAGGCATTAGCCATATTTCCCTCCTTGGATGGTGGTTACATGAGTGTTTATAATTTATTACACTGTACTTTTAGGTATTCTTCTGTACATTTAAAAATAGTTTATGAAAAAGTCATCAGTGTATCTTTTCTATTTTCCAGCTCAACCATGTGACTGCATTATTCATTCCTCCCTCTCCTTAACACCCATTTATTGAGCCCCTACTATGCACCAGGGCCTGTTAGTGGCTCTGGGAATACAGTAATGAACAAAACAAGTATAAGTGCCTGATCTCATCATTTAGAGAGGGACAGACAATACGTAAAGCAATGTGTTAGAGTGGGGTGTGAGCAACCTTTTTCTGTAAGGGGCCAGATAGTAAACATTTTAGGCTTTGTGGGCCACGGAGCTTCTGTCCCACCTACTCAACTCTGCCCTTGGTGTGTGAAAGCAGCCATGGATGGTATGTACATGAGTGGGTATGGCTTCATTTCAGCAAAGTGGGTATGGCTTCGTTTCAACAAAATGTTACTTACAGAATCAGGTGGTGGGCTTGATTTGGCCTGCAGCCCGTAGTTTGCAGACCCCTATGTTAGGTGGCAGTATGTCCGAAGGAGAAAATAGAATGAAAGGAAATGTGGAGTATTGAGCTGTAGGGGCAAGGGATGCCGTAATTTTTGACGGGTGGTCAGGGAAGACCTCACTGAGAAGGTGACTTATGTAAAAATTTGAATAAAATGGGTTCAGCCCTGGGTATATGTGGGGGAAAGAATGATCCATACAGAGGGAACAGGACGTGCAAAGGTCCTGAGGCTGGACATAGGTGGACAATTCAAGGAATGGGATGAAGATCAGGGTGTTTTGTGCAGAGTGAGTGACGGGGAGATTGGTAGAAGTTGAGATCAGAGGCAAAGGCTGGGGATGAAGGATGAGGTCACATCGTGTCACCTTGTAAGGCTTTTTTTTTTTTTTTTTTAATTTGCAAGTCAGTTGGATAGTCACTGGAGGAGTTTGAGTAGAAGAGTGAGAGGATCTAACTTTTGACAGGATCCCTGGCTTCTGTATGGATTGTAGACTGTAGGGGAGCTGGGGTGGAAACCCAGAGAACCAACTAAGAGGTGATTGAGGTAATCGGGTCAGAGATGGTGGTGCTTGGACAGACTCACCGTGGTGGAGGTGGTGAGAAGCAACCGCGTTCAGGATGTGCATTGGCCATAGACTCGACAGGAATTGTTCACCATAGAAGTGGGGTACGAGGACGGGAGGAGTCAAAGATGACTTAAAAGTAAACCGGGAGAGTGCAGTGCCATTTACTGAGTGGGGAAGATAGTAGGAGGACAGCCAGCAGGTCTCAACTACCCAGAGCCCCTGGGCTGATAGAGCCTACAGCCTGAGGTTCAAGGCAAATCTGCCACCTCTTGGATTCGTGTGTGCCTTGGTGGCCGTGAGTATCCAGGCTGAGGTCTGTTGTGTCCATGCTGGCTGGGGTTTGTCGCAGACTTCAGCCTCTTGCTGTAGTTCATGTCTTGTGCTAGTACAGGTTCCTGAGATTGCTGAACTCTTAAGGGGCAGGTGGAGGTTCCACACACACATTCTTTGAGTGAATCCATTTTAATTCATGAAGTTATTGAAAGAAATCCCATTACCCAGTAGATCACCACATAGGCCCTCAAACACAGGGAGATATGTAGGCTGATATCTGGTGGCTACAAGAGCCAGGGTCTTAAATGAATCATCAATTCTACATACTATTGATGGTTCTCTGTGCCTCTTGGAGAAGGTGCAGTACTCTCCTGCTCCATTGTTAATGTGCATATAAATAACACGTATAATTCAGTGCCAAAAAGCAATTCAGGGCAGTCATGTCTGTTTAGAGGGTTCTGTAATTTGTCTGCTAAAACATCTCTAGACTCTTTCTCAAATGCACTGCCAAATTTATGACAATTAAAGTTCAATAATGATTTGAAGACTCCAAGTGGTGGTTCTTGTTTCTAAGAAGACAGATGCTTTTGTCTTACCTTGATCTTATTAGGGAGTTGTATGTCAGTGCTTAAGATGCAATGCAAAGAAGGTATTAAATCCTTTGAAGTGGCAGGGGTTGAGATTTCTATTGGACATCCAAGTGGAGATGTGAAGAGGGTAGTATAAATGAATCTGGGGGTGAGGAAAGACATCCAGGCTAGAGAGAGAGATCTGGGGAGTCATTGGTAGTAGATAAAGCTGTGGGACCAGTGGGATAACTGGGGGAGTTGGCATAGATAGAAGAGAACCAAATCCTAGGGTACTTGGAGCTTAGAGGTCAGGGAGATGAGTGGCAGTAAGCAAGGAGACTAGGAGGAATGGCCAAAGGGGAGATGTGAGAGGAAGACCAGTGGTGTCCTGGAAGCCGAGTAAAGATGATGTTTTGAGGAGAATGTGATTAACCATGTCGAATGCTGTTGAAAGAACAAGGAGGGCTGGACTGAGAAGTGAGTATACCAGGGTACAAGACATCGGTGACCTTAGAGCAGTGTGGATAGAGTGGTGTGTTTATGAGGGAACTTTTTAGATCCGTGGCTGCAAATAATTAAGCGCAGTGTACAATTTGGGCAGCTGCGGCCTGTATTAATCATTGCCATTTTTCTTCTAACCATTTAACATTCATCATCATTAATATTTTAATAGTACAAGGTAGGGAGGGTGGGAGGGAGGGAGACGCAAGAGGGAAGAGATATGGGAACATATGTTTATGTATAACTGATTCACTTTGTTATAGAGCAGAAACTAACACACCATTGTAAAGCAATTATACCCCAATAAAGATGTTAAAAAAAATAGTACTAGGTAAAGAAAAAACAACTCTATAGTAAAATTCTTTTACAAAACACTCACTGGTCTTTCTCAGTTAAGCTACGTGATTTTGGGGTCTTGCTTGTTGTCACTACAGTTTCACATCGTGTTCTTTCAGATTTGCTAAAAATATGTACAGATTTATTAAATACCCTTTAACTCCTCTTGGGCACAGTGCTATCAGTGCTTCCTTTTTTTTTTTTAGATCGCAGAACTGTGAAACAAGGGACAAAGAGGGTTCTTGTCAGATCAAAGGTATAAGGAAAATTATAGCCTGTCTATTTAGCCAAAATCACATGTTGATTATGTATAATTACTTCATCTAACATGGTCAGGTTGAATTTCTTCCTGTAGATCTTAGAGGAAATTTTTTTTCTTGTGCTTAGAGGATAAAATTAATCAGAAAATTGGAGCAAAGGGAAAATTAAAAGTAGAGGGGAAAAAAAGAGGGTAGTGTACAAGAATGTATGAGAGCAGATCCTATATAGTTGCTGGGAAAGGGCCAAAACTTGAGTCTGAATTTGATAGAATTATAGCAGTCTAGACCAAAAAAGAAACATGGTTGTTACATGATGCAGTGTTAGGAAGGCAAAAACAAACTGGTTACTCAGGCGAAGGAGAGCTTTTCTTGGTCTTGAGGTCTGAGAAATTTTCCCACAACACGGGGAGTGGTGAACGATGAGTGTACAGTGTCCTCAACAACATCCCCACAATAGATATTCCAGAGTTACCTAGAATTGCATGTTACATTGAGGGATAATGCTAGAAGCATGATTATATTAAGGATCCAAACAATGCTATTTTCTTTTTTTTAATCTTTATTTTATATTGGATTACAGTTGATTTACAGTGTTGTGTTAGTTTCAGGTGTACAGCAAAGTGATTCAGTTATATATATACATATATCTATTCTTTTTCAAATTGTTTTCCCATTTAGGTTGTTACAGAATTTTGATCAGAGTTCCCTGTGCTATACAGTAGGTCCTTGTTGGTTATCTATTTTAAAGATAGTAGTGTGTACATGTCAATCCCAAACTCCCAATTTATCCATCTCCCCACCTTTCCCCTTTGGTAATCATAAATTCATTCTCTAAGTCTGTGAGTATGTTTCTGTTTTGTAAATAAGCTCATTTGTATCATTTTTTTAAAGATTCCCCATATAAGTGATATCATATGATATTTGTCTTTCTCTGTCTTCACCTAGTATGATAATCTCCAGGTCTGTCCATGTTGCTGCAAATGGCATTTTCATTCTTTTTAATGGCTGAGTAGTATTCCATCGTATATATATACCACATCTTCTTTATCCATTCATCTGTCAGTGGACATTTAGGTTGCTTCCATGTCTTGGCTATTGTAAACAGTGCTGCAGTGAACATTGGGGTGCATGTATCCTTTTGAACCATATTTTTCTCTGGATATATGCCCAGGAGTGGGATTGCTAGATCATATGGTAGCTCTATTTTTAGTTTTTTAAGGAACCTCCGTACTGTTTTCCATAGTAGTTGTATCAATTTACATTCCCACTAACAGTGTAGAAGGATTTCCTTTTCTCCACACCCTCTCCAGCATTTATCGTTTGCAGAATTTTTGATGATGGCCATTCTGACTGCTGTGAGGTGATATCTCATTGTAGTTTTGATTTGTATTTCTCTAATAATTAGCGATGTTGAGCATCTTTTCATGTGCCTGTTGGCCATCTGTATGTCTTCTTTGGAGAAATGTCTCTTTAGGTCTTCTGCCCATTTTTTGATTGGGTTGTTTGTTTTGTTGATATTGAACTGCATAAGCTGTTTGAAAATTTTGGAGGTTAATTCCTTGTCAGTTGCATCATTTGCAAATATTTTCTCCCATTCTGTGGCTTGTCTTTTCGTTTTGTTTATGGTTTCCTTTGCTGTGCAAAAGCTTTTGAGTTTAATTAGATCCCATTTGTTTATTTTTGTTTTGATTTCCATTACTCTAGGAGATGGATTGAAAAAGATATTGCTGTGATTTATGTCAAAGAGTGTTCTGCCTATGTTTTCCTCTAAGAGTTTTATAGTATCCGGTCTTACATTTAGGTCTTTAATGCATTGTGACTTTATTTTTGTGTATGTTGTTAGGGAATTTTCTAATTTCATTTTTTTACATGTAGCTGTCCAGTTTTCCCAGCACCATTTGTTGAAGAGACTGTCTTTTCTCCATTGTATAGTCTTGCCTCCTTTGTTGTAGATTAATTTACCATAGGAGTGTGGGTTTATTTCTGGGCTTTCTATTCTGTTCTGTTGATCTCTGTGTCTGTTTTGGTACCAGTACTGTTTTGATTACTGTAGCTTTGTATTATAGTCTGAAGTGAGGGAGCCTGATTCCTCCAGCTCTGTTTTTCGTTCTCAAGATTACTTTGGCTATTCGGTGCCTTTTGTGTCTCCATCAATGCATTCGATAAAGTTGCAGGATACAGAATTAATACACAGAAATCTCTTGCATTTCTATACACTAACAACAGAAGATCAGAAACAGAAATTAAAGAAACAATCCCATTTACCATTGCATCAAAAAAGTAGGTCTATCCCTAGGTATTTTATTCTAAGGAGGCAAAAGACCTGTACTCTGAAAACTATAAGTTGCTGATGAAAGAAATCGAAGATGACACAAACAGATGGAAAGATATATCATGTTCTTAGATTGGAAGAATCAATATTGTCAAAATGACTATACTACCCAAGGCAATCTACAGATTCAATGCAATCCCTATCAAATTACCAACGGCATTTTTTACAGAATGCTATCGTTTCTTAGGGAAAACTTGCTCTACTGATAATTGATGCTGTCAGTTTAAGTCATCTCTATGTTTTTTAACAGTTGAGAGAGTGGACTGCAAGCTGCGGACTGACTTTGGATATTAAGCCTCATGGGGCTGTGTGACTGCATGGATGACCAGCCCTGGGGAGGGGGAGGCAAGAGAGGGCTGTGGTTCTGTCTTACTGAAGTCTCTTTAGGTCAAGAAAAACATACTTGGCAGTTAAAAACATTCTTCCTGTCCTCAGACTCCTTTAGAAGGCCCAGTATAAATTCTGGTTTTGATGCCGATGGCTTTAGTGAAAGCTAGAAAAGGTGAGGAGGTTTGGAAGAAGCACATTTCCAGGGAGGTCCTGCATCTCATACGCACGAGCTCAGCTGTATGATGAGCCTGGCCAAGCTCTGATCCACTTGTGGACTGGCCTTTCCCTTTGGAAGTCTTTTTCTTTACAATCCCAGCTGTCTTACTCTGTTCAAGTTTTAGCAAATTACTTTAGAGCATGTCATATTAAACATTATGAACAATTTCCACCTGGGCCCATATATGTCTCCATTTGTCTCAGTGAAAGAATTTCAAGTAAAGCTTCAGAGTGTTTTACAGCATATATAGTAGCTGCTGTTTCCCTGTCTCTAGTTGGTTTTCTTTGTTGTAGCTCAATATTTAGTGGAACACTCTGAGATATTGTCAGACCCACTGATTGCTCACTTGCCCTTGGATGCTGGTGCAGGAATGACTGAAAATGTGTGGACTAACATTAAAACAACTTATTAAAAAGCTAGTGCTTACTAACTTTAATCAGTGGTAAAGAGTGCCTGTGAGTTGTTAATATGCACATTTGGGTAGGAATTTTTGTTTTGAAACTTTGAAATATTTGAGTTAAAACTATTGACTTGTAAATAAAGATGGAATGAGGTGTTTTTTTCAGAACGGAGTGCAGGGTTGAACACCATTTTTAGTTCATAAGTTTTGATCTTTATTGATGAGAAAGGACCATTCTAGGGCAGTGGTTCTCATCCTGGTTGTCACTTGAGTTTTGGGGGAAAAACAATCCCTGACTCCCACCCCAGACCAATTAAGTGTGACTCTCTGGGATGAAGCCTCGCTATTACTTAAGTTGCTAGATGATTCTGAGGTGCAGCCAGGACTGAGAACTTCAGTTCAAAGAGATTGCAAACTTTGCCTCCTCCAGGTTGCAGTGATATTAAACCACAACTGTACAGAGTTGGTAGAGCCTCCGAAATGATGCTTTTTTTGGTCCAGCATTATTATGCTAAATCTGTATGCTGTTTGCATGAGTGTACTTAAGGAAAGTAAAACAACTCTACAAGTGTTGAGGGTAATAGTAATAATTTAGATTTTATTTTGAGAGTTGGTTTGGGTGGTATCTGGACTGAAGTTTATCTCTGTTCTACTTTGAAAAAGACTTTGTTATAAACAGAATAAACTAGGTTTTAAGGAAGTTTAATTTAGTTGATAAAGCAAATTAATGAGTACTTTAGAGCACATACTGAAATTGAAACTATTTGTATATAAATTATATGTCATTTCTCTAAAGGTTCTTTAAGACTGTACCTGACAAACCTAATCACTGTTTTTTTAATCACAGTGTATGTATAGTTAAACTTGGATGACTGGAACTGTTTAAGATTATTCTAGTATTTCAGTTTTCTCATATAGTTCAGAGTTTACTCTAGTAGAGAGCATCAAAACTTAAAAAAAAAAAAAAAAAGGAAAAAGTAACTCCAGAGAGTAGTCTCTCTGAATCTCTGCTGCCTTACAGATTTCTAAGGATAATTAAACTATTTCATACCGACTCAGATCTAGCCTTACACACATAGTAACCATGCTGGGTCATAGAGGTGCTGCATTCAGGAGCAAACAGGAAGGTGGTATGTAAGGCTGTTTGTCCTTTTATTAAATGACCTCAGACTGCTGTACTTTGTATTCCATCTTATTTCTATAGTTTTTCTATAGTAGTTCCCATTTTTTCCCTTTTAATTTGTTGCTTCTACTCTGCCGTAGACCTGGAAACCACATGATCAAATTAGTTAGAATTGTGGGTCAAATAAAGAATAAATAAGCTGTCAGTAAAGACCTAAGGACCTTTTTAAAGAACAAAATCTGTAAATTGCAGTGAATAAACTTGTTTTTGGTTTACTTCTGGTCCTTTAGGTATGCTCTAGAAAGGTGAGCTTAATGGGTAGTTTCTAAATGGGGGATAAGGAGTTACTATATGAAAAGAAGCAGTGAAGTGGGGCCTTAAATGTAAAACATTCTGGAATCCTATGTTTCATGTACACATTCACCTCTAAATCTGAATCCGGTATTTCAGTATGTGATCTTGTTGAGGAGATGAGACACACATGTACAGGTGAAGGAGAGAAGCCACAATAGGACCGCATGTCACAGTGAGCCGTGGGAGACCAGAGTTAGGAGAGTGTATATGAGGATTTATTTAATGCCTTTTGTGTGGTAGGCAGTGCTGTAAGTGAGTTACATGTGTAACAAACCCCTCAATAATGTGCTCTAAAATAATATAACTTTGGATATAAAGCTATTGGTGACTGTTGGACATTTATGGAGTCAGGCTGATGACAAAAGCCTGCCTTATGCATAACTTTGCAATAGCAAGATTTTGTATTTTGCATGATTTAATATTTTGGATCCTTCTAATGGTGTTGAGGTTTTGTTGTAGTAATTCATCTGTGAGGTATAACCACCATCTCCATTTTATAGATGGGGAAACTGAAGCAAAGAGAATTTAAGTAACTCTCCCAGAGTTGCTCAGCTAATAACTGCCGGAGTCTGGATTTGAGCTGAACCTTGGCAGTCTGACTCGTGACCCCATGTCCTCACAAGCTGTGCTCTACCGCCTTGAGAGATGCTTGAGTGTGTCCTATCTATTAGGAACCCAGTTCTGATTTTTTCAGTACAAACAACTAGTACTGAACATTTCCATACATAAAATTCTCTTCTTTGAATTAGTTGCCTGGGAGAAAAATCCTATAAGCAGAATCCTGGGTGTTATGGGTTGAATTTTATCTGCTGAAAATTCATATGTTGTTAGAGAAATGCACATCAAAACTACAATGAGGTATCACCTCACACTGGTCAGAATGGCCATCATCAAGAAGTCTACGAACAATAAATGCTGGAGAGGGTGGGGAGAAAAGGGAACCCTCTTGCACTGTTGGTGGGAATATAAATTGATACAGCCACTATGGAGAACAGTTTGGAGGTTCCTTAAAAAACTAAAATAGAACTACAGTACGATCCAGCAATCCCACGACTGGGCATATACCCTGAGAAAACCATAGTTCAAAACGAGTCATGTACCACAATGTTCACTGCAGCTGTATTTACAATAGCCAGGACATGGAAGCAACCTAAGTGTCCATCGACAGACGAATGAATAAAGAAGATGTGGCACATATATGCAATGGAATATTTCTCAGTCATAAAAAGAAATGAAATTGAGTTATTTGTAGTGAGGTGGATGGACCTAGGGACTGTCATACGGAGTGAAGTAAGTCAGAAAGAGAAAAACAAATACCGTATGCTAACACATATATGTGGAATCTAAAAATATTAAAAAAAAAATGGTTCTGAAGAATCTAGGGTCAGGACAGGAATAAAGACACAGACGTAGAGAATGGACTTCAGGACACGGGGAGGGGGAAGGGTAAGCTGGGATGAAGTGAGAGAGTGGCATGGACATATATACCCTACCACATGTAGAATAGATAGCTAGTGGGAAGCAGCTGCATAGCACAGGGAGATCAGCTCAGTGCTTTGTGACCACCTAGAGGGGTGGGATAGGGAGGTTGGGAGGGAGACGTGAGAGGGAGAAGATATGGGGATATATGAACATGTAGAGCTGATTCACTTTGATATACAGCAGAAACTAACACACCATTGTAAAGCAATTATACTCCAATAAAGGTGTTAAAAAAAATTCATATGTTGAAGTCCTACCCCCTCAACCCCCATGCCTCAGAATGTGACCTTATTTGGAAATAGTCACTGCTGATGCAACTAGTTAAGATGAGGTCATACTGAGGTAGGGTGGGCCCCTAATCCAGTATGACTGGCATCCTTCTTAAAAGGGGAAATTTGGACGCAGACATGCACGCACAGAGTATGGCATGTGAAGATAGGAGTTATGCTGCCACAAGGGAAGGAATTACTGTTAGAAGCTAGGAGAGGGGCCTGGAACAGATCCTTCCCTGGTGCCTTCTTCAGAGGGAGCCTGGCTCTGCTGACACCTTAACCTCAGACTTCTAGCCTCCAGAGCTGTGAGATGATAAATGTCTATTGTTTGAGCGGCTATTTTGTGGTACTTTGTTACATCAGCCGTAGGAAACTAACTAATAGGTTCCTGGAAAAAGATTCTCCTAGGTCAAAGGGTAATCTTAAACTCA
This sequence comes from Pseudorca crassidens, assembly GCF_039906515.1. Lineage (NCBI taxonomy): Eukaryota > Metazoa > Chordata > Mammalia > Artiodactyla > Delphinidae > Pseudorca > Pseudorca crassidens. The sequence goes on from NC_090298.1 coordinate 53,227,399, forward strand.
CTACTATTCAGTAACTCTCAGAAACTCTGAAAGAACATAGCAAACATGCCTATCGTTTCTTCCTGGCCTCTGTCTTTTCTAGATAACTGTCCCTATCCATCTGCCAAGTGTTGCTTTCGTCACTGTGATCTTGCTACACTGCTGATGGGTCCAAGCTGGGCACCTAACCCCAGGAAGAACAATCAGATTGGCTCTTCAGATTATCTGGAATTGAGATACGGAGAGTTGTTAGGGAGCTGAGTTTAAAGGTCATGGGGGTATATATATGTATAACTGAGTCACTTTGCTGTACAGCAACTAACACAACATTGTAAATCACCTGTACTTCAATAAAATAAATAAATAAATAAATAAAGGTCATGAGAACATTTGGGGGAAGCCTTGGAAGGGTTGTAAGCAGGTGTATGGACAGAGAAGCTGGACTCGGCAACAGAGCAGAAGGAAGCAGAAGTGGGACAAATACAGAGACCAATGGCTCCAGAGTACAAGAGAAGTTTAGAGCTGATGGCTTGATTCTCAATGTTGTACAATTTGGGGGTTGATTGTCTTGATGCCCCGTTGTTTTTTGCAGTTGGACTTGGGGAGTTACCTCTATTCACTTTTATTAAGTTCCTTGTGCGTTTCAATTCTAATAACCAAATGAACCCTGACTGAAATAGGGGAGTGGTGTGTAGAAGGCTGCTGGAAGGACTGATGGTATATATGTCCCTTTGTAACCTCCAGAACCTATCCCTCAATTGAACCTAGTCTCTGGAGAGCTTTGTGTCTGGACCCACCGTACTGGTCCTCTTAGAATTATATTGACAGACTTGTCTTTAGTTGTGATGCCCTCAGCATTCTTAGGGCTCTGACGGGTATTGCCAAACTGATTTTCTAAAAGGGATGCATCAATCCATCCTACAAACTTTGAGCATAACTATTTTACTGTCACTTACCAGCAACGAGTAATGTAATTTTAAAAAATTGTTGGTAATCTTGTGTAAAATGAAGTGATTTTTTCAGTATAATATTTCTGTTTAGTACGATTTGATTTTTTTTCTTTGTATTTGCTAACCAATAATTTACATCAACTTTCTTGGCAGCCTAGTAACCATTTATATTTTAATAGCTTTGTCGTTATCTTGCAAAATTGTGGATTTGACTTGGAAGATCAACAGAATTCCTTCTCCCAAGGCAATAATTATAATTTCTATCCAGAGGGCACACATAACTTCTGGTTGTTTTATATGAGGAATTGCATATTTAAGGACCTGTGGTCTCTATTCCCATCATCGTAGGGCTGGGAGTCTACCAGGCCGGTGGCATTATGCAAATCAGGAAAGGGGTAGGAAAGCAGTTCTGGCTTGGGACTGTCCCCCGAAACTTGGCCTTGGGAGCAACTGGCTGGTTTTGAATCTCCAGTGGACACACTGTTTTTGCAGAGGTGGAACACACCTGGAGAGCACCTTCAAAATAAACATCCCTACCCTTAGTCTTTAAAATCTGACTCTGGGGGTGGATGTGACTTCTGAAACAGTTAAATGCCTTCTAGAAAGGTGTCATGCTTTGATTGGATATGTTTCTTAGTTTGATTTTTGATTTTTATCCTGCATTCCTCACACAGAACCCACATAGACAGATCTAAATGTGACAGCAGTCGGTTTGCCGCCCTCTGCCTTGGGGAGATTTACTGCCCTGTTCTCTCATGGTTTAGAGTTTTCTTACTTTACCACTGGAAAGTGTGACAGTTGCCATATTTTTAAGCCGGGCTTAAAACACTTGGGCTTCCTGGACTCATAGTAAGCTGCGGGCAGGTTTGAGGCACAGCTACGCTGCTGTTGATAATTCTGCTGCTGTCGATTGCCTTCTGAAGAAGGCTGTTAGAAGGAATGTAGATTTATTTCCTTAGTGTTTTTAATTTATTCTTCTGTAAAGGAGCTCTGCTGGGGTGGTAGAGATCTGAGGAGTATTTTTAGATACCAATCCTAATGATGCCATTAATGTTGTGAATACAATCATGGTAATATTATTAGGGGGCAGCATGGTGGCTGAGCGGGGGCTTGGGAGCAGCAGACCTGGGCTGAAATCCCTAACTGTGAGGCAGGGATGGGAATGTCTGTCTTGCATGGTGTGTGTTTGATAGACAGAGGTTATTAGCCATTACCCTCCCCTGCATCTGTCTCATGTCTACCTAGCATCCCTGTGCACAGTGTCTGCAACCTAGCACTCTTTTCCAAACAGTCTTTCCAGGGAGTTGGTTAAAAAGTTGTATTGCCTAACTTACCTTGGTGAAGTGGGGTGTGTGTGTTAATGGCTGAGATAGGTACTTGATCATACTCAGTATAAAATATTTTCCCGGCTAAAAATTATTCTGGCCTTGAGGTGTAGAAAAGTATCTTACACAATTCAGGTATTGTTGGTAAGTGGAAAAATCAATTGTATTAAATATGTGTACATGAATGTTATATATTTTCTATATAAAAACATTTTTTTAAATAACTAAATGTATGTCTTAGTATAAATGAGTTTGAATTTTTTTTCTTTCTATTGACTTAATTTTCTTTGTGTCTCTTCAGACTTCCTGAATTAGTAATAAGTGCTAGTTCCTGGGTGTTTGGCAACATACCTCATAGCAGCAGACTTTTTAAGTCTTCTATTTTTACTTTAAGAATCATGTACATTTTGCATTCTACCATATATATAACATGTTAAGTTCTTTAAAGTGACTACTTACCACTGTAAAAGGGATGCATTAGACAGATGTTCCGTGTCCATTTTGTGGCTTACGTGTACACCTCACCTATCACGTACTCTTCGGGGTACAGGTACCTCAGTCTGAGAAGCCTGGTTCTGGAGCCTGGCTTACCCATTTGTCCTTGTGTGGAAAAAGGCCCCAAAGTTATTTTTTGAGGGAAATCTGGCCATGCCTGTTGCTATTTCCTCAACTGACTTCTCTGCAAAGAAATGTGAGAATGCCTTCTGTTCAGGGATAGGTTCCTCCGAGCTACCATCTCCAGCTTCGTTAACGTGTAACATATTTAGATTTGCACCGGAGGCAGCTGAAGTGTCCGTTCTCCGCCAGGTAGTTTGTGGGGAGTACAAGCAAGAACCCACTGCCATTCAGTTATCTAATGCTAGATTGGGGGCATAATAATTATGGAGAATTGCCTGAAGGATATGCTGTGAATCCAGTATTCTTTTAATTAAAATATTTTATTATCACCATGCCTTATTTGCCCTTCATCTGGTCCAGTTTATTATATAACCAGTTGCATCTCGGTCTCAGATATTTCCAAAGATCACTCTGGCATCCTATTGGATTCTGAAGCTGAAAAGGTTATTATTTTAGTAATTAGGATCTTTATAGTTTCAGAGAATTCAAAAGTGTTGAAAAGTGTTTATTGGTTTTTTTTTTCTAACCACGGTTTCTGCCTTTGTTCTTCAATTAATTTTTTAATACATGCATATCATCTAATTCTTCTAGATATTCTAAAATTTGTTGCTGGATCAGTTCAGCTCACCAGACAGCTGAGTTCCTGAAAGCCTAGCGTTAGACCCTCGGAACTGGTTCTTCTGAATGGCTCTTGGTTGGAGGCTGTCATCTTATGCTGAGACAGCTCCTGAGAAGAATCCCTTGAAACCCTCATTTCCCTTAAGGATCGTGTTACACAGTTACCTCATTTATGAAGCCACAGGGGACAAGTTCCTCTCTGGCCTCGGTCCTGAGAGTTGGGCTGCTCTAGAGCAACCAGTTTGTTTGTTCTTAGGGACCTTGTGTTTCATGTAACTGATTCTGGTTTTTTCTCATGCTGCCTACGACCATGATAATTCTAATTTGTGGCCTAGCTATTTATAGTGCTCAGAGCTGCAAATCATGTGTCTTTTCTGCTTTGATTTGATTTTTAAAAAAATTAAACTCATCTTTTTAAAATAAAAGAAATTCTTATCTTTTCCCGTTGAGCTCTTATTTCTTCCCTTGTAGAAAAATGCACACACTTGGTGAACCACTTTAAGTGCTTTTTGGGACACAACCTGGGACAAAATAACCCTAAGAGGCCCTCAGTGACTGTGGAAGCACATTCACTAAAATCTTCTCAGCAAAGGTCAGCAGAGTTCGATGGAAGGTGCTGCCCCTTTGTTGTAGCTCTCGCATCCTGGGTGTGAGTGCCCTGGCATGGGTCCAGGGGGTGGCCTGAGTGATGGAACAAGCCTCTGCCTAGTTACCCCAATCAAGCCAGACCGGCCCACTCTGCTGAAACCCAACACGGACCCCTCTGCTTCCTGTCCTAGGATAGTCCTCTTCAGCGCTCCCTGTCAGCAGGAACCTGGTGACATCAGTGCTCCAAATGTGACCAGCCCTGCTGAAAACCTGAGCCTGCCTCCAGGATGTGACCCCTGCCATCCTGTGTTTCCTTTGAAAATCTTAGGGTCTAGGTTCCTGAGAGAGAGTGTATGGCTTCTTGTTTTTGCACATCAGTCCCATCAGTCCACTTAAGCAGATAGAAACACCACCAAATCTCTCTAGCCTAGAGCAGCATCAAGCCCATCACAGGTCCACAGGGGCATGTGGTCACCTGGGGACTCAGACTCCCTGAGCAGCCTCTGTTTCTAACCTTGCTGGGAATGGTGCCAGAGGAAAAGAGCTCTGAGGGTTTTCCATCAGCAGTTAAGTGTGCTGGTCTGGAAATAACACGTGTTACTTCTGCTTGCAGCTCATTTGCTGGAACTTGTTACGTGGTCTGCAACCAGGAAGGGCAATGCTGTTATGTGCCTGGAAAAGGAGAGGACTCGAAATACAAGTTTGATCACACCGATGACTCAGACTAGGTTTTGGAATTAGCGTGATGTTTTGCTGTTGATACTCCTCTTGCTACCTTTGTTCCCCCAAAATCAGTTTGCTAGGATATGTGAACTTCAGCAAAACAGTAAGTTAAAGGTTGGTTAGTACAGGGATGTGGACTGGTATGCAACTATTGCAAATGTATTCCAAGATGAACTGTGTATTTGCTGAAGGTGGGAATTAAATTGGAAATGAGGCTTTCTAGCAGTCCATGTGAGAAAAGAACTTGTGAGAAGGAAGCTTGGTCCGTAAGATATGGATTCTTAACCTGGAGACGGGGGCGATGTCTCTGCACTCCCTGAAATTGTTTGCAAAGTATGGTGTGTGCATATGGAGAGAGGAGTCACAACTTTCATCAGATTCTCAGGGGCATGTATGACCATATCCCCACCTGACTGCCATAAGATAGAGACCGTTTAGTCCGAAGCAGCACTACAGATTTCTGAGGTGAATCCCAGACAGGAATTCTTCCCAGGGGTACCAGATTTTCCCCTCACTTACGGTAGACACGATGATGAATTTCATAGGCATGTTTATTACGACACTCCACAACATAGGCCGATGGAATTCCATGGATGCTAACTCAGTAGAAACAAGTCTATAAGGGATGGGGAGTGGTAGGTTTAATACTCAGAGGTGGTGTTTGGAACAAATCATGAGGCCAGAACTGCTTCTCGGCTGATTCTGGCTTGCTCTAGAGGTTGAGTAGAGAAGAAAGGTGGATTCCATATCCTTCAAGTCATGATCCTTCAACCTTGTTTCCCTTCACCCAGCTTTTGTTAAGTATTTGGTGGTACTGACATTGAGATGGTAATTACTAATAGTACCTGGAGTATACCTTTCCTGTGTTGAGTATTTAGTATGGCATATGTGGCCAGGATATATACTAAAGAGAAGGGCATGGCCACCTTGACTTGAAGATACCTGAAAGTATGTTTGGGAGACGTACCAAGATTGTCTTTAGAAGTCATCTTGTTTAAGAGGGTGCTTACTTTTCATCTTACTCTATGACCCAGAATATTTTAAACATGGTAATTTCATTTTTAAAAGGTAAATACTTTTTAATCACAAAAGTAATATGTTATTTTGTTAAAAATATCAGAAAATTAAATTATAAAAAGTCATTTGTATATGACCTATAGGTGGCACTACTCTGGAAATATTGATAGCCTTTAGGGTTTTATGTACATGTATGTACTTAAAAATAAAACCAAGATGTGGCTCGTAAGAGACATATAAATTCGTAATCTAGCTTTTCCACTTAATATAGCTTAAGTATTTTTCCATATCAGAAAAACTAGACTTTTGTTTTAAATGATTTCACATTATATGGATTTACCATAATTTAATTTCTTTTTGGATATGTGTACTATTCTCATTTGTTTAAAAAAAACTGTAGTTGTAAATCATGCTTTGATCACACACTTTCACATGAATCTTTACACAGTTGTGTGATCTTCCTCTTAGGATAAATTCCTGGAAGTTGAATTGCTGGGACAGAGAGTTGATAAGTTTTTAAGATGTTGAATGTGTATGCCATGTTGTACTTTAGAAAAACAATGTAATGTATATGAGTATTTCTCTTATCCTTTTGTTTGTATTAAGTGGTATTATTTATTGTTAAAATTTGTTAATCTGATAGATGAAAATATTATCATCTAGGTAATATTTTCATCTATCATAGATGAAATATCCTAAATCAGTTTGCAGTTCTTTGATCACTAGTGAAGTAGAAAATTGTCATATGTTTGTGGACAGTTTTATTTTTTTCCGCTAATTTGTGTCCTTTAACATTTTTTATTGGGTCTTTTTCTTTCTGATTTGTAAGAGTTCTGTATGTTCTTAGAGTACTGATTGCTTCCTGTCAATTTTAGTGGTATATGAATGGGTGAAATTATCCATTTTATTGTAGCTTAAAAGTTTTCCAATTTCTCTTATTTTAAAACTTTCTTCTGTATCAGTTGACATGTTTTCTGTTTTCTTGATTAAATTTTTGTTGATTTTCATTTCTGTATCAAGGATTTTAAAATTAGCTACCTAGTCACTTTTATGAATCTTCAAGGGTTCCTTATTCTTACACTATATGGAAGTTCCCACTCAGGAATTCTTTAATCATCTGTGTGTCATGAGCCCTGTTGGAAGACTGAGGAGGTCTGTGGTGGTCCAGGCAGCGGTGTTCCAAGGAAAGGATGATGGGAGTGATACACTCTGGGTGCAGGCAAAATGGGGATGCATGGCCTGGAGAGAACTTAAAAACAATACTAAAACTGACAAAAAGCCAGTCTCCTTTTCATTGTCACCATGTGCCAGCAATTCTGGGCAAGTTGATAAGTGAATGCTTGTCCCCACTAGGGTGGATTTCTTTTACCTCTTACCCCTTCATTATATCACTAGTATGTGGACACAGGCAAAACTTTAATTATATAAAATAAAACAGAAGGGTTACAAAGGAAACCCATTTTATTGAAATATAGTTATCAAAATATTAAAATGTATAATACAGAAAAATATTTGCTCCTTTATTAAAGCATTGACTGACAAGATCTAGTAGTAGGTTTAATAATTGTGATCTCAAAGTAGTAATGAGGATAAATGATATTTCAAGATGTCTAATTTATGAGATATGAAAACATCTGAAGATTTCCATTGGTGCCAAAGTCACAGGTGTTGCAGCTCGTACTGTAGTTTGTAGCCAACCTTCATAATGAGTAGAAATGCTGAATTTAATAGTTTGAACAAAACATGGAATTGTTTTCTCATCCAAGTTCATGGCCCTCTGAAGCCTATCTTTTTGGATTGCTTTTTGGATTGCTTGGATTTGCTTTGGATTGAAGTCTATCCAAGTACTCTTTTCTAGGTGGAATGGTCACTGGAGCCTTCATTTTAAGGTCTGTGAATCTACTGCATGGTCCCGTGAGATAAAACTAAGAGATGGGCTAGATGTTCTGAAGTTCTTGAGTAGAGAAGTAGAAGGACTCAGTTACCAAGTGAGTCAGAAATAGACAAGGAATACTTGGGGAGGCTGGGATGAAATCTGCCAATACCCAGTCAGTAGTGCACAATGTATATATAGTGCATTCTGTGAGCCAGTGCAGGGGGCAGGGTGCAGACCCTCTCTCCATGAGAAGTTAATATGCTGGGTGATACATAATTATATGTAAGTCGAAGTGATGAGTGTAGGGATTGTCAGGGAGGGCTTCTTAGAAGAGGAGACATTTAAGCAGCTAAAAGGTTGAGGAGGAGCCAGCCATGTAAAAATGGAAGAAGAGTGCAGTGCAGAGCTCGCAGGCCAAAGGAACCACCCGTGCTGAGGTTGCGAGGCAGAGGGAAGAGTTTGGCACGTTTGAGGATTGAGAGGAGCCACTGTGGTTCAGCATGGGAGCAAGAGAGCAGGAGAATTTAACCAAAGAGGGTTGGAGAGGAAGGCAGGGCTGATCATGCAAGACCTTGTAGGCCTTGAGAGGGACTATAGAAATAAAGTATGAAAGAAAGGCGGGCTTCCCTGGTGGCGCAGTGGTTGAGAGTCCGCCTCCCGATGTAGGGGACGCGGGTTCGTGCCCCGGTCCGGGAGGATCCCACATGCCGCGGAGTGGCTGGGCCCGTGAGCCATGGCCGCTGAGCCTGCGCGTCCGGAGCCTGTGCTCCGCAACGGGAGAGGCCACAACAGTGAGAGGCCCGCGTACCGTGCAAAAAAAAAAAAAAAAAAAGAAAGGCATCGGTCCATTTTACACTTCAGGGTGGTATGTTCAAATTAGTCTTGAAAAGGACCACTCTGGATGTTGGGTGATGCCTCGTGCGGAGAAAGGCCTGAAGCTTGGAGGACTGAGAGGAGGACATAGAGGTTCCTGAGGGGAGGAAGGCGGTGGCACAGGAGATGGAGAAGAGGGGACAGGAAGTAGAAAAAAACAAAACTTACAAAGGATTGGCTAAGAAGTATGAGGCAGAGGCAGAAATCAAGGATGATGTTTGGGTTTTCAGTTTGAGTAATCAGCTGCCGTTTACTGAGATGGGGGCACGTGTGTGGGAACAGTAGTGGTTTAGGGTTCTGCTTTGCATGTGCTTGAGGTGCTTATTAGACAACCGAATATCAAAGTTTTATAGGTAGTTGGGTACCTGAATCTGCAGCTCAGAGGAGAGCTTCAGGCTAGGGATATAGATTTGTCATCATTAGCATATACATGATGCTTAACCGGTATCAAGTTAACAAGTCTAACTCAGTAGACTTGTTTCTACTGAGTTAGCATCCGTGGAATTCCATCAGCCTGTATCGTAGAGTGTTGTAATAAACATGCCTATGAAATTAATCATCGTGTCTACCGTAAGTGAGGAGAGAATCTGTTACCCCTGGGAAGAATTCCTGTCTGGGATTAGCATCAGAAATCTGTAGTGCTTCTTCTGACTAAACGGTCTCTATCTTATGGCAGTGGTTTTACATAATTAAAAATTAAAATTAAAAAATTGTGCCTATAGTTAATAATTATGTATTGTGCACTTAAAGCTTTGTTAAGAGAGTAAATCTCATCTTTAATGTCCTTACCACCATAAACTACAGCTAAAATCCTTAAAAATCAAAAGAGAAAAAAAATCATTTATCCTGCTTCTCCAGTGGGAATTGTTCCTCAGGATAATGAAATAATTGATCTTTCTCCTTACAGAAGTGTTTTCTTTTTTCTTGCTAATATACGAAGAAGAATTGATGTAGAATGTTACCATTTTGCAAACACTAATAAAATACAGTTAACCCTTAAACAAGCCAGGGTTGAACTGTGCGGGTCTACTTATATGTGGATAGTTTTCAATAAATACTATGGTACTATAAAAATCCATGGTTGATTGAATCTGTGGATATGGAACTGCGGATATGGAGGGCCGACTGCAAAGTTATCTGCAGATTTTCAACTGCATGGTGGTTGGCACTTGAACCCCTGTGTTGTTCGAGGGTCAACTGTAATGGATTCAGGTAATGATCATTAGTAGCAACTAACATAGAAGTAGGCAACACCACCTAGGATGTATTCTAGCCAAAAAAACAAAACCAAATAAAACCCCAACTGATTTTGTTCAAGTCTCTGGATCTGCCAGTTTACAAGAAATACTGGGAAAAGAGAGACCTGTTAAATGGGGTTGCAATCAGCAAAATCTGAACCATGGAAAACACTATATAGGACAAACCATATGGTTTTGCCAACAAATAAATTGAAATGGGTAAGAACATGGAGTAGGAACCTAAAGATTAAAAAATACTTTAAAAAGGTATCAATCAATCACAATGTATGAATGCTATTCGCACCTCAGTTCAAACAAACCAAAAACATTTTGAGACAACTGGGGAAATTGAGCAATGACTAGATATTTGGTAGTAAGGAATTAACTGTTCAGTTTTTTAGGTATGATTTCATGGTTATGTTTAAAATGAGTTATCTTTTAAAGATATAGACAGAAGTTTTTACGGATGCAATGAAATGATGCCTAGGAGGGTGGGGAAGTGGGCAGGGACAGAGGAAACAAGAATGACCATGACTTGATAGTAGGAGCTGGATCGTTATGCTCTCCTTTTGTCTACGTTTGAAATTTTTCTTTTTAAAATGACTCTTAATCTTATCCCCATCAAGAATCACAATTACCCATAATTATACATGCTGAGACTACTCAGTTCTGAGAGTACTCAAAGTCAGTAGCCGAGCACTTCGTCAAATACTGGTTCTGAACTGTATTGCACTGTCTCTTACGCTGTCTAGTGTTGTTTTTTCTGGGGTGGACATGACATTAATACCATGGATCATGATTTGCTGTAGTTTTTATGTTATTGCTCATGTTCTAATCTAAAATTGAACCTGTAGCTTTTGGACATAAACCATCCTGTAAATATGAATTTCTGAATGCATTCTCTGTCAATGGACTGAATTTTTAAATTTTTTTTTGAGTTAACGGGCAGCGGATCATTGCTCTGAGGCTTTTTTTTAAAATTTTAATTTAATTTTTGTAATTTTTTTGGGTGTGCGGTGTGGCATGTGGCATCTTAGTTCCCGACCAGGGATTGAACCCGTGCCCCTTGCAGTGGAAGTGCGAAGTCTTAACCAATGGACTGCCAGGGAAGTCCCTGAATGACTGTTAATATATATATTAATAAGTTGACATAGGCTTATGCTCAGATGTGTATTTTAGGAGAGAAATGGGTTTTGGTTGGGTCGTTTGTCTGACGTTATAGAATTAAATATGAAAAGTACTTGCAGGGTAGACTTCAGCAAAATCCACTTTAAGTTTCCGCTTCCTGTGAAGTGTCATGGGAAGCATATTTTTTCAGAAGAAGAAACCATTTGGAAGGGACTTCCCAGGAGTGCTGACTTAAGGAAATCTGCATGGAAATTCCCTTATTGAGGTAATATCTTTTGAAGCTATTGATGTACCCTGAATGGGATGGTGTCTCATATTATGATAGCCACACATATCTTCTAAAATCAAAGTTTGTTTTTCAACATTAGTTACAGTTGCATGTGAAGTCCAAGGTAGCAAAAGGAATGAAAAGAAGTGAGAATGTAAAACTGAAATGAATTCAAATGGGTATTTGTAGGCTTTTAATGTGAGGTGTTCTTCAGTATTTACTGTTGTGAAGAGGATGGGCATCCCCTATTCCATCACCGTTAGACTAGGCATCAGAGTGCTGTATTTTAAAATTTCTCTTTGGCTTCAGCTGCTTTTTTAATACCAGGCTTTTTCTTTTTATTTTGCTGGTCCAGATGAGTTTTTCCTTTTTTTTTTTTCCCCCCAAGCAATATATTCCTCTGGGTTCAATCTCCTTCCAAAAAAGTAAGCTGTATTCCTTCTGTTTAAGTCATCATTAAGTATAATTGCAAATGGAAAATCCATTTACATTCCTAAATTGTTGCTGATGTTTCTAAAGGATTTGTTGGGAGGGAAAGAAGAGCATGGCTTGATTTTTTTTTTATCATATTCAAGTAATCCAAATAGCTTTCAGAAGTAGAAAATGGATTTTGATGAAGAGTTGTAATAGTATTTCCAATATGAGTTACTGTGCTCTGTATTATAGAGTCCTTTATATAAATGGGTTCATTTACAATCCTTTTTTTAACTATATCCTTTGATTTTGGTAGTTAATAAAATGTTGGGGAAAACTTCAGTTTGACTTAGTTTTTCCTTTTTTTTCAGATTTAAAAGGCAATATTTTAAAAAAGGAAATATTAAGATTCCATTAGATATATGTGTGAACAATATCAATAGCTCTTAAATTCTTTATGTAATAAGGATCTACTGATCAGACCTTCATTTCTCCAGGGATTAAGGAGATTATTGGCATTTCTGCCAGTTTTCATTTAGGCAGAGGAAAGCATGAAAATGGTTATTAACACATTTATTGTGTCAATCAAAATCTGTATTCTGGGTAATCTTTGTTCATAGTTTCCTACCATCTTACTCTAGATGCTTTGTTTCTTAATTCACATTATTGAGAGAGAGAGCTCATAGGCTCAGCTCAGTTTATGGATTGAATCTCCCTGAAAGAGGTATGCATGGCTTTGGAATTATTACTATTCCAGAATGGGGGCATTCCATCCGGTAGGGTTGGCTTCCAAGGGCTACAGGTGGGGATGGTCAAGCCTACAGAAGCTGGGATCCAAACTGACACTACATAATTTCCCAAATAGGGATCTAGAAGAGATGACCACAAAGACACAGTTCTAATGAGTTAGGGTTCTTTGTTTTGGAGAGCTACATTTGAAGTAGTTGTTTTTCTTTTTAATTGAAATTGAAGAAGCTTTCACATACAGGACTTTTCTTAGCTCTCTGAAATGTACATGACCGTGTCATAGCCAGGCTCTAACCTTTTATCATTAGGTGGGCATGGCCCAATATTTTCATTTGGGGAGGTAATTTATCGAGGGGTTGTATACCCTGATAACAGGGTCAGTGTGAGAGCTAGGTGGGGCCAGAGAAGTCCTGCAGTACAGTGATTAGAGGTGGGGTTGATGGGTGGGCTTCAGGGAGGTGGTGGTGGTCTACCTCCCCATAGTCACTTATCAAGTAGTGAGCATGTGTCCATGTTTTTGCAGGGGGATATCCTGGGGATTTTACTACAAATATCACAGGAGGCCCTGTGACCGGGAAAGCTTAGAACCACTATAAACCCAGGTCTTTCATGTTACTGATGAGGAAACTAAGGCCCAGAGAGATGAAGAGCGGTACTTTAAATCACTCTTCTGAGTCAGAAAAATCTGGATTAACACCTAAGTTTCTGTTACTCATTATCTATTGCTTTTATAGGTGCACTGACTTCATAGAGCATTGCCTGAAGTGTGACATCCTAAATTTAAGTCTTTCAGACTATGAAGTGGAAGCGAAAAAATTATTCCAGTTAGTTTCTCAAAATGACAGGCAAAGACCATGTCCAGGTCAATGCTATTTTAATAATGTAACAACTGAGCTGGGGCTTCCGGGAGCTGGTAGTGGTGTTGGGTGGTCTGGAGTTAAAGAATATTTATCTCAGCTTTATGATTTTCAACTGCATATGTACATCATTCCCAGCCAGTGGAACACGGTTAGGGAAGGTGATTTTATGCCTTAACTAACTTACTGTCTACGTGTAAAGAGAGACTTGGACAAAGTTTTTTTCTCCCAAGTAGTTAAATGTCTTCAAAGCACTCTTAGAATATTTACTTAGCTGCCCCTTTATTATTTTAAAAAAAAAAAAGGTAAATTGGGTCTAAAGTTATGTGCTTTTATAATAATAAACCTTTTTTTTTGTTTTGTTTCTTTGCGGTACGCGGGCCTCTCACTGCTGTGGCCTCTCCCGCCGCGGAGCACGGGCTCCAGAAGCGCAGGCTCAGCGGCCATGGCTCACGGGCCCAGCCACTCCGCAGCACGTGGGATCCTCCCGGTTGGGAGCATGAACTCGCGTCCCCTGCACCAGCAGGCGGACTCTCAACCACTGAGCCACCAGGGAAGCCCATAATAAACCATTTTGAACTGCTTGGAATTCTCTGGCGGTGTTTGCCATTTTACTTTGAATTTTAATTTTTCCTATGTTAACCTTCTTATTTTGTCCTTCAAATTGCAGTGCATTACATCTTTCCTCCCCTTTCCTCCTTCTCCTAGTGGTACATTCTTCCCAGATTTGAATTTTTTCCCCACCTTTTAGTTTTAAAACATTTTGCAGAGAAATATTTTCTTTATTCTGTAAGGTGTAAGATAGTTGTATCTTTTGTTGCATATAATGCTAATGCTCTGATTTTACGGTAACAGATTAAAATGTCCTGGAATTGAGACTGACAGCGTGAGAAATTATAAGGCATTTGCTAAGGACTGAGACAATGTGCCTTGTACATTTCACTCCCCCGCCCCCCCATTGCTTCGTATTTATGCCCTGGACAACACGCAGTGGGTAAATGCTATAAACCCGCCCTTTTGCCATTCAATCAGATATCTGGATGAGAGAACTTTTAGTCATTGATCATTGATAAAGGGTATACTTATAGAAAATGTTCTCTGATAAATCATCTTGACTGTTTTTAGAGCCCCAGATTTATAAGGTATGCCACTAGTTATAGGCAGACATCAGAAATTGAACTGTGACAGCAACATATATTTTAAATCTCAATTATAGACTCTTATTTTAATCCTTCTTGCTGAAAACTTGATCTTCTCTAAGTGCTAAAAATTCTCTTCAGTTGCTACCTTTAAAAAAGTAACATTCTCTTGATGCTTAACTTGTTACTTTAGCTTATGTAGGAATAACAAAAATATGGTGATAACACAATTTTTCCAGAAAGCTAGTATTATTTTTGGGAAGAATACAATCTTCATTATCCACGTTCATAGAGATATTATTCATTTCTTTATTAATCTGTTTTAACACCAAGTATTAGAAAATCATGTACCCTTTATTTTCCATTTAATTCCAAGACAGGTTTGACGTATTCCTAAGCTTCAGTGGATGATGTCAGATGTGCCATGAGGGCTTTATGAAACCATTTATCACAACCAAACAACAGGCCAAATAACTCAAGAATGCTCTAGCCCCAAGCAGCTACCCTAGCTGACAGAAGCCAGTGTCAGACTCGAGACTGACTCATGTCTCTTTGCAATGTCTAGGCTTAAAGCTGTAACTTCTAAAAGCTTATCGTTATCAATGTGATTGAACATTTAAATAACTTTTTTTTAACATCTTTATTGGAGTATAATTGCTTTACAATGGTGTGTTAGTTTCTGCTTTACAACAAAATGAATCAGTTATATATATACATATGTTCCCATATCTCTTCCCTCTTGCGTCTCCCTCCCTCCCACCCTCCCTATCCCACCCCTCTAGGTGGTCACAAAGCACCGAGCTGATCTCCCTGTGCTATGCGGCTGCTTCCCACTAGCTATCTACCTTATGTTTGGTAGTGTATAGATGTCCATGCCTCTCTCTCGCTTTGTCACAGCTTACCCTTCCCCCTCCCCATATCCTCAAGTCCATTCTCTAGTAGGTCTGTGTCTTTATTCCTGTCTTACCCCTAGGCTCCTCATGACATATTTTTTTTTCTTAAATTCCATATATATGTGTTAGCATACGGTATTTGTCTCTCTCTTTCTGACTTACTTCACTCTGTATGACAGACTCTAGGTCTATCCACCTCATTACAAATAGTTCAATTTCGTTTCCTTTTATGGCTGAGTAATATTCCATTGTATATATGTGCCACATCTTCTTTATCCATTCATCCGATGATGGACACTTAGGTTGGTTCCATCTCCGGGCTATTGTAAATAGAGCTGCAATGAACATTTTGGTACATGACTCTTTTTGAATTATGGTTTTCTCAGGGTATATGCCCAGTAGTGGGATTGCTGGGTCAGATGGTAGTTCTATTTGTAGTTTTTTAAGGAACCTCCCTACAGCCTTTAAATAAGGTAGTCCTACTTTGCTATTTGTCTAAGTCATTCCTGTTAATTTCAAACTTGGAGATTTGCCTTCTGCCTCCAAATGTAATAGAACATCGATTTTTTTTTCCCCCAGGGCACGTCACTGCTGTTGTAGTACTAAGATTTGGGATTATGAATGTCAGTGCTTCGTAAACAAACTTCTAAATGGCCTTCATATACTGAATCCGTGGCCAAGTAAGCTGTGGCTTATAACCTGTTTCCTCATTCCCTACTGAAAAACTTGAGTTTTCAAAACTTTGTCTCCAGAATCACTGACTGGGACATCATTTAAGTATTTCGTATCTCCATAACCAATTTTTTAATCTTTAAAGAAAGGGTGAGTTGGAAGATCCCTCTTCAAAACTAGTTTTTCAGACCTCTACGCTCTCTCCTCCCACTCCCAAGTGGCTGCCGTGTTACCCTTGAGTCCAACAGCTAAATAATTAGCTTCAAAATATCTAATAGACTTTTTCCACCAAATGACTTAGATACTGAGTAAAAAAATAAATAGGAGCAAAAGCTACGTGTTTACTGTATCCTCAAGGTGGGAAGTTATCTAATGTTTTGCATAGATCAACCAGTTCTTAAAAACATTACCTAGAATTATGTGCAGTGTTTCATTAAGGGGACACACTGAGAAGTTACAGTGTCCTCAGTCTAATCTAACTCAGGTTTAGGTGGTTTGTAGTTTGATTGAAGACTTAGTGTCTGCATAACCAAACAAAATTCCCATGGCATGGGGGTGATGGGTTTTGGGCTCCCGCAATGTGGTACAAGAAGTAAAGCCCATTATATACTCACACAGGGTGAACGCCTGTGTCTTTTGCCACTGATGGACCATCATTGCTTCTTGAACTGACTGGACCATTCAGTTTTCATGCCTTGATCTCTGCTGCCTTAAATATAAGGGGGAAAATACTGAGTTTTTGAGTTGAACTTTAGAAATATAGGGGTCAAGACAGGAATGAGACCTAATTCTAATAACCTGTACTTTATATCTGATAAGTCACTTACATACAGTGCATATACAGTCTGAGGGAAATACAGTCTGAGGAAATTAAGTTTGAGTAGTTAGTGTAGCCCGTGTGTGTGTGTGTGTGTGTGTGTGTGTGTGTGTGTGAATTGCACTTAGTATTTACATGACGTTTCAGACTTTGTGGTAACATGGTGACTTTGGCCATAATATATTTAAAAAATCTTAATTCTGAAGCTGCTTTTTGTTATAGATCCTAGTTGTTTTAAGGAAGCTTTACTTAGTTATTTTTACCAGAGTTTGCTGTGCTATGATTAGAACAAGAAGATTTGGGAAAGTTTAACTTGGCGTGGCAGAGATTCAAGCTGAGCAGAAAAAATACTTGGTGAAAAAAGAATGTACAGGATGCTTAAGAGTAAAGTCCAGCAGAAGCAGGAAAATAAAAGAGGGTGACTGTCTCTTCCACAGTTTATATTTTGGTTTTTATACCGGAAATGCCTTGGGTGTATATTTAAATGGTAGCAGAGAAGGACAGTAATGGATTGATGATTTAACTTATTTTTTTCTTAAATTAAATGATTCTATCCTTTCTGTGGCATTCCTACTGAGTTTTTTTATCCAACTCTCTGAGGAAAATGGCATTATTAATTTTAATACTTGATTGCAGGCTAACAATCTCAGAAGAAGAGATTGAAGGTCGATTGAACTGTACCCTGAGATATTTCTAAATGAAAGCCTTGTTAAATATTTTATTTTCCTTTCAATATTTGAATTGTCATCTAGTGGAATGGCTTTAGTACGCTTGATTTACCAGCCTGGCTAAAATGAAGTTGGTTTTTACATTATTTGCAGGGTAGTCATACTTGCAGAATTAATTCTTAAAGCAAAAACCTTAAAGTAAGACTTGATGGTTTGTCATCATGACCATCGAGTATGAATTGGGGCTGTTCAAATAAAGCAGAAGCTAACACACCATTGTAAAGTAATTATACTCCAATAAAGATGTTAAAAATAAAGATTAAGTTTCAGGATACCTTTACATTTTACTTTTCTACTGAAAATGGCCTGTTTTAGCTGGGTAGTTTGGAAATATATTCATAAGTGTAAGTAATAGGTGTGTATAATTTGGGTTTAGAATAAGTGTATCAAGAATGTGGTGGGCTCTACATGTGTGTGTTCTCCCCATTGTTGGGAGCACAGGGCATTCCCGCTTTTGTGATGCCATGTTTCCTGGAAGCCCTGGCCCAAACACTGAATTGATCCACTTGGATGTTGTACCATTTATATAGAGTACTTGTGCATATATGCTCCTATGAAATGCTGACCGAATTTGTGCTGTTGAGTTTTGTTTCTGGACATGTTCAGGATTGTCTGCCAGGTGAATGGATAAAGCATCAACCGAGAAGTGAGAACAGTTGCAGTAATCAGTGTCTGAGCACAAGGGTTGGGCTAGGTGCTGTGCTTATCCCTGGGGTTGTGTAGATGAATAGGGCCTCTTCCTCTGAGCAGTGTTCAGAGGTGTTCCAGGGCCAGCTATGATGCATATTTGATCTAATCACTTGTCAAATCCAGCCCATTTTCCCTGCAGAATCTTTCCCTTTTCATTCCAGCAGGCTTCTTCATTACTTAGCTTTAGTTATCTCTAATTGAACTGTTGGAGTATTCTCAGCTCCCAGGTCACTTCCCCTGGGAAACCTGCCGGGATGCCATGAACTGGCCCAGGTGCCTCTCCTCTGTGCTTCCAGAACACCCCACCCTGGTCCTGTCACCTGCCCCTCAGCACTCAGATTATAATGGCCTCTGTGCTTACCTGTTTCTCCCACTAGTCTGGAAGCAGGTTGGCCGCCTCTCATTTTCATTGTTGAGTCCATGGTGTCTGGTATTGTGCCTGGTGTGTGGGAGGGCTAAGTAAATTCTTGCTAAATTC
Organism: Pseudorca crassidens; assembly: GCF_039906515.1. Classification (NCBI taxonomy): domain Eukaryota; kingdom Metazoa; phylum Chordata; class Mammalia; order Artiodactyla; family Delphinidae; genus Pseudorca; species Pseudorca crassidens. The sequence goes on from NC_090298.1 coordinate 53,246,035, forward strand.
CCTCTTCAGGCCATCCTCCTTTAACATACCATGAGTCCTCAGCACAGCTGTTCCCACTTTGCTCTTTGGAGCATGGCATTTTTGTCCATCTCTCAGTGGTTGCCCTCAACTTCTCACTTTCCGGGCCTATACCTGTTCACTTTTTTTCTTTAATGCCAGTCTTACCTCTTCAGTTAGATTAATGGACCAAACTGCACTTTACCATGTGTTTTGTTTGGCCATTCCCACAATAATGTTCAGTAACTAACTCTCTCCTAAATCAGCTTATTCAGTCAGCGTTTGTTTGCAGACTCAGGGTCCTCCTGGTTGACTGTGGAGTGGCTGACCTAGGCTGGGCTTGGCCAGTGGCTCTGCTTCCAGCTGTGGTCTGGTTGGGCTCAGGTCTGCTGCATATGTGTTCCTTCTGGAACAGGCTGAAAGGGTAGACACAACCAGGAAGCATTTTTCATGGTGATAAAAGCCTAACCAGCTCTCTGGAAAAGACGAGCCCTGATTTGTAGCATTTGCCCATTTCTGTGGTGTATATACTCTTATAATGGCTGATTTCAAGCCACCAATGTGACATCACTGGAAAGAACTGCACGGTAACATGATTATACAGTATTTTTCATCATACGGATGCAGTAGGCAACCTCAAAAGCACATGCGATAGTAAAATGTAGTAAAATAATTAGGCAGTTGTGAATTTTGAGTACCTTTAAAAATATTTTTAAATGTATGTAATTTAATTTTTACTAATGGGTATGTTGTGTTTACTGGCCTGTAAATTGCTGAAAATGTTAACAGCTGGTTTTCCTGAGCTGGTACCAGCTGGCTGCAGTGCTTCACTGGGCGAACCCGAATACATGAAGTGCAGGAATGCCTAGACTCAGAACCACCATGCTGTCACTTCTATTCATATCCTATTGGTCAAAGCAAGTCTTGAGGCAGAGTTTGAAGTAAATGGATGGGGAAGTACACTTTGCCTCTAGTGGGAGGAGTTGTGGGGTCAGATGGCAAAGGGTATGGCTAAGTGGAGGGTGAAGGATTGGGGCCAGTGATTCACTGTCTCACCCGTGATGTCTACTATCCATGCTATTGGAACAAATTACATGCCCGTGATCACTGAAACAATATATCTGTATTATGTTAATTTCATTTAATCCTGTCTTTGAAATGCTTAAATCGTATTTCTTATGGAAGTAGCCTTGGATATAAATTCTGTTAGCAGATTTGGTTAAAGTAGTAATCCTTTTCTTTTTTAAAGTATGTCTCATACAGTGTAATAGCTGTTACTCAGCGAAGATTTAGGGGTAAAAAAATGAAGTCTGAATTTCTGCTGTGTATGTTGTGAGGCAGTGTCAGGCAACCACAGATGCGGGGTTATTTCCTAGCAGGCTGCTCCTTTATCATTCAGTATATTCTTTTTTGTTTTTGTGGTACACGGGCCTCTCACTGCTGTGGCCTCTCCCGTTGCGGAGCACAGGCTCTGGACGCGCAGGCTCAGTGGCCATGGCTCACGGGCCTAGCTGCTCCGCGGCATGTGGGATCTTCCTGGACCGGGGCACGAACCCGTGTCCCCTGCATCGGCAGGCAGACTCTCAACCACTGCGCCACCAGGGAAGCCCATTCAGTATATTCTTTGATGCTGATTTTTTTCCCCTCTAAAGACTTTTGTCTGATAGTAATGTTCATTCTTACTCTCCGTTTATGTTTTGGCCCTGTGTGTCCCCAAGTAGCACTGGTATCTTTATAAAATTTGTCAAAATTCTTCTTTTGATAGTTGATTCACCTCTAATTTGGGATAGTACCATTGATGAATTAATTAGATTTCACGTGTATTAGATGATAATGGTTAAGAAATAGATTACTTTTATTCAAGACAAGGAAGGCCGTAAGAGGACTTTTAAAAACCCTCTTTACTATTATCCCAGATGTAACTTTTTAAAACCTTATATAATGTACTTTAGTTTATAAATTGCATTTATATTATCTATTGCTATGTAACAAATTCCTCCAAAATTAGCCGTTTAAAACCACAAATATTTATTGTCCCCCAGCTTCTGGTGGTCAGGAATCTGGGTGTGGCTTAGCTAGGTGCCTTGGCCTCAAGATTTGTCATAAACTACAATCAAAGTGTCCGCCAGGCCTGCAGTCTCATCTGAGTCCTCAGCTAGGAGAGGAGCCACTTCCTAGCTCACCCATGGACTTGGCAGGATTCATTTCCTGGCGGCTGTTGGACTGAGGGCCTCAGTTCTGTGCTGGCTATTGGCCAGAGAACTCCTTGCTACATGGGACTTCTCCATAGGGTGAGCAAAACAAAGTGACAGTATCACCTGATACTGGAAGTGATACCTATAACTTTTGCCATGTTCTGTGCATTAGAAGCAAGTCACTAGGTTCAGCCCACGTTTAAGGGGAGGGATTACACAAGGGCATGAGTTTGAGGAGGCGGCAATTGTTGGGGCTATTCTAGTGGTTGCCTGCCACAGTTACATTGTTGTATCCGGTGCTCTATCAAGTTCCTATCTTTCAGATTAGGAAATGAGGGGTTGGAGAGGTTAAATTATTTGTTTCAAGGCTCAGATGCCGGCGCACAGTGTAACTGGTTCTTCAGATTGGAATCTTCTCCAACCCAGAAGACCATTTGGAACATTGAAGTCAAAGCAAATGCTAGGACGTGAACTTCATGAAGGAGGTGTTCGTTGTACGGTATTGCCCTTGATGTGCCGGAAATGTAGTCAGGATTCCATAAACACTCGTACGGGTGAATGATGAAATGATCATGATAGTGTGACTTTCTTAGCTGTTCCTGTTGCTCTGGTTTTCTTTGTGTTTATTTCCTTAACTACAAAGATATAGTACCATATAACAAACTTTAAATACTTTTCAAGCTTGAAAAAAATAATCCTTCAGCTCGGACTATTCATATTGCTCCAACCTGTTTAAAAATCATTGCTCTCCACTAAAATAATGTAACTAATTTATCAGCACAGCAGTTACCATTATAATTTTACCTTTATTTCAGAATGAGGTATAAAGAGCAATATAACTGTCTACCAATAGCCGTTTATCTACCCAAATACCCATGTTGCCTAAGAAATAGAATTCAATCTTGAATGCAAGCTGAGGGGTAATAATAGAGTTTTCCTATATATTTTTTTAACAGTTCTTTGGTCATGGTAGGTCTTAAGAGCCTTAGAAACGTATGTGGCTTTGGGGATTTGGGCATAAAATCACATTACCTTTAACTTCTTTGTTTTTACTTAAGGAAAACAAATTATCTGTTTTATTTGAGGCACGTACTGCATTGCTCACTTCTCTAAGTAACAGCCTTGAACATTTGAATTAGTGTGACTTTGATTTTTGCCTTGTTCATGTGGATGCTGGTGCCACGAAATGCCGGCCACGTGGCGGTGTCGTTCTGCACATCTTCAGGGAGCAGTTCATATAGTGGTCTTCCGTGGTTCACAGGTGCATAGGTGTGCTGGGTCCCTGATAGATTTTCAACGGTTCATTCTTGGGATCAACCTCACTTAGCTCATCTTCTGTGTAACCAGGGGGCATAAGGACTTAGCCTTTGTCACTGATAGTAACTATATTGTTCTCATCTCCCAGGCATGTAGTGTACATTCATCTGAGACAAAGAATGCATGTTAATTCTTATTCCCACTGAAACCACATCATTTCTCCCTTTTTGCTTTTCTTCTCCTTTTCTAACATAGAGGTAGCAGTTGTAGGAACTTGAATAATCTTGGGTGTTTGTTACTTCTCTGTTCTCACTGTCGTTACCCTAGTGACCACCACATCTTTGTTGGTCTCCTTGCCTCCAGTCTTACGTTAGCTGGTTGATTGTAACCACCAGGCCAATCCTCTCCCAGTGCCAGCATGATGTTCCCCACTGAACTTGGGGAGGTTTTCTTGCCTCCTCTGCAAAGGCTTCTTCTTCAGGCTTCTTCTTGCTTCTTCAAGCTTCTTCCTAATCTGGCTCTTCCTAATCTGTTTCCAGGCTGCCCAGCTGGCTCTCTCTTCAGTGTGAGTCTTAAATGTTTCATTTCTGTGTGGGTCAGGCTTATACACATCTCCTTCCTTGGCATGTGCTCTGCCAGCGTCCTCTCATTGAGGAGTGCCATCTGGACTCTTCTCCAGCCCTAATTTACTCCATCTGCTAAAGGACCAACATGAGTCCTACTTCATCCACGTAACTTTCTCTGATGACTATGGTCATTCATTCATCTCTTTCAACACTGACTTCTTTACTGTTGGGTACTTGTAATCTGTACCATGCCTTCTGTATATTTCTCTTTAGTTGGTGTGTCTTGTTTCCCAAATAAATGGTAAGTCCCGTAAAATTCTAAGTTTCTCGAATAAAATTTGTTGCTGTTAAATTGTCAGTTCCGTGATGGAAGACCACCTCTATTACCCTTTTTCCCCATAGCGCCTGACACAGTGCTGAACCACATAAGTATCCCCAAATTCATTGATTTATTCAACACATACATTAAATACTTTGTTTTATGAGACACTGTACTGGACATCTGGCATCCATTGACAAATGAATAAATAAAGTCCCATCCTCATAGACTTGCAGACCGGTGAAGGAGGCAGACATCAACTAGTAATGCTGTGCTAGCTATTGTGAGGGAAATTGTGCTGTGATAAAGAGGAATAGGGGGCTTCAGGTGGGTCAGTCACGGAAACCTCACTGGGAGATAATGTTTGATAAAGTACTGATGTTGAAGCTTTGTGTCTCACAGATAGAAGGAAGTACAGGATAATCTCCACTGAGCAACCAGAAGGAGAGTGGTGTCCACCAAGCGTCCTACACTCTTGATCTTTTCATAAGGCAAGCAGAGGTGGTTGGGTTCTGAAAGACTGTGGTTGCTGTGGAGTAGATAAAGCTCTCCAGGAGCTTCGTGAAAGAACTGGGGACCCAGAGATGCTGATGAGTGGTCAGAGAAGAGGCTAGAGGGAGTTTGAGGACAATGACAGTGCTGCAGCAGTTGGGGCCTTGCAATTACTGATTCGGAGAAGAGATGAAGTGGTGAGGGAAGAGTTCAGATGAACAGGGTAGATAGGAAAAAATGGAACATTTAACTGTTGTTGAAGCCTTTCTTTTTGGAAATTAACAAAGGTGGAAAGGAGGTTTAGAGGGAACAATAATCACTGTCAATATACCTTTGTTTTCTTTTCATTGAAGTGTGGTTGATTTGCTATGTTACGTTATGTTAGTTTCAGGTGTACAGCAGAGTGATTCAGTTATACATACATATATATATATATATACATTCTTCAGATTCTTTTCCATTATAGGTTATTACAGTGTATTGAATATAGTTTCCTGTGCTATACAGTAGGTCCTTGTTTCTTATCTGTTTTATAGATAGTAGTATGTGTATCTGTTAATCCCAAACTCCTAATTTATCCCTCCTTTCCCCTTCCTCTTTGTTTGCTTTCTATGTCTGTGAATCTGTTTCTGTTTTGCAAATAAGTTCGTTTGTATCATTTTTTAGATTGCACATATAAGTGATATCATGATATTTGTCTTCCTCTGTCTGACTTCAGTCAGTATAATAATTTCTAGGTCTGTCCATGTTGCTGCAAATGGCATTATTTCATTCTCTTTTATGCCTGAGTAGTATTCCATTGTGTGTGTGTGTGTGTGTGTGTGTGTGTGTGTGTGTGTGTGTGTGTGTGTGTGTGTGTATGCCACATCTTCTTTATCCATTCATCTGTCAGTGGACACTTAGGTTGCTTCCCTGTCCTGGCTATTGTGACTAGTGTTGCTTCCCTGTCCTGGCTATTGTGACTAGTGTTGCTATGAACATTGGGGTGCATGTATCTTTTCTAATTAGAGTTTTTGTCTTTTCTGGATATACTAAAAAGGTATCGGTGTACCTTTTTAATAGAACAAGTAAAGAAAATTTCACTTTATTGATAGATGGCTTTATTTAGAATTATGTTCAGGTTATGTTTTAGCAGGAAACAAGATTCAGCTGAGAGAAAGAAACACAAAATTCAATACGGAAATTCTGCATTACTGGGATGTGCTTTCTCTTGATTATATGATATGTAGCGTTCAAGTGAATACATCATTATTCCTTTTTTTTTTTAAAGAAGTTTCTAAACAGATTCAGTTCTGTCAACTTACATTGAAATTGAGTTTTGATGAAATCTGTAGAACTAGTTCCAATTGTATTTGTTTTAATATTAGTAACAGCTGATAATTACTGAGTGTTTTACGGAATGCCAGGCAGTGAGCTGAATGCCTTGCATTCATTACTTGGTTGAACTTTCGCCACAGACGGCAGCACTGGGAGGCCAACACTGCTCTTAGCCCGTTGAATCAGCTCAGACATGTGGCGCAGGGGTTGGAGCCTAGAATTTTGGTGTTAAATGCTTCCAGACTGACTTGAGTGTCAGGGTATTACTGCTTTTGTTAGAAGATTGCTACACTTTAAAGAACTGTTTTAAATTTAGAATCATGGAACTTTCATGGAGGAATGGGCTTCAGCATTTTGTAGCTGAGGGAGAGAAGTAGAAGTGTGGCAGCAGAGCTGGAGCCACAACCCAAGTATTTGGCTCCCAGTCAGTAATAAAAGAAGGCAAAGAGCCCACTTTAGAAACTGGACTTTAATGGAAAGAACAGTAATCTGGATGTTAAGAGATTTCAGTTCTAAGGCTGAATTGGCCGAAGACTAGTAATCTCAATGGTGTGGGGCAGCATTTTGTCCCAAGTTTCTTCTTCAGGACGGAAGTCTAGGTGGGTCCAGCCTGTTCTGCAGCAAATGCTCAAACCTAGGAGCTCTGAGAGAATGTAAAGAACGCACCCTGAGAAGTTTCTCTCTCAAGGAGTTTACACCCCAGTTTGGGAAACATGATGCATCACTTCGCGATGATGCTACACTTACTCATGTGTCAAAATGCAGTGTAAAGTGCCTTTTTTTTTTTTATCGTTCGCAAGGTGGAAATGGGCTCATTAACAAACAGACAACCCAGATGAAGCGTGGTAGTACCTGTTCTGAGTGCAAATGAGTGGCATGATTCAAAACTTTCACTGTGTATTTTTAAAAAGAACCACAAACCATTATCCGTCAGTCCTTTTTTGAACCTGGAGAATATTTGTTGAAAATTAAAGCGCTTAGAAATTTGATGGCTTTACAAGCTCAAGAGAGGTGTATGAAAGTTGGAAATGGCATCTTGAAGGAGGTGAACCAAGAACCTGGTAATGAGGAAAGTGGCACATGTGACATAGCAGAGGAGGCAGGAAAGGCAGGCTTGGTGGAGGTGGCCACATATGGGACAAACGCACGGAGGTGGGAACTCTGCAGTGGGGCTCTATGAGGGCAGAGAACTTTCTGGTTTGTCTTAATGGGCCACTGCATATCAAATACTGCTCAGGTTTTTGTTGTTGTTTTGAAATAACCTTGAAACGTGAATGCTGTCTCTACATGACCTTTCATGAGATTTATCTTCTCTAGCGTATTTTCCTCAGAAATTGCCTGTTGGCCTGCTTGATGAGGTTGGGAACATTGTTAAATCCTGTTCCCTTAAATTCCAATTTAACCCTTTTCCATTTATTCAGTAATTGAAATAGCTTCCCTGGGTATGTTAACTCTGTTTAACAGTGGAAAATAAGCTTGTGCGTATCTCCCATCAGTCACAGAGTTATCTGGTCTTTTGTAATTGGGGAAGAGGAAGCGGTGAGGAATATTGACGAGAAGACAGTGTGGGTGGGACTCTCGATTGATTAAAGAAACTCTGATAACCTCAGTTGATTAGGTTCACTGGGTTTTCCATGTAATGGAGAGACAAATCTAAGATAGCTTGCTTTATTGGCTAAAAGAATGCTTTTTGCATTGCAAGCGTATCTTTTTGCTTATGTAACTTGACTTTATGAAAAAAGAATACCCCCCAGTTTTAAAGTACTCTGAAGTGTTAGGCTCCCATATGTTTTATAAATTGCTAAATGAAATGTTCTCCTTCTGTAGTGCCTTGGAAAGGCAAAATGCCTTTTTATACCTGTGAGGCATAATTCTTGGGTATGTAATGCAGGTAAGTTCAAATCGTGGGTATATCGATTTCATTTTTCCCAAGCAAAATTGAGTTTCGAGAGCCCATGTATCTTACTTTGCCCAGTAGTATCCAATATCTCTTTCTTTCATATACTTATTTATTTTTGCAATTGTAGAGTAAATGTTGTTCACCGTATTTCTGGGAAGATTCCGTAGAGGTAAGAAACTTACAAGAAAAATGTTCATTCCAGAGGTTTTATAAATTATTTCTGCTTTATAAACTGACTGCTGACAAGCTACATGAAACAGATCTGTCTTTGTCTTCTATTAATGACTGAATTTATTCACCGTTCATTGTTGTTTGGGTATTTGGGTGTCCAGTCTAAATCAATAGCCTATCTAATTTACTGGGTGACAAGCACAGATAAAAATTATCATTGTTTTAACAGAGGACACTGTCTTATCACCAAGGAGAATATCTTCAGAGTTTCTAATAGATGAGCAATCTGCAATCTCATGACAATTGGGCAACACCCAGAGACCCTTTAAAATTCCAATTGTATCCTCATGAAATAATGCTACCCTAATATTGCGTGGAGAAGAAATTGCATATTCTGTATTAATGTGCTGATATTCCATCCCCCCAATTCTGTAGCAATAGTTTTCTTCAGCATTTTATAAAAGTGAAATCGGTATCTGTAATATAATTCCCCATATACATTTCCAGTTAATAGAATTTTGCTTTTGTAAATGTACCATCCTGAATGAAAGATGCGTGTGTGCCATCAGCAAGGGAAGTTTAATTTCCATTCAGTTTGAGTTCTGCTTATTTCTATATGCTCTCTCTTCCTACTTTTTTTTTTTTTTTTTTTTTTTTTTTGCGGTACGCGGGCCTCTCACTGTTGTGGCCTCTCCCGTGGCGGAGCACAGGCTCCGGATGCGCAGGCTCAGCGGCCATGGCTCACGGGCCCAGCCGCTCCGCGGCATGTGGGATCTTCCCGGACCGGGGCACGAACCCGTGTCCCCAGCATCGGCAGGCGGACTCTCAACCAGTGCGCCACCAGGGAAGCCCTCTCTTCCTCCTTTGCTGCCTGTCATCTTCCTTGTTAACCATGAAGATGACTGAAAGTGTGCTTTGGTTACTGATGGGTATGTGGGAGTATTTAGCTGTAGGCCAGTGTGATAAACCATGGAAACAGTTAAAAACGGAACCCACCCATGCAGGAGATGGCACAACTGAAAATAAAGGAGGAAGGTAAAAAGTGACACATGCTTTCTTAAAATTCTCTCTAGTGTTCCTATATGGGGAAATATGTGTGTGTTGAACCGACCAAAGAACGACTGTATACAAATTTAGTGTCTGTGTGTAAACATTTATTTTATGGATACTAGTAAGCTTTGTGTTATCAGTTTGCCTTTTCCACTGCAAGCTGCTTCTGCCTCAGAGCCAGCTGACCACCTCTGAAGAGAAACCTTAAATGGAATGTGCACACTGTGGAAAGAGAGCCTAGGAATAGATGAACACAGGCTACATTATTCCACTTTTTAAATTTGCATCATAAAAATACACAGATTAAGTAGTTGGTTTTCAGGCATAATTGTGAACATGCCCTTGATTCTCCAGCTGAACATTTAGTTTGGCCTGTTTAGCCTGAAAAGGAATGCAGTTTCATTCTAGAGAAAACAAAGTGTCGCAGAGACCAACCAGTTTCCAAACAAGTTTTATGTAAGCTTAACCGTTAATTGTAGAACGGTTATGGTTTTTTCCCCCTCTTTCCTTTTAAATCAATATCAAATTAAACCTAGGCAAACAGAATTGTCAAGGCAACAACTGGCATATAGTCTTTCAGGAAAACACTGAGGACCAGTAACCGATATTTTGAACTTGTAGAAAAAGTGAAGTGGGATTTTGTAAAGAAGCATTGTGAGTCTGCAGGGCATGGTGGGCAAAAGCCTGGTCTTTGAGGCCAGACACTGTGTCTTCTCCGGGTCATTGCTTCAGTGACATGTGCATGCCCCTTAGGTGCCAGACAGTGTGCTCTGGCTTAGGGCAGGGGGGCAGCAGCAAATAAAAAAATTTTATCCTCACAGCAGCTTGCAAGGTAGGAGGGAAAGCAATTACCGTCTGGTAGCTGGAAGTAGCCAGGCTGGGACTTGAGCTCGAGTCGTCTGATTTCCAGTGTTATCTCTGATACGCCCCATTGCCACACAGTCTCTACCTCATCTGGATGCTGTAGCTTTGTCAGACAGTGTCTGTACGAACAAATACTCAAGTGCTCTTCAAATGTAAGGTGGTCTTTGATATCCAGGTTTAGAAGATTTCTAGGCCAAATGGTGAACAAAACAACCCTTTGTTCTCCTTTAAAGATTCCATCTAAAGTCATAACTTAAATTTTGATGCATTTTCCGATGATACCGGCAATAACAAATGCCATCATGTATTCATTGAATCATTCATTCAGTCATTCAGCAAACTTTGATTGTTTTTACATGAATTTTGTGGACTCTAGGGATGCAAAGATGAAGAAAGCATAGTCTTGGTGAGGAGTTTATAGCCAAATAAGAAGTACCAGTTACACAGAGAGACTGTTATAGTGCTGTGTAGAGCATGCTGTAGTAAAGGTGTGAATGTAAGGTGCTGAGGGTATAACCATTACAGAGAATGAGGCGTTGGTTCTGGGTCTTCGAGGGTCAGTAGGAGTTTGCTGGGTGGGAAGGCGGTGGAAGGAGTTCTTGGCATGTGGCAGAGTGCTGGTGAGGAGAGGGATGCAGTTCACCACTGTGCATTGCCCGGGGTTTGGGAGTCTCTGTGGAATGTGATGTATGTGAGCAGTAGCCTCTCTTTTCTCCAAAACCAGAGGCTGTGGGATTGTAGAAGTCAAGCCTCACATCATCTCCAGCCTGACAATGACCAGGACTTATTTAAGGAACATCTGTGAGTGTTTAGCAAAACTGCATTGTGTTGTCTGCAGTAACTCAATTTGTGATAAATTCGGTAAGGCTGGTCTGACTTGCTGACCATGGTGTAGGAAACACTGTCTTTATGTTGCAAGTCAATGGTTTTTGGTATGCTTTGGGAGGGATTTTAATTTTTGAGATTCAGCTGTTTTTTGATGGTAGCAAATATTTTGGAAACATTATTTATATACAAATAATTATCTTAATTACCATGATAAAAGGGATAAAATTAAATTCTGTAATTCAGACGTTCATTAGTGGTACTTGAATTTCCCAACCTCCGTATGAATTTAAGTTAATTTTATTTAATAAAAGAATGTGCCTTCTTAAAGTTAATTTCTCTTAGCAACAGACAACAATTAGTCTCTCAATTGAATTGCCTCTCTCTCAGTTGTTGCCTTGCCTAAAATGTGAAAAATCGGATATTAGCATGTAGTTTGTTTTCACTTTTATAAATGTGCCAAGTTAAGTTTAGGAAAGCAGTACCAAAAGCTATCGTTTCCTCTGATTTTCTAGTCCCCGCTAATATCTGGATCAGTTAGGATTCAAATCTGTATCACGAAATACAACCTGAAAACTGTGGCTTTGACCTAGTGAGAGGTTCTGTTCTCACTGAAGGAAAAAAACAAGGTAGGCGGTGCATAGCTGGTGTGGTGGCCTCTGTGTTCCTTCCGGGATCTAGACCTTTCTCTCCTTATTGTCAGCTGTCCTTGATGTGTGCGTGTCCCCTTATGGTCTTAAGATGGCTGCTGTGCTTCTAGTATTGCATCTACATTCCAGCAGAATGAAGGGAATAGGTAAAACACATGCTCCTGCTGTCTGCCTGACTAGTATCCCACCTAACCACTTTTTTAATTCATGTCACTGGCCAGAATTGTTGTGTGGCCATTTCTAGTCCCAAAGGAGTCCAGAGAATGTAGGTGTTTTTTTTTTTTTTTTTCCCTTTGGGTGGGCATATTGCTGTTTGGAAACAAATCTGGACTCTGCTAGTGAGAAAGAAGGAGAAAAGGATATCTTCAGATATGCCTGGTTAGAGCCTGGATTTTTCATGCATTTGCCCCATCACCTTGGAGATGGAATTAATATTCACTCCAGCTAGAGGGTGGACTGAAAAAGAAAATTCAAAAAACCCAAAGTAGACACCTGTATTGGCCCCTAATAAATTGAGAAATAACATAGGCTACACAAAGAATTTCTTAATATTTTTAACTGAACGGTGTATTCTCAAATACAAGATGGAGTTCCAAGAGCTGTAGTCAATTTTAGGTCCATCTAAGTCTTTATTTTGAAAGAAGCAGCAGGATGTAATAGTAATCTGTTATAAGCTTGCTTTTTTCCCCTCTAAAATACACTTTACAGATGCTAACCAAACCAAAAGGGAGCCATGCGTCATAGGTGATGTTTTGTCACTGGTGGCAGTGATCAAAACAAGTAGCTTTGCCCTATACTGCGTCCAGTATTCAGGGTACTACTTAACCCTTCAAATCTTTTTAATGAGTGTCTGACATGTATCAAGACCTAGTCTAGGCTCCTGGGATATAGCCATGAAGAACAGAGAAAAAAATCTCCACCCTCGTAGAACTTACAATCTAGTGTGTTGAGTGAGCTCTTATAATTTAATAATGGGGGTTATTAAAAAAACACTCTTTGGACTATTATTGCCCTTCCAGTTTGCTTTTCTATCTTTGAAACTTTTGTTGACTGAGATGTAATGGTTGATTAATTAAGTTACAGTTTTCAATTTCAGAGAGACAAAACACAGGCAGTCAGAAGCTGTGAGCAGAAAGACTTCTTTGGAGTCTGTCAAATCATTTCATTTTAAGCTCTTCATTTCACATTTCCATCGTGTAAAGTACCTTAATTACAGAATTCTTTCCTTTTCCTAATTAAATATTGTAATACAGTCAAGGACTTTTAGTTGTTTAGGCACTTCTTAGTGTGTTCAAGAACACTTACTATTCCGAACTTTGGGCGTGTAAACAATTTATTTTAAAATTAAAGGGACAGTGGCATTTTAAAAGAGCTGTCGTCACGTAGTTAGCACGCTGAGCATGCTGGGTGCCTTTTCTTGCTTCCATCTGTTTAAAGATGATGAAAAGAAGAAACTGGAAACAATTCTTCTAGGAGACTCTAGATCGTTAGCTGTAGAATGTGCTTTTTAGAAGGAAATATTTGGTCTCTTCAAGATATTTATGCAGTTACGGATTCTTTGATAATTTGGATATTTCGTTGCTGACCTTGGTATTGTGTACTTCTGTTGTATGCCTCTTTGGATGTTAGGCATTTTTTAGTACTGAACGTAGTAAGTCATAAATCCTTAGAAAGATACACCTTTTTAGGAATGGTCTTCATCTGTTCATGTAAGTCAGGCAGGTACAAAGTGATCCGTTAACTTGGTTTTTCATCATTCATTCCTCTTTTCACTGGTGATTTGAGTACCTACCACATGTCAGGCCCTGATTTCACAGCAGTGAACAAAACAGATGAAATTCCCGCTTTCACAGAGCTTGAAATCTAGAAGAGGGAGACAGTTAAAATGAATAAAACACACAGTTAATGCCAAATGGTGAAAACTTCTATGGAGAAAAATAAAATTAGGGTAAGGGGGAATAAGAAGTGATGGGAGGGGTTGTTATATATTTTTTTCTATTGGTCAGTTGTGTGAAGTCTCCTTGAGAAGGTGACTTATTTATTTGAATAAAGACCTAAGGGAAGAGAGGGAATGGTCCCATGGCTGTCAGGGGCTAGGATGTTGAAGATGGAGGGAACAGAAAGCACCAAGTCCTGAAGGAGAGGATGTCTGCCTTCTGACCTGTTCAAGGCACAGTAAGGAAGCCACTGTGGCCGGAGAGGAGTGAGCGAGTGTCAGGAAGCAGAGGTGCTCAGAGAATTAACGGGGAATACCACAGAGGGCCTTAAGCACCATTTGGAGAGCTCTGCTTTTTATCCTAATTGAGAAGAAAGGCCAATCGAAGGTTTTGAACAAAGGAGTGAATGATACCTCCTAAGTCTTCAAGCCAAGATCACGCTGGCTACTATGTTGATAGACTGTGGGAAACCAAGGTAAGAGCAGGAAGCACCCAGCTGGGAAGTTAAGGCAGTAACACAGGTGAGAGGGGCTGGTGCTCAGGCCAGGCTGGTGGCAGAAGCAAAGGTGGTGAGAGGTGGTTGTATCCTGGGTACGTTTTGCAGGTAGATCCAAAGATTGGCTGATGGACTTGTATGTGGGGTGTAAGGAAGAAAGGAGGTAATGATACCTCCAAAGTTTCTGGTCCAGGGAGTGAAAATAAAATTGCCGTTTACCAAGAGGTGGAGGATTGCTAGAGGAGGTGATAAAAATTAAGAGTTTGGTTTTGGACGTATTATCTTCGATGATACGCTTATGAGACAGTCAAGTATAGATATCCAGCAGGCAGTAGGAGATAAGAATTTGAACTTACCAGGAGAGACAGGGCTAAAAATACCAATTTCGAGTAATCACCATATAGGAAGCGTTTAAACACAGGGGGCTGGTGAGGTCATAAAGACAGTCAGTGTACATAGGGGAGAGAAGAAGAAGAAGGAAAAGATAAGACTTGTCCAAAAACCAAGAAAAAAAATAGAAACTGGTGCATGGGAAATTGAGAAAATGAATACAAACTTTAAAATAACTGTCAGTATGTCCAAGGAATTAAAAGATGAGATTGAGAATCTTGTCAGAACTAGAAATTAGAAAAACAAGTGGAAAGGGTGTAACCAGAAAATAATCAAAATAAAGAACTTAATGGATGTTAAGGGTTTAATGGGAGATTAAACTCCATTGGTTAACTAACTTTTAAAACATATTCTTATGTTTTATTCTCATACGATCAAGCAGTTACACCCCTTGGTATTTATAGAAAGGAGCTGAAAACTTACATCCACACAAAAACCTGTATATAGATGTTTATAGCAGTCTTATTCATAATTTCCCAAACTTGGAAGCAAGCAAAATGTACTTTAGTGCATGATGGATAAATAAGCTATAGTACATTCAGACTGTGGAATATTATTCAGTGCTAAAAAGAAATGAGCTATCAATCCATGAAATGACATGGAGGAGACTTAAATGCATATTACTAACTGAAAGAAGCCAGTCTTAAAATGTTGCATACTGTATGATTCCAACTATATGACATTCTGGAAAAGACAAAACTTTGGAGACAGTAAAAAGATCAGTGGAGAGAGGGATGAATAGGCAAAGCACAGGATTTTTAGGGCAGTGAAAATACTCTGTATGATACAATGGATACATGTCATTAAATATACATTTGTCTAAACCCATAGAAGGCATAACACCAAGACCTAACCGTAGTGTAAACTATGGACTTTGGGTGATTATGACGCATCAGTGTAGGTTCATTGATTGTAACAAATGTACCATTCCAGTTGTGGATGTTGATAATGCAGGGGCAGGGGTACATGGGAAATCCCTGTACCTTCCTCTCAATTTTCCTGTGAACCTAAAACTGCTGTAAAAAGCAAAGGTAGGGCGAGCCCTATGCAGAATTTTTAAGAAGTTAACTGGAAGGTAAATCATGTGAAAATCTTCAGACTGAAGGAGAGAAAAGACCTGAAGAGCTACACGAGATACGGTAGAAAGGTTTAACATACATGTCACTGGATTCCAAAAAAAGAAATGGGAAAATAGAACACAGCAATATTTGAAGAGATTATGGCTGATAATTTTTCAAAACTGATAAAAGCAGAAAGGGGAAAACATTTGATGGAATAAATAATTCCATTATTTGATGGAATAAATAAGCATTTGATGAATTCTTTTGAAGAGTTTTGTGTCAAGGGGAACAGAGAAATGAGGTGATAGCTAATGGGGCATGGGGACAAGCAAGGTTTTCTGTTTCATTTTAGATTTTGGAATATGTTTATATGCTGCTAGGAATGATCCAGGAGAGAGACTGCGGGTACAGGAGAATGGGGACCACTGCTTGTACTGTGTCCTTCAGTAGGTAACATTGACTAGGATCCAGTGGCCAAGGGTATTACCAACACTTCTGCATAACTGCCCCCAAGTCTCTATTTGGCTTTAAATGATATAGATAGGAAAGTAGATCTGCTATAAGAATATTATTTTTTAGAAAGCAGAGAAGTATTTTACATTGTATAATTCTCACTGTCATTGGCTTGTTTGGTGTTAATAGCATCTTTAAGCAAAATCCTTCTCATGTCTCACTCTGCAGTCCACCTAAACTCCCACTCCCCAGGTCCTATTAGATATGGAGGCATCTACTTGGGACCTCTGGAAGTGTTCTTTAGTGGTAATATTTGAACTACAGAGTCTTTAAGAGAGCTGACTTGGGTGGCAGACGACAGGTCTGAGTTCTATTTTCTTCACTTATTAGATGGGGAGAATTGGGCAAGTTATTTAACCTGTTGGAGCCTCAGTTTCCTTGTTGGTAAAATGTAGTGGGATGGTTATTATGAGTTTCGAATGAGTTAGTACATACACCTTCCTAGAATAGTGCCTAGCACATAGGAAATAGTAGACGTTGCCTGCTACTATCTCTGGCTCTGGGAAAACTTATTGGAAGTGGAAGAATGGTTCTCATTGGCTATAAGAGGCTTATGGGGACTCAAAAAAAAAAAAAAAAAAACAATGCCTGGGTTTTATCCCTTGAAGTTCTAATTTAATTGATCTAGTGTCAGGTCCCTAGACCATTAGTTCTTTGTAGACCATTAGTACTTTGATAAAAACAAAAACATTTCAATTCTTCTAATTTGTAGCCAGGGTTGCACTTGCCCTATGTGATTGATTCAGTCATCCAGCATCCCCTGCACTCAGGAAGCTTTGTACTAGGCTTAACTTTGCCAAGACCATGTTTACAAACGTGCTCTGGGTTGAGCCTTCAAAAGCTGACTCCTATTTTTATTCTGGATGACTTGGAAATGTCTCTGAGGGTCGTGATATTTGCCTCTGCAGACCCCTAACCAGCTAGAAAAAGCATGTATCCTTCTTGTTCCCCATGTCGTGTCTGGTAATCTGTATTCTGCTGTATGCTTCCCTTGTTTGGAACTTTGTAGTCTGGGAGACATTGCACAGATCACACCAAATGGATTGTGTGGCATGCCAAAAATAAAATGGAATATTCATTCCTGCACATTTGCTTTTTATGTGCCTTAGAATGTACAGCCTTTGGGACAGTTGTTATCACATCGACTCCATTATGGCAAAGAAAGCTAATTTAGTGGAGAAATTGGCTGGAGTGTCTTCCCTAATAGAGATAAACATGAAACCACTTCAGTGTCTCTTCTTTTCAAGGACTGCTGTTTTTCCATAAAATTTACAAGCCCGCAGATTGATACTAAAGCCCCTACAACTCTTGTGGCTGTAACTTTATAATTTTAAATTTTATTTCCCCATAACTTAGTAGGATTGAGCAATGCGAGGCCATTTTAAAATCACAGCATGCACATGAAATTTAGGAATAAGTTTTGGGCATAGCTAGTAGAGGGGTCAGATGAGTAAACAGATATGTATAGTGCAGTGCAGCAAATGCTGGGGTAAGAATAGATGCTGGGGTGCAAGCAGGCACTTAGCTGGGCAATTCACCAGCGTCTTTTGGGGTGGAGGGCAGCAACCCAGGGAAAAGGGCAGAGTCTACGCTGAGAGCTGCAGGATGAGTAGGAGGCCAGATGAGAAGGGGGGGGTGGGTTATGAAATGGTGTGGCTCCTGGGATATTTATGCCTATGGTGTATAATAATTAATAGCATCCCTTGTACTCACAAAAAAGAACTGATTTGGACAACAAGTTACATATATAGTTCCCCTACCCATGGTTAAGATTTACACAAAGGAATGATACAAGTAAAGGTAGAGGAGTTTAACTCATTAGATGCTCTCCTTTCAAATGGCTTATCATTCACACCTAGATAATTAGTCCTTGTAGAAATAGTGGATTGTTCTAAATATACTACTGTAAAATTACTACCAATGTCTTGTTCCTTGGGGTAGGGGGGGACATTTCTTGTTTTATTTTGTTTTCCTTTTGTTCTTGTTCATGAAATCCAGTCCCATTTTAGGATATATAATAATCTTACCATGTTTTTGTTGGCCCTTGTACTTATTTTCTTTTATCATCTGTGGCCTGGACTAGACCCCCAAATGCTGCTGGCAGCATTATCCAATGACCACGCCCCCCACCCCCACCCCAGTTAGCAGCCCCCAATTCATGGTTTATCTCAGATTGTCACCTAGTTATTCTCAGTCCTTGTTGATGCTGAGTTCCCACTCCGCCACTCATCATTGTAAATGAATTTTGTCCTGTTCCTCGTTTTACTGCCCACAGACAGAAATCTTGGAAACACTACCTGTTTGCTTGATACTTTTGGTCTGTGGAATGGGTCTGCTGCTGCTAATGGCATCTCCAAGAAATGATTGAGTTTTTGTTCTCCAGTAAATAGTGATTGAATTTGGTATTCACATTGTCAAATAGCAATTCGTTTTCACCTATTCATTGCAATTTGAAAATGTTAAGGGGGACTTCCCTGGCGGTCCAGTGGTTAAGACTTCACCCTCCAATGCAGGGGGTATGGGTTTGATCCCTGGTTGGGGAGCTAAGATCCCATATGCCTTGTGGCCAAAAAACCAAAACATAAAACAGAAGCAATATTGTAACAAATTCAACAAAGACTTTAAAAATGGTCCTCATCAAAAAAATCTTAAAAAAAAAAAAAAGAAGGAAAGAAAAAAACGTTAAGGACCAGCTTCACTATCTATCAACGGTGAGACTGGCTTTTAAGAGGATTGCATTTTAGAGTTTGCTTTAACAGTTGATGACTTAACTTTTTCCTCATGCATTGAACTTTAGATTGACTAATTTACTGAATCACTTCCTATTCACTCTATATTAAGGAAAATCTTCCACTTGAATTACAGTAAGGAGGAAGTAATTCTATGGGATTAGTGAGTTGGCCCATGGCTTTGCACCAAATGCTAGACCACTAAGAGTGCAATCAAAGTTGGACTAATTTGGAACAATTTGATTTTGTAATAATCACAATTTGAGATGCAAAGGAAGAACTAGAGTTATAATTTATATCTTTTTTTTTTGGTATTCTGTAATTAGATATCAATACCCATGGTCAGGAAGCTTAAGTAGTTAACTCTGATTTTTAAGTCAATTTTATATGTAGTTTTTATCCTCACAAAGTCTCCTTTATAGCCCTTTTGGGTATTAGCATCACCTCTACTTAATTACTTACTTTGACATCTTAGTTTTTTTGCTTGTAGCAAATGCGTGAGATGTTTGAAATCCAGTCTCCAAGCTTTGTTCCCACCTTTATAGAAAGGGTTTGAAAGATGGCTTTTCTGCTTAGGTTGGTAATTTGTACCTATTTAAGAAAGGACTAGAGCCAGTTGTGGGAGATGCTGAGGGTGAGGGGTAATCTTAAGGGGAGCTATGCAGCTTTACTACCTGTCCTAGTGAGGTCCCCCAAGAGGACCAGTCTCCTCTATAAAATGGGACAGTAATAGTACTCACTGGTGATTGTGAGGTCTAAATGTGAATTCATGTAAAGTGGTTAGAAGAGTGCCTGGCACATGGGAAGTGTAGGAATGTTCACTGTTACTGGTTTAGTATAATTTTGTTTCAGAGAATCTTCGGGACATCAGACTTAAAGTCTCATCTTACAAGTCCATGCTTGTAAGATATGATTTGCTTAATGATCGGAGGTAGTAGAAGAGAGAAGCTAGGGGGTAGGAGGAAACATGGCCTTGGCTGAATTTGGTCTCTAGCTGCTGGTTGCTCGGAGACCAGACACAGTGGAAGTTAGCAGAGCTGTTGTTGCAGGGAGAGGAGGAATCCAGTGGGCGAGAAATCTGAAAGCTACCCTGTTCTTGCTGAAGGGTAAAAAAAAAGTCGGGAAGTGTCCAAAGCTCTAAGAATAAGAGCTTAGTGGCTATAATGAGAACGAGCCATCCATGGTTACAAGTTCCTTTCCTTACATCTCAGTCTAGTGCCTGTGTAAGAGTTCAATTCAAGGAAAACTGTAGAACCAGCATGAGAGAATTTTCCTCTCTTCCAGCATCTGTTACATCCCAGGCTTAGGTCTCAGAGAGGCTAGCTGTAAAGAGATACAAGCGTGGTCTTCTCAAATAATCTCTAGCTCAGGGTACTCTGGGGCTGGGATACTGCCTGCATCCTGACAATCTAGAAATGTGCTACGTCTCTATAGAAAAGGTGCTGCTGGGGCGGGGGAGAGGCGGGGGTACCAGTTCTTTTTTAGTTAAAATGAGCAGAGATGGATTGGTATAGTGATGAGTCTCCATTTTCAGATAACTCTTTGTTTCTTTGTGAGACTTGCAGGGCTAAAGCCATCTGGAGCTTTTTGGGGTGAGATTGGAGTTGGGAATGATGGCTGTGGGAAGGAGTTGTTGAAGATTCAAACAAAGGATTGTGGAGTGTTGCCACCCTTTGGAGATTTTCTTCCCTGGACTCAGCAGCAGTGAGGCTGGGGGGTGGGAGCAAAGACCAGGAAAGCAGGACAGAGCCAGGGCTGGCAGTGCACTGGGCCTAGGAGACAGACAGGCGAGGGGAATGGGGACTTGACCGTACTGGTTGCAGAGGGTGTTTGAAGTGATTCTCCACAGCACCCAGACTGGAGAAAAGCAGATTGTGGAGGGCCTGGAGAGCTCTGCCAGCACCTAGGAGAATTGTTTCTGGAATGACTGAGCGAGTTCAGTGGGGAGCGTGGAGGAAGGAATTATACTTTTGGCCTGGGTCGCTTGGCCTCAGCATTTGAAAGAGGGTGACATTTGTGTTGCATCTTGAATGAATAGACGTTTGCCAGCAGAAAAGGGGACAAAGGCAGAGCCGGAGGACAAAGCTTATCTCCTAAGCATGAAGTTGAACATCTGCCCAGTGAGTAGGGGTAAGTGACAGGAGATGAGCCTGAGAAGCCAGGTTACTGCTGGGACGTGCAGGGCTTTGTAATGCCTTGCTAGGATTTGGTGATTTAAGCCAGGTCACTGCAGAATTGGGGTGATTCCCAGTGAAGGTGTGGCAATTAACCTTCTGCACTAGGTGGTTATAATTTTTGTGAGGCTATTACAGGAGTTGACAGTACTGTGTGTCCTGATCTTATTCAGAAGGAAGTATAAGAACAAACGTTCCAAGGTCAAATATAAGGGCCTCTTGGAGTTACTGTTACTTTGAATTAGTCATAGCTCTGTAGCTTCTGCTCCAGTGTGTCTGCTTGGTTGTGTGTGGGTCTCAGTAGTAAGAAACATATAACTAAAATATTTTAACTTTCAAAAAAGTCATACTCATTTGAAATAATTTACCAACCCCTCATCTTTGATTTACTTTTCTTCTAGGTTGATCAATTCTTCCAGATTTGTTATAAATCAGGATTCTGGAAGATACTTAATTATGTTACCTGATGAACATGAGTTGTATTTTGTATAAAGTATATTAATTTACAAGGAAGTTTTGGCTGGAGAGATTCTCAGAAACATGACTTTTAATTGAAGGTATACAGAAAAATATTAAGCAAGCGATTTTCTTTTCACTGAGGATTGCGGGCAGTGTGTCACAACTGTTTTGCACTGACGTCTTTATAAGGACAAGCACAGAATCCATTCCGAAGGAGATAAAGGGCTGTGGTTGGGAGGTCAGTTAGAGAGCATGAATTTTTTGCTCTTTTGTAATTGAAAGGATGAGATAAAGATGTTATTTGAATATTTTTGAACAAACTAAAAACATTACTCATGTACTGCATTGCTGCACAGTTTCCGTGTTTTTTCTTTGCTGCTGTATCAGTTAGGAATGCATTTAGCTGAAACTCGACTAATAGTGGCTTCCTGATATGGATTTCGTTTATTTAACTTAACAAGCAATCTGGAAATAGATGGTCTAGGGCTGTTCAAGGATGTAATCAAGAATGGAGACCCAGGCTTTGCATTCTGTCATCTTGAGGGTATGGCTTTTAACACCTGCCTCACTTTAGGCATTGTTTCTCTATTCAGTGGGGGTGAGGGTGGAGGGAAGGGCTAAGAGCAAAAGAGGCCCTGCCAGCTAGATCTGTCCCTTGGTAGAAATTTTCCCTGACTGACCTAGCAACTTCTGTGAATGTCATGTTGGTCGGAAGTGGGTCCCGTGCTTACCCTTAGCTGCAAGTGTTTCTGGGAAATTTCAAGTTCTGTGTTAGAGGATGACTAGGAAGAACCGTCTGTGAATGGTCACCAGTCCACAGCATCTGCCACAGCTGTAAAATGTTCTTTTGTTAGATGCAGAAGGCATGATTTTTGGAATAATTCCTTTTAAGTGTTAGCCACGCACCACTACAAACCCCTGTAACGTCCATGCCTGAGCAAGAATTATGAGAGGTTAAATTGAGCTCCTTCAAGCGAGGTGCAGTGGATCTTACACAAGGTCCAACTTAATTTTTTTCCTCGTTTAATTCTGAAAAATCTAACAGATTCACCAGCTGTGTCAAGAGTGTGTTTCATTAGCATAGATTGTGTTAAGCATGACCAACTCTACAAGGTACTTAATGTCATTAAAACTTTGGAAAAAAATGCTGTTTAATTTTTAAAAGCATCTTGTAATGTCAAATATATTACATTGGCAAACCAACTTTGATTTTTCCCATTTTTAGCTGAGCTAGAAACTCACCAAAGATGTGCATGAATATTCTAATTCTTTCAGATCCTTGCAAGTGCCTTAATTTTGTTTAATTTAAATATACAGTGTATTTTATGATATCTGGTGCTGCTATGAATACAAACCATGTTATGTCAATGTTGGTTACAGGTAACAAAATGTAACTGAATTACACATTTATACCTGGGCATTAGCTCAGCTTACCCAGGTATGCATACCCACCTAGCCTTCCGTAGCTCCTTTTCCCCGTCCCAAAGAAAAATTGCCCCTAACCATTGACACCTGGAAATATTATCTTCTTTTTTACAAAAGAAAGTTTAAAAGTTGAAAGTTGCAGTTGAAAGTTTCATGTCCTTCCTTTTTTTCTTCCTCCTCCTTTTATCCCATAGTCAATTCTCATTTTTTCCATCCCTTATAAGCAGTCAATTAAAATGCATCTTTTTATTTGAGCTATTGCGAAGTAAGTATTATTTGGATGCATTTATATTTTGTTTTATTATACTATATTTTATGTTGCTTCTCTTTATATTATTTGCATCTTAAAATATGGTATACTCCCAAGGATGATGGAAGAAAGAGAAAGGATACCTAATATCTTAAATGCAAGTAGTATTATAAAGTATTTCTGCTTTATTGTGCTTCACGCAGTGTTTCTCAGATCAGTTCCGTGTTGCTATGCGGACATGGAGTCCATGTATCCAACTGTCGCCTGGGCTACATCTCCCACATTAACTTCTCCTCTTTGTCATTGATTGGCACTTAGGTTGCCTCCTGACCGTCCAGCCCTTGTAACCCCACAGTGGCGTGGCAGTCTTTTCCCAGGTCTCACTTCATGGGCCACAGACATACCTCCACACCTAGTAACGTTCTTGCTCATCTCACCTTGGGAGAGGTGCATTGGTTAGCAAGGCGAGCCCTGTCAGGGGCCACTTTTATCAGAGTGCAGCCTCTCCCAGACTCCAGGCGAGGGATGACACAAACAACACTCCAGTGAGCATTCCTGTTGATGTTGCCTTCTGGATTTGTGAGAGCACTTCAGTGGACATACATGCAGGAGCAGAACTGTTGGGTCATGGGATACTCAGATACATTGTTTTACTTCAACAATGCCTGAGCCCTCTGTCTAGTGGTCACACCATGTACAGTTCCATGAGGTTTTCCCTTTCCCATATACCTGCCTGCACTTGGTATCCTCCACCCTGCTGATATTTGCCAGTCTGAGTGGCCTAAAGTAGTAACTCCTTGTTCTCATAGATTTTCTCTGATTACCAGTGTGTTTGAGCATGCCATCAACTACATATATATATATATATATATATATATATTTTGTGTGTGTGCGGTACGTGGGCCTCTCACTGTTGTGGCCTCTCCCGTTGCGGAGCGCAGGCTCCGGACGCGCAGTCTCAGCGGCCATGGCTCACGGGCCCAGCCACTCCGCGGCATGTGGGATCTTCCCGGACCGGGGCACGAACCCGTGTCCCCTGCATCGGCAGGCGGACTCTCAACCACTGCGCCACCAGGGAAGCCCCAACTACATATTTTTTAATGTGTGGTTTTCTTCTCAGCAAATTGCTTGCTCACATCCTTGTTTTTCTACTGAAGTTATCTTTCTTTTGTTGATTTGTAGAGTTTTTTGTATACCCCATTGTAGAAATGAATTATTATTATTATTATTATTTTTTTGCGGTACGCGGGCCTCTCACTGTTGTGGCCTCTCTCGTTGGGGAGCACAGGCTCCGGACGCGCAGGCTCAGCGGCCATGGCTCACGGGCCCAGCCGCTCCGCGGCATGTGGGATCTTCCCGGACCAGGGCACGAACCCCTGTCACCTGCATCGGCAGGTGGACTCTCAACCACTGCGCCACCAGGGAAGCCCATGAAATGAATTATTTCTATAGTTGTATACATTTAAAATAGTATCTGCCTACATTTTCTCAGCTATTTATTGACTTTGTTCATGTGTCCTTTAGACAGATACTCTAAATTTTGATGATATCATAGTCAGTGTTTGTTGTTTGTTTTTATAGATTCCTAGGCCACTAACCTCATTTCTTTTTTTGGTGTTATATTTTTCTAAAAGTAGTTATTATATCTTAATTTTGAGGAAACATCATTTTTACTTAGCATCTTATGAAATCACTGTACCTTTCTGAGACATATTATAAACTGTTATATTTTTATCTATTGGAACTCTTAATAGTCTAGATTTTTAAACTACTCTGTAGACAGACCAGTTTCAACTTAATTGAAATAGAAGTTGAAAGGTTTAGCTTCGGTCATGGCTTTTGAGCCATCATCTTTCACTAACATAGCAAACTGGTCATCCACATGAGATTGTACCTTGCATTTTTATGTTTAGGTAAAAATCAGCATTATGTAGTATAAGGCTTTCTAGATTACACAAAATCTGGAAAGTCATGTTATGGAAAATCTATTTATTTCAGCTTTGTTTTCCCAGAGAAGAACTTTAGATACATAATGTGAAAGTCAAAGCTTCACAAGAATGTGCCTAGTCATTGATTCATAGCATCTGATGTTCCCTTAAAAATAAGAATGAATATGTTACGTGGGAACTTTTAGAGTCTAAACCTGGGAAGTGTGACTTGGGAATAAAATGTTTTATTAACTTGTTCTGGGACAAAGTGTAATGACTAATTTTTTGAGGGGAGGGGAAAGGTAATAGGTCTTGGGAGAGTAAATGGTTTCCTTTTGAATACTACATCCAGAGCCCAACCCCCTGCTTGCTTTGCTGTGAGAGACTTTCTGGACCTTGTGGGCAAAGCCCACTGAGCTATTCAAAGAAAAAAACACAGAGAAAATGAGAAATGAGACTATTTCTTGGAGTTCTGGACAGATGACAGAGAATTAAAAAATACTGAGTTTCAAAAAAAAAATACTACATTTCTATTTTGCTTCCTTATTAAAGAAGATGATAAGCTGGACGGAAAGGGTAAGGACAAACCTTGGTAAGAGGGATTGGAAACCTAAGATGAATGAAGAGATTGAACAAAGCACCTTTTGGCTTAAATGAGCTCAGATTCTCTGTTCTGGATGAATTGCATCCCAGTGTACTGAGAAAATGTGTAGATGGAATTGCTGACCTTACAGCTAATCCATCTTTCAGAACTCTTGGGGAGTGAGAATGGGGCCAGAAGTGGAGATAGTGTGGTCTACTTTTTAAAAGGGAGAAGAGGTGGGTCCGTGTTGATACGGACTCTGGGCAGAATTCTAGACTGGTTAATGGATTGTGAGGCTGTTATCAGTCCTTGGGTGTGAACAAGAGAATCCAACTCTGATTAACTTGATAGAAATGGGTCTTATTAGAAAGATATTGGATATCTTGATGGGAACACGAGAGAGCCAGTCTCAGGGAATGGCAGACACCAGGCG
Source organism: Pseudorca crassidens (assembly GCF_039906515.1). Classification (NCBI taxonomy): domain Eukaryota; kingdom Metazoa; phylum Chordata; class Mammalia; order Artiodactyla; family Delphinidae; genus Pseudorca; species Pseudorca crassidens. The sequence goes on from NC_090298.1 coordinate 53,272,016, forward strand.
AGGCCAGAGAATGAACACAGCCAGCCTATGCTGAGGTAAAGGAATTGTTAGAAAGCTGCCACTGGGGCCCCTGCTCTTAGACATTCACTGCTGCCTGCTGGGCTCTAGACTCTGACACCAGTATGCATCGTGAATTGCCCTGGCTTTTCTGCGCTATTCAGTGCAAACTCAGAGTCCTAGGTAGGCACGGGTGTTTGCTGAGCTTAGGTAAGTTGTCCATACTCGAGCTGCCTGTGTTCTGGGGGACTATGCATATATTTAGCTTCCTTTTTTACCTTCTTTAGAAGAAAGTGAGGCTCCCTCATCCGCACCACGTCTCCGTCACTGGCTGAACCCTCAAACATAAGAAAAGTGTCCAGAAATTGGAGAGCCATCAGGCACGGTGAATGCTCACTTAAAGTAGTCATAGGAAAGAGGTTGCCATTGAGAACCAGTGTAGTTAACTGTGGGCCATTCATAACAGATGAAACTCATCCTTTTTGTTGGGATTCTTCGGTTACAGTGGCACAACGATGGTTATTCTGAATTTTAGAAGAACCTTTGCTAAACTCCCCCACCAGCCCAAAGTCTCATGTACAAGTCATAACTGATGGAACATCTGATCTCAAAGACTGTTGGGTAATGCGAGTGATGCCTTGAGGCATCTCAAGGGGGGAGAGCCTGCGCTCCTTAATGATTTGTCCGAGAACATCAGGGGATGCTCATCAAATCTGCTTTTGAAGTTAAGCGGGAAGGGATACAGTGAGTGCACTGGAACAAAGAGCTGAACCTAACAGGATGAAATTTCATAGGGAATAAATACTACGTCTTGTTCTGATGTTCAGAAAACCAGCTGCATATGTGTGATGAATAAAGAAGTTACCACTTTACAGCATCACAAGTGGAAATTCCTTGAACATTTCTATTTCAGTTGAATGGAAGCAGTATATGAGTCAGTAGTTTGACGTCTTTTTTTAAAAATACAAAACTCCTAAGGTGATCTTATAGTGTGTTGCTGGAAATAAAGTGTCCATCACAAGGGAGGGATTTCCCCTCTATTTTTCTGGGGTCACATGACATATGAAGTAGTCATCGATTCTGGCTACACTCAAGAATGCTTTTTTGGGGGGCAGAGAGTGACCAAAAGGCAAGGGGCTATAAAATCATGGCATGTGAGGGGCAGTTAAAGGGGTGAGTTGTTCCCCTGGAGACCTGAGAGAGGTGGCTTCTGTCCACAAATCTAGGCAGGTTTCTGGAAGCAAGGGTGGGTGGTGTGACCACAGAGGCAGAGCTGAAGCCAGTGGATGTCAGTTGTGAAGATCGGGGTTTCTAACCCCAAAAGCTGAGCCCACCTGGAAGGGAAGCCTAGTAAGTCACACATTGCTTGTGACCACTAATTGTGACCAGCTAGGCCATGGGGCAGTTTCAAACATTTCACCAGCCTATTTGCCCACACTGCTCTCATAGGCCTTAAGGTTACCTGAAGGTTGAAGTTCCCCCAAAGCTCCCCTCACAAGGCTATTGAAATTTTTAAATAATCTGTACAAGGCTAGTGAAAGACTCAGAATAGCTTTCAGGCCTGGAAATATTAATTTATCATAAAGCTGGAAGGGAAGGTCTTATAAAAAGGAGCTACATGAGACAATCAATATTTGATTTGAAAAGACGGGCTCATAAACCAATCAGCAGCGCACTTGCTGAGAAGGAGGTTTTTCTTAATTGGCACCAGGCTGCCATTACCCAAGTGGCCACTGTTTAGGAGGCTCATGGTTTTCACATTAAAGGTGTTTTCCTTTAAACTGATTTTTATCCTTCAGATGTCAGTATGTTAGAATTGCCTGGCTGACGAAGTAAATTCTAAAGGTAATTGTTATGGGAGTTTAACTTGCCAGAGACGTCGAGCAGTCTCTTTCATACTTTAAAAAAAATATAAACAAGTTGCAAAATAATGGTTCTGTCAAGAAAATTACATATTGATTCATCATCCAGTATTGGGAATTGGGCTAAAGAGTTCGTTCATAGAATCTCATCTTTCGGAAGGTCATTTAGTGGAGGAGCAGCTTTTCGGGCTTCGTATAGGCTGCATTGGCCACGCTCCTCGGTGGACATTTATTGAGTGGGTCTTGCATCCGTTATCGCAAGTGAGGAAAGTTCTGGGGCCTGGACCCAGCATGGAAGTTAAAAGTTGAAAAAGCGGTGTTTTCCAGGTTTTTGGCCTTTACGATGCCAACCAGTGCATGCGTCTTCTCCAGCAATGGTATTTATGGAGAGAGATTAGCATAAAAGCAGTTAGCTCGAGGCGCGATTTGAAAGTTACAGCCTTGTAAAAGGATCCCCAGGTTGGAAATGTGCAATCACCAGAAACTGCGTTGTGAAAGTCCGTGCTGATCCCTGGACTCGTTTTACTCCTTGGGCATTTCTCCTTCCCACTCTCTAACCTCTCTCTTAGTGTCTTATTCTGGGATAATGAAAGACCCTCCGAAGGTGAACACCGCCAGCGCTCCATCACCTGATTAACGTGTTGAATGCGGGTTCTGGGCCCGACCCTTCTGCCCCGCCGTCAGGTAGGACTGTCTGGGGGTGGGGTCAGGTTTACGCGACTGTGGCGTCTGACAAGTTTGAGAACCTTCTTTTGTGAGGATTGGGGGCATTTGAAAAATAGAGAGCTAGTGAGTGCTTTATCATATTAGATTTTAGAAGGATTCCTCTTGGCAGTGGAGACAGAGGACAATGGGTGATAGTTCGGGGGAGGGAGAGATGAGGGCGGGGATTAAAGCTGCAGTGGTGGTCAGCGAGGAGGGGGCCAATCCAAATCGTATTAGGAGATAGAATTGAACAGATGTAGTGATGATTGGATACGGCCAAGTCCTCCATTTCTGGCAGAACTCAAGGGTGCTTTATGTTCAGAAGGCTGCTTCAGCAGCACCAGGGTGGCACCCGCGCTGGTGGCAGACGTGGGCCCCCGAGCGGCCTCCGTGTGTGATGTTTGCCGTCTCTGGTTTCCTAACAGAGGAGAGAGGCCAGTTAGAAACCCTGTGTGTAGACCTCACGGAAGAGGGAGCCTGGTGAGGTGTTTTCCTCCCAGTTGCCATAACCTCTTGGCCGTCTTCCTTGCCCACAGTTTAAACTTGATAAACGTGGCAGTCCTAGAGCAAACATGCTGTGTGAAAAGCACACAGAGCTACACCCTCACAGCAGTCCTAACGGGATGGAAGCTGTGGGCTTCTCGGTAGGTTGCGGGCTTTTTCTAGTGTCGGGGAGGCATAAACTCTACTTTCGAGCATGTACGCTCTCTGCTGTGCTCTGTGCAGGACTCTCAGGTGGCTCTCCCCTTGACCAATGCCCTTGGGCTGATGGTGGAATTGTCATCCTGCAAAGCCCATATTCTGAATCACTAAGCTCAGTGTAGACTTTTTTCTTCCTGTTACAGTTGCTATTACTCAAATGTTATTGTTCTTTTATGCATAAATTTACCAACTCCTTGAGTATCAATTAGGTCCTCCCTTCCCCTGTGGGTAAAGGCTGACCTTGCACACCTTGAGGAAGGAAGGAGAACCTTACATCCATATCAGAGAGCCCAGTTTCATTGTTTGGAACAGGCCTATGGCCTCCATCTGAAATGCTGCACCCAGATGGAAGGTTGAGCCGGGGAAAGGCTGGGGAATATGCTTTGTGAACCTGGGGTCCCTTTCAACTTACTAGTTTCTGGCTCCTTTCATTCTGGAAAGAGACATTAGATTGAGGCAGAGTCCTGTGGACTTTTTTCTCTTATAGGATTCACTGGTTAGTAATCTAATTTATTTGGTTGTCTTAGAAGGAAATAAGGGAAGAGCCAGGCAGCAGTTGCTAAGCCTGGATCTGTGCTGTCATTCATCGCCCTTCAGGTTACCTCCTGACCTCATTGACAGTCCCCTCTGTGTGTGCTGCTGGCATCCCCTCCCTTAGTAATTAAAGAGGGAATGAGAATGTCAGCTCAGCTTCTTGCAGCTCAGCGTCCGTGGTGCCCACAGATCTTATTTTAGGGCAAGGCCTTTTCCCTCCACCTTCTTTAAATCCCCTGTTAGTTCAGATGCTTTACTTACTGAACAAACAAGCTGTGATTTCACAGAGAAGAGTGAACAAGTGCTATACTTCTGGGCAGGGGGGAAGCTCTTGGTGCAGTTATGCTCGTGCTGAAGCGGAAGGGAGGTCTCTCTCCATTCCTTGGGGTGCCACTCTCCCCCCCAATCCTCTCAAAAGGCAAATCTGAGGTAGAAAAGAATCAAGACTGTGTTGATGGTCTTTCCCTGGGCAGTTATTGGAGGAGCTTTCTTTAGAGCAGGAGTCCCCTTGACTTGGAGCACACGTGCACATGGGAGGAGCAAGGTGCTCAGTCTGAGCAGCCCAAGGGCAAGGACGGGCCTTCCTGGCATCTGTGTCGGTTGTTGAGCCCCTCCTGTGTCACCTGCACCTCTGACCTCCCTGTCACGGGGCATGTGCCTTTGGCCACAAGGGGGACCGTGGCAGAGGATGTGTCTAGTTCCATGAGGTTTTAACAACGTGATGCTCCCAAATCCAGTCTGACGTCACCCCTCACGCCCAGGCACATCCATGTGCATACCAAAGGTGCTAACTTCGAGAGTTCATGAAGCAGAAATGTATTGGGCTACCAGGCTTACTATCATAAGCACTTTTCACAGTCACAGTATTTCAGAGCTAGAAGGGACCCTGAGAGATCATTTCCAGTCTCCTCATTTAACAGAAAAAGGACATCCAGAGACATCGGATGACTTGGCGCAGGTCCTGACACTTCTGAGCAGCAAGAGTCAGGACTTGAGCCCAGGCCTCCAGCTCTTCATCCAGAAGTTCTTGCCCAGCTGCCGGGCGGGGACGGCTGAGTCAGCATTTGGTCCATTGTGGCCGGAAGCACTTGCATCACATCACCTGGGGCCCGTCGAGAAGGCAGATTCCAGGGCCCCACTCCAGAAGGACTGACTCAGCATCCAGGAGGGATAGGTCTCAGCAACCTGCATTTGGAACAGACTTCCTGGGTGACTCACCACACAGATACGTGAAAACAGGTGGCAGAGATCCTCTGGATTTAACTTTGGCTCTGCCCTTCTCTGTTCAACCACAAACTTAATTCTGAACATGCTTCCTGAGCCCTAATTGCTTTATATTTGTGCTTCTCATGCTAAAGGGCACAGCCTGGCTGACAAGAGGAAATTGCAGGGAAGGTCTGGGTGTTTCAGGAATGGCGTGTGGTGGTGACAGTGCAGCTGCTGAACCCTGACCCACCCTGTACGTATGTCACTTTCTGTTTTCTCCCCAACCGCCTCTTCATGAAGCCACAACAGCAAACTTGCCGTCAGTTGTCACTGCTTTCTTGCACACCTCTTCTCTCACGGACATTCTCCTCCAGCCCCCGTACCCCCAAATAGCTTTACCGTCATTAACTCCTCAGTATAGGATCATTTGGGGGGCTGGGTAAAGACAGCTGGAGCATCAGTTAAGGTGACGGGTAACTCAGGGGTAGGCAGGAGTATGGGACGCTGGACAGTCTAGTGTGTATGTCTGTTTGTGTGTATTTTAACTGCTTTAATGTGTAAACAGGTGTCCACGCTTTATTTCAGATCATAAACATACTTGCTTCCTGACCTATAGGAAAGCATCTGGGTTGGATAGGTCTGCTGCCACTTCCTGGGTGAAATGTCTATGTGGACCGAAGTTACAAGGCTGCCCCTTAAATCGGAGCCAAGAACAGTCATGATGGACTCACACCCCAGAAATGGATGAGGGTGTGTCAGGCACACCTGGCCGTACATGCTTGGTGCCTAAAATATGGGGCCATTGAGGTTAATCTCATTAGCATTGTCATTAATCTAAGTTATAGTTCCTTAACTGCCTTCATAAGCTTGTGAGTACCGAAAGGACCACTTGAGGAATCACCTAGACACTAAAAGTTTTCACACATGAAAGATGCTATGTCAGTACTGATGCTGAGAGCAGTGAATTGTCAAGAGATAAGCTAAAAGTAAAGGTGGGTTCAGTTTAGTTAGGGCTCTAGAGTCATGCCTGGTTTGAATTCTAGACCTACTGTTTGACAACATTGTAACTGGGAAAAGAGGACAATAGTGGGGCCTATCTTCTGGAATTGTTAAATTAGATAATATATAAAAGCATTTAGTATAGTGCCTGGCGCAGTGTAAGGAGGGAAGAAATGTTATGTATTGTTCCTACTGCGTGAGAGGGAGAGTGCCATTGGTAATAAGCTACTTATCTGAAGAGGTAAAGGGGGTGGGGGACAAATAATTGTATAAGTAAGCTAGAAAAGCGTCTGGTTTTTTCTTCCACAAAGGCTGACCTTTGAAGAGGTTGTTAGTTGTATTCTACATTGTTCTTTGGCTGTTCCCTTGGCTGGTGGTAATAGGGAGCTGTGGATGGAATGCAAGATGGGGAAGGAATGGTGGGGCCTTTGGAGGAAAGGACCCCCCAGGACTCACCTTGGCTAGAAAATAAGACCCTGAGTTTTCGAAATGGGTATTCACTTCCTTCTGATTGATGAGCAGCTACCTCACTGCCCTACAACACAAGCTCATTTTTTTCCAGGGCCTGTCAGCATTATTTTGGCTGCCATTTAAAAGATTAAATACCTTAGTTCGCCCCCAGCTCTAGTTTTGGACATTAAGCCTTTGGCATCATGTAGATTGAAGCAAGAGTACCATTAAGAACTAACATCGGGATGCCCTTTTACTGCAGTTATTCTGATACTTTGGACCATCAGATGCTTTCTGCTGGCTGTTGACCACCTGTATTTAAAAGGTACATGTAGTAGTGTTTTCCAAAGTAACCCAGAGCTAGTGCCTGACCTGATGGAGTAGACATCTGTCTTCAAACTGCTGTTCCTTTTTTTTTTTTTTTTTTTTTTTTTGCGGTACGCGGGCCTCTCACTGCTGCGGCCTCTCCCGCTGCGGAGCACAGGCTCCGGACGCGCAGGCCCAGTGGCCGTGGCTCACGGGCGCAGCCGCTCCGCGGCATGTGGGATCCTCCCGGACCGGGGCACGAACCCGCGTCCCCTGCATCGGCAGGCGGACTCTCAACCACTGCGCCACCAGGGAAGCCCCAAACTGCTGTTCTTACCTGTACTATCCTGTTCTCTTAGTTGACCAGCCTTCAAGTCTTCCAGCTAGGATCAGGGCTGATGGGCCACCTAAAGTAATGAAAGAAGAATGTCCCAAAGCTTAGCTGGCACCCCAGCACCTCTGGAGCAGATTTCCCTGGTCAGCTGTGCATACCTAACAACCACGTTCCAAGGCGTGCCTTGGGGTCAATAAATGTGTGTCCCCAGAAGATGACCTAAGAGTGGGATTTGGTTTGCCCCAGGTAAGCTAGACCCCTGGGCACATCATCCAGCTCCCTTTTTTTAGCTTTTAGATAACAAGTGGATCAAGGTTAAACATCAGTGTTCCCCTTGGCAATGTGAGGTGGGCTGATATATGATGTAGAAACTGGTATTCACGTGGGCCTGGAATCCAAGCATGCTGTTCATGATGAGAGAGTGGAGCGCAGGGGCTTGTGCTGGGAAGATAGTAGTATACCTTAGGAATGACAGTATCAGCACACAAACCTTCTGTGTTTTTCACCCTAATCTCTTAGATTTTGGAGAGAGGCTTCACTGCTTTAAGCACTAATATGGCAGCTTATTTTAAAAGGCACAGCAGGGTGAGTGGATATTTAAGGGAGATCAGTGTGTTCAGTTCCACACTTAAGATGAAAGCTGAGATAGTGCTTGCTCTGCAGAGCCTGTTTCAACATCTTTTCTTCCAAATAGGGCACAGATACGAATGGCCCTCTTCCTGTATGGCCGTTCAGGCCAGCCTGCCTCCAGCACGTGAAAGCTGACTGCAAACCCCAAGGAAAGGGAAGAAGTCTATCGTATAACCATTGAGGGAACGTGTAGTCGTTTCTTGAATCTTCTAGCTATACTAGGAGCTCTTTTTCCCTTTTCTTTTTTATGTTCTGTTATGCAAGAGCACTAGTTAATAACTCACACACAGTTAACAATTAAGTAGAAACTTCATTTGAAGCAACAGTAGGTTCAGTTAAATGTGTTTGGAAACCAGGTGCATAAATTGCTCTGGAAGGAATTTGTTTTATATGTGTGTGTGTGTGTGTGTGTGTGTGTGTGTGTGTGTGTGTGTGTGTGTGTATGCACATAAATATACATAAATACATAAATATATTCATTCATATATATTCATATGTATATCTATGAACATGGGTGTAGGTACATGTGCCTGTCTTATACGTATACTTGGCTAAAAGTCAGGGATGAAAAATTGCCTGAAGGACTAGTTGCCAGTCACATGTCTAATTAGTCAGGCCTAGACAGTGCAACAATTGCTTTGTCAGTTACAAGCAGAGAGGTTTTCATTTTCATCCCACCGTTCCTGGGAAGAGTAAGGATTAGTCAGTTTTGAGAGCCTATAGTAGGCAAGAGGAAGGGTTATGAAGAGGGGTCACCTTGACAGATTGGAAATGCTGCAGGGAACCAGCATTTGCTGGTGCTAAGTCAGCACCTCTGTGCTCTCGTGGGAGAAGGAGGGCCTGCTGTTGGCCTCTAGGATTCTAGTGGTTCTTAGAGTGTAAGAACAGGAACAGATGGGCAAAGGGCTTGTATACTTAGCAAAATAAGAGCTACACAAATGAGCTCTACAAAGGTAATCTGGTAAATTCTAAAGGATCAGAGAAATAGAAATTAGGAACGTTATTAGGAATTAGGAAATAATTATTTTAGGTATTAGGAAATTAGGAAGCAAAATATTTCCTAGGAATTAGAAATCAGGAAGTAAAGTATTTGCATAGTTGTTTCAATAGAGGCAAACATAGTTAGCCATTTTGCTTTTCTTACTCTCTAGAGAATTTTTTTTTCTAAAAGAAATCATTGATAAAATAAGAGAGTAGGTATGGAAGAAAACGTTCCTCCAGGATGGTAGTGGTTGAGTTAATTATGTGTTTCATAGAAATAAGTAGATTCACCATAATTTTGTCCTTTGTTTCAGGAGCCATGTGTAGGAGAGAGATCTTCTCACTGTGTCCATTACTGCAGAAAGAGGATGTATTTCCTGTTGAAGTTTGCTTTAGAGGAAAGAGCATGGGGGTTAAAAATGTGGGCACTAGAGTCAGACCACCTCGGTTAAAGTCTTTAGGCCCTGCCAATAGTTTTGTGACTTGAGGGTAGTAGTAACCTCTCTGTGCCTTAGTTTCTTTACCAGTAAAATGGGAATAATAAGATTCCTTAACCTCAGAGGGTGGTTATAGGATTAACTGAGTTAATATCTTTAAGTATTTAAACAGGACCTGGCACAATAATCTGCATTCAACAAATGATAGCCATTAGTAATTATTGCTACTCTTCTTATTGCTATTATTATGTTTTTATTATAGCTGTATACACTTTCAAAAGTATATGACAGTTTTATAGAAAAGTCTTTTTCTGAGTAAGCAAACCGAAGATTTGAATTTCCTAATTTGGAGATTTAAAAATTAGATAAAAATCTGTCATGGGAGTAAAGTTATTTTCATAAGATTTAAAGGAAGGGCTCCTGTTTGTCTTTCTCAGCTGTCCCCTACTAGGAGGAGCTTTCCCTGCATTAGCTCCACTGCCCGAATGGAACCTAAAAGCAGCACATTTCATGGTATCAAAAGTCCCATTGTATGCTTCAAGTTGGATTGCTTCCTCATTAGCCCATAATCAGCTCTTTCCCTGTGCTTCTTCCCTACTCTAACCCTTACATTTTATGCTCTTGAAAAAAAAAATTTGCTTTCTAGGTTCCAGTTTTTCCTCACTCTTTTTCAAACCTTCCCCCTTCCCCTCCACCCCCTTCTCCCCCTTCCCCCTTCCCCCCCTGTAAGAGTGTGTGAGCTCTGGGCAGGGATTACAGCATGTATATTTTTGGTATTGTCAAATACCTAATTTGGTTCCTTATACATGGAAAGTATTTATACAAAATTTACACTGTATAAGCATAGCCATCATATTTAAGCCTTATTTAGGTAAACTTTTCCTTTTATTTCAAGGGATTTTGAATTGGTTGTCATTTGGAAGACTGAAAGTCAGTGTGCTTTTTCCTTTAAAAAAAACTTTTTTTTTTATTAGTGGATGGGTGGAAATCCTAACTTCAATTGCCTACCTACAATTGTTTGGTTTCATTTTTTGTTTTCCAGCAGCTTTTTTTTTTTTTAAAGGACAAAGTTGATTTTAAAAAAGACAATGATCCTAAATTCAATGGGTGTTTTCTGTCACATCTGAAGGTCATACTGCAGTTCTCCAGGTGCATGCATGTGGCGCAAGACATTCACTTGTGATGACGCTGCATAAGTAGCTGAACTGGTCTTATGTCCAAATCTTATACCCATGAGAATTGTCAAACTTTTCCACTGTCGGGTCAACCTTTGGCTTGGTTTGGACATCATACAGTATGATTCACTATCCATGTAAGGTCATGGTACCTTCAGATTGGTTTTTTTTTTTAGCACAGTTCCCACTAGGCTCAGGTGCTTCTGCCTCAGAGCATATCCATGCCAAGACCGTCCTACAACACCGGTGTCCCTGGGCACATTGGTAAGGGTGCCTGCAGCTTTGACATGCCCACTCAAATAGGCATGAAGTAACCTTAGGAATGTTCTGGCAATCATAACTCCTGAAGCACTATCTGGAACCAGTTCTGTTCATGGTTTCAGAGCAGATTTGGATGTGCCAAGCCTTCCTAGGCAGGCTAATTCCTACGATTGCCCTTTTGTAAAGCTGAATTCTGCAGAGGTCGAACCTACAGGGGTGACCGGGGCGCTGTGCTCTGGTGAGGGTAAGACAAAAAGGGGCTGGCTCTTAACACCTTACTCTATTTCCTTGGGCAAGAAAAGAACCAATCTTTCCACAGACTCTCTTAGATGGGTATTGAGTAGAGTGGTATGTTTTCTAGTACTTCGGAAATGAGACAAAGAGGAAAGCATGATTGCTGTATTATACAAGATTAACTTATAGGAAAATGATTCCCATTCAGTGTTCTGTGATTTCAGGGACTGAGAACTAGGGTGATGTTCTGAACTCTTGGCTAGGCTAGGGGAGAGGTGGGAAGAGATGGGGAAGGACCTTTCTTGGACCAAGACTGGCCACTAAGGCCAGGCAGCCCTTCTAGTGAGTGGGGACCAGGGATATACTTAACTGAAGAGGAGCGTTTGGTAAAAATTTGGTTTAAAAGGCTTACGTGTAAATTTATGGCCCTAAAATGATGCTCTGCTCATCACAACAGAACCACAAAAGACTTCTCCCAGGCATTTCAGGCACTTTATTTCAGGCATTTTATTCTATCCTTGGAAAAAAAAAAGTTAAAGGAGGATCTGAGGGTCTCCTAGTAACAGTGTTTTAAGAGTCAGTAACTGCTCTGCTTAAACAGTTTCTCTTTTTGCAATTTAAGCTTTAGCGAAAATGAAAACAGTTGGTTACTTTGATCTTTATAAAAATTCTTCATGTTCATAGAGACCATTCATTGCTACTTAGTATTCTTTTCTTCAGGCTATCTGATCCCATGTTGTTTTATCATTTTACCTTAGGTCTCCCCTGAAACATCTTGTGAGCTCCTAGAAGAGAGACCAGGGTCAGATTTGATCTGTACTGTACCCTAATCAGGGTTTCTTCAATCCCAAGGAGAGGGGGAGATGGGGAGATGGGTCTCCTTGGAGTACTCACGTCTACTGTGAACCCCCAGTGATGACTCTGGGCTTTTAGACTGTCTACTCTTCCACTTTCTGGATACTGACTCTTCTCCTTTTTAGTTGACTTCCCTTGTCAGAGGCTTCTCTTTCTCTTTGCTTTCCTTCCTAAATCTACCACTGTCCCATCTTCCTTGAGAAGGTCTAGCCCAGTACCTTATTATGTATTTGACCTACCTTGATCTTAAAATCTAATGGCTTCCAAATCATTGGGAATTCTAAGCCTTGTCCAATGTGTGCTGGTTACCTTTGGGGGTTTGTGTGTCCTTGAAGTTGATGGATAACACCTCCAGTGACTAGGTAACCTGAGCTCTGTGTTTCTGATTAAATAGTTTACTTTTTATCCTAACACTCATTAAAATGGACAGTACCTGGTAGTGTAGTACATTGTAGAGCACTGTCTGCCTGGAAGGCATAAGTATTACAAGAGGGTAATAGAATCTCAAATTATATTCTGTACATCCTACTGAGTAGTAACATAAATCATTTGGGTTTTAGTTTTTTCACGTGACTTGGGTACACCTGGTATTGGCCTCCTCTGTTGGAAAGCTTTAAGTGTATTGCAGGCGCGTGCCGTGAAACTTTTTAGTCCTTGCAGTCACATTAATCATCCTAAGGAATAATTAATCTGCCTGGGGTGACGGAATAGCTCTGATTTAGGGAAACCGTGTTCCTGTTCCCCTACTTACTGGGCTTGTGACCTTGGACAAATCATTTAACTTTTAATGTCTCAATTTCTTCATTTTAAAAATGAGAACCATGATACCCTCCTTGTCTACCTCCCAGGATTGCTAATCTGAGGGTTAAGTAATGAATAAAGGAGCATTTGAAAACCTTTGGAATATTCTGTCAGTGTAATATATTTAGGGCTGCTATTTCATAAGAATGTATAGGACTGAAATCTGGGAAGGAGATTAGTTTTTATGTTTTTTGTGTTGTGGTAACCACGTAACCTTTATTGAGGAATTGTGTGTTTGTTTTCATTGGCTATGGTTGAAAATATTTGCTATAGTTTTCTTCTAGTTATTGCTTCCTAGCCTTGAGTTAAAACTTCATGGGTCATTAGCTGTCAATTGTCAGAAAATTTTCAAACTCCCTTTTCTTGAAATACTAGAATGTTCTGAAAGATACCTGGTTATTCCCTTTTCTTACCCCGATTATGATCACTTCATTCAAGCAGTTGACCCTTTGTGAGCCTTCTTTGTGTACTTGTGTGAGTTCTGAGAGAAGAAAACAAAGAACTTTTTATCTAGTACTGTTGACAATTTGAAGAGGTGAATTTTAAGAGCACCAGAACCATGGAACTTCTGGTGAAGTTGTTGTCTCTACTTTAATAACCTTATTCCTGTAGTTCTGGAAGTGTGAATGTGTCCATCCTGCTGACGGTACCTTATTGTAGGATGGCTACTCTCTTCAGCATTATGAAGCCTGTAGGGCATCTTGAAGTAGAATATTGATAGCTGCTTTCAATTTAGGTTGGTAAATAAGAATCGGACATTTTCATTTCAACATACTTAATGTGTGACTGTTACTGAGTGCACTTTACTAAGTGACTTATATAATATTGCCTCGTTGGATTTTACTCATTCTCCAAATAACTCATTTAGAGTGACAGTAACTTAGGCAAGTTGCTAACCTAAATTACTAAGTTTCCAAAACCTGGTAAATGGTGGAACTGCAATTGTTATTGTTGTCAAGCATTAAAATTGGATTGATTTCCTTTCCCACAAATTGTATATACTAAGAAATTTTGAATATGTAAGAAATATTCTTGGCACAAAAGTAGGGAATTTCGGATCCCTTTGCTGGAGAATTCTCTTTTGAGAAATCATTACCTTTTTGTACTATTGGTTATGATGGTTTAATTCTAAATTAATTACTGCTTTTTCCAAGTGTCTTAATTCTCGTAGGCTTCTTGCCAAAGCCAAAGAAATATCTCATATAATATTAAGTCCATTTTTAATGTGCAAAGATCAAATTGAGTAAGACATTTTTCAGAGTAGGTGGGTTACAATAACAAAAGGCTACATAGAAAATGATCTTGATAACAGCCATCTCTTAGTTGTTTACGGTAATGGTTGTTCATGTCCAAGATTGAGGCTTCATTAGTAATGTACAATTAGTGGTACCTAATTTTATTTTGACTTACATCAAGGGAGGAATTGTGTGTGTGTGTGTGTGTGTGTGTGTGTGTAAATAATTGTAGGAGTCCAAGGACATACACAGGATATCCCTAACAAGAGTCTTCTTCTGTGTAGCCTTGAAAGATACTGAATGTTAGACTACTCCCTCAGCTAAGTTATATAAAAGGTGATTTTCCCTCTCTCATTTTGAGAACGCAGTTCCACCTAAGAAAAGCTTTGCAAGGAGTTGAAAGAAAATTCAACCTTAGTTCTAACTTAACTCTGATTGGATCAGAGATTCAGGCACACTTCTTCCTCTCATTACTTTTCCACATCCTCTTTTTCCCTGTATAAACACTTCTGTGCTTATGCTTATCTTATATTCATTCTTTATTCAAGCCCACTTCTCTTTGGATGGGTCTTGCTTGGCCTTACTTTAGGGCTGTCCTGAATCACATAGGCTAGACCCAGCTTGTAGAACAATTCATGTTCATCTTCCATCCCTGGTAGGTGTTTTTAAAAATATATTAGAGGCAATAGCTGTCCACCACCAGAACACTCAAGCGGGTCTTTTACTGACTGCTTCTACGCAGTGGACTCATTAAACCATTTTGCTAGAGATTCTGATAATTAGTCAACTCGTTTGCATTTCATTCCTTATTTTTTGATTCCCCAACTATTCTGCAGTAAGTTTCCCAATGCGCTTTGAAATAGGCCAATGGTAGCTGTCAGGCAGGTAAGAAGAAAAGGGAAAGGGATGGGGTTAGAGAGTCTTGTTTAAAAACTGAATAATGAAAATAGCTCGCATGAATGCAGAAATGTATATTTTTGACTGTAAAGTCTGTATTGTTTTTCACTGAATTAAGAAGCTCCCAAATGAACTAGCCACAATAGTGCAAAGGTTACAAGATTTCACAAGATATTTTTTCTAGGGACTAGTGGGTCTCTTGCTCTGTTGAACATGTTCTTGGGACTGAAAGTTTGAAGGTCCTCTGCTGTGGAGTTAGCAGCTAGCCTCCCTTGGGACTTCCTTACTAATATTTCGTGTCCTGTGCTTTGCCTCGCTCTCAACAGTCTTTAAAGATCAGTACTGCAATCATATGAAGTATAAAAGTTTTACAAATGTTGATGCCTGTAATATAATTTTACAATTGTAATACATTTTAAAACAATACAAGATTAAAATATTTTAAAATGTGTAAATGTGTTTTACAGGGAAATGAAAGCTATAAAATACTTTATTATTCATTTTCATATTCTTTTAATAAGTGAAGCCCTTTGAGGAAGACCCTGATTTGGGAGTGAAATATCTGAACTACCAAATGTGTGTTTTATTTTCACTCCATCACAAGAATATGAAAGAAATGTCACTAACAATATGAGCAAAATGTGATTTTTAGATCACGTATTTTAAATGCCCACTGTTGAAAACACAGTGCTAGATGCTATGAAATCCCCTAAGATACAGCCCTGACTCACCAGGAGCTTTCAATCCAGGTAGGGCCATAGTACATTTAGAGATAGCACAATAACACAAGGATGTGTAACTGTGGAAAGAGAAGCTGGCAAGTACAGTGGAGGTCAGGAGGCCTTCACCAAGGTTGTGATGATTACAAAAAGGCTTTAAACAAGGGAAGGATTTGCTCCAACCTTGAAGGCATGGATAAGGCTTACATAGGTAGGGATAGAATATTTTAGGTGAGGTAGATGGTATGTGCGCATACTTGGGGGAAAGCTCACACTCTTTAAGTTGGCTGGAGTGGAGGCTTTTTAGAGGTGGAAATAAGTTTCAAATGGCATTTCTACCACCTGCCAGTGGTTTTTAGCATGGACTAAGCATCAGAATCATCAGGGAGATCTATGGAAAGAATAAGTTGCCCAGGGCCCACCCCAGACTTCTTTGAATTTGAATTTCTTGGTGTGGAGCCTCAAGCTTGGTTGTTTTTAAAGAGCTCCCCAGGTGACTGTAAGGTGTGGATCTGAGTACCATAATGCCGTAGGTAAGAGAAGCCAGTGAAGCTGTGCCAGAAGCCCACCCCGCACTGGTTTTTGCCAGCCAGTGGTCCCTCTCCCTTACCTCACATTTGTCAGAGCTTGGAAGCAGGGAAGGTATTCTCACTGCTGTTATTGCCACTTCCAAGCTATTGTTCCTTCTTTCTCCTTAGAAAATCTGCAGTTCTTTGAAGCACGGCATCAGGCTTTAGTACCCCTTACAGGTTTTAGAGTCTTCCTAGTCTCAACCAGTCATTCATTAATGTCATCTCCTCATTTATTTTTTTTCCCTTTCCCTTCATACTCCTGTCATTCTCAGTAACATTAGCACCCACGTGATGGTCATGTCAACATTTGGGCCTCTCAGGTCTTAGGCTTCCTCAATCCAACAAACTCTTCTCCCTCTGAGTTTGGCCACACACACACACGTTCATGGACATGACTTGGGCTAATAGTTCTTGAAGTGTGGTCTGTGGACATCTTGGTATCCACTGGACCCTTTCAAAGGTCTGCAAGGCCACGGTTGTTTTCATAATAATACTAAGACATTATTTTTACTGTGTTGGTGTTTGCACTGATGGGCAAAAGCAGTGGTGAGTGAAACTTCTAGCACCTTTAGCACCAAATGGTACGAGCTGTTACTGTTTTCTTCACTCTCACTTGCAGTAAATCATGCCAGTTGCACTTAAGAATGTTACTGATGGAACAGTAAAATAGTATTGATTTTATTATATCTCAACCCTTTAGAACACTTTATTATTCTGTGTGCTAAAATGGGAAGTATGCACAAAGCATCTCTGCAGAGTGAAATATGGTGGTTGTCTCAAGGAAAAAGTACCTGTGTGATTGTTTGAATTGGGAGCTGAACTAGCCATTTTTTTCCTCTATGGAACACCATTTTTGCTTGAAAGCATGACTAGCAGAAGAACTGTGGTTATCAGACTTGGTTAGTTGGCAGACATTTTCTTGAAAGAAGTCAACTTGCCTCTTCAGGAAAATAATTGATTGTATTTGTTCCCAGTGATAAATTTAAGCCTTTAAGTGAAAATTAGAATTTTGGAAAACTTACATCTACTACCCTGAGCCTGAAAACTTCCTGGAAACTTAAAGACGTTTCTGATGTGTAAATTTTTGGAAAATCTGTATAATGTAAAGAAGCAGTATTTTCCAAATGACTGACACATGATTTAACAAAGTTCTTCATGGATAAAAGATCCATCCATTCGACGTGCAAGAAAAACCAATGGATATAGTATTACAGAGTCTGAACTGTTCATAGATATGGTTTCATATTCCTATTGCAACTAACCTTTAAGAAACTAGCACTTGTTGAGGTTTAGTGTAATATTGAGGAATAATGTCTCCAATTATCTGAAAGGCTATTAAAATACTCCTCCCTTTTTCAACTGCATATATCTGTACAAGGCCAAATTTTCTTTATATACTTTGACCAAGACAATATACTGCAGTAGATTGAATGAAGAATCAGATATGGGAATACAGCTTTCTTCTTTTATCAAAGAGATCTGCAAATAGGTAAAAGAATGGTACTCTTCCATTGTTTTTTGAAAACAGTTATTTGCTCATAAGAATATTATTTATGTTTACATGTATTGGATTTATTTTAAAATGTATTAGTATTTTTATTTTATTTTACTTTAGTTTTTGGCTGTCTCTCGCAGCTTGCGGGATCTTAGTTCCCGGACCAGGGATTGAGGCCAGATCCCCCAGCAGTGGATGCTTCCACTGGACTGCCAGGGAAGTCCCATGAATTAGTGTTTTTAAATGTCTGCTTTAATTTCTAATATGGTAACTGTTAACAGATATAACCATAATAATGTACAATAGATATGACACTCAGTAGCTTTCAAGAGTACAAAAGGATCCTGAGACAAAAGTGTTTAAGAACTGCATCCTAGGCCAAGTCAACCCCAATAATGCGCCACCTCCAAAATCTGAACTTCCAACATTCCATCATCTGACCACCACCACTTCCTATCCTTCAACGTACGTACACCCTCACTTTTGCTTGGCAGCCTCCAGTCCACTGGCTCTGCGTCTGTTTTGCAATCTATCAGCCCTCTTATGGCCTGGCTCCCCTCCTAACTCAAGAGTATGTAATCTGGACTCTCAATTAATCCCTTGCCCATCTCTCTTCCTTCCCCAGTGAACTGGCCTTAACACAGCTCTGACTTTGCAAAATCCAAGCATCTTCCCCCTCAGTACCTGCAGCTGAGTATTCTGGAGACAACCACACAACCAAGCTTACTGGCTAATCTCAGCTCTGCTAGTCCTCCCTCTGCTGTTCCCATTTCCTGAGACGGTGATGTCACATCACCTGCCCTTCTCTCCTCAGACCTTCTATTCTCCACTGCATTGTCCATCCCTACCCACTCACCTCTCTTTTTTCTGCTACTGGAACCCCACGTACTCCTGTTTTTTATTCTCCATTTTACAGGGGCCTCCTCCTTTGCTCCATCAACAAGAGTCGAAATAGTTCAGGACTTTGTCCCTGGCTCTCTCCTCCGTATAGACATTTGCTTGAAGTGATCTATTTAGTCCCTTGACTATGAACATACCTGTGAGGTGGTGTTTCCTGTCCCATGAGCTCCAGATTCATGGTCCAACCATCTGCCTGGCATCTCCACTTGGATATCTAATAGGTAAACTAATAAGCACAAGACAGAGTTCCTGGTTTCTCATCTCAAAAGTAGCATCACCGTGTACATTTAGCCCCCCAAATTGTGCATGGTTTCTTCATTCACCTGTGCTTTTTAAATCTGCAACCCAAGCTCTGCACATTCTGTGGTCCCTACCTTTAAGCTGCCGCCTTGTCACCATCTCCACTGTCACAACCCTTGACCATGACCGTGACCAAGTGAGACCACCTGTCTCACTTGAGTTCTTGCACATTACTGATGTTTCTGCTTTGGCTTCTTCCTTCCTGTAGTCCATCTTCCATTCATTCATTAGCTTGCGTCTTGTTTAAAACATATGCTTGTTTCAAGCTTCAGTCACATCACTTCTCTGCTTAAAATCTGCTACGATGGCTCTCAGTGCAGTCAGGATAAAACCTAACTTCTTTTTGCCACCTCCAGGCAGCCCTGTGTGATCCAGCCCCCTTCTCTCACTCTCCCCCCGCCCCCCCAAACCCAGAAAGGTCTCTTCAGCCACATTTGCCATTATTCTTCCCTCATTAATACCAAGCTCTCACCTCAGTCTCTGAATTTGCTGTTATTTCTTCCTTAAATGCTGTCTGCCATAGATGTTGTGGTTGCGTCTTCTCCTCCTTTAATTCTCAGTCAAATATTGACTTCCTCATGGAAATGTCCTGACGGCTCTAGCTGAAGCAGGACATCTCCCCACCCCTACCCTCAGGCCCCGGCATTCCCAAGTGTATTATCCTACTGTATTGTCTTCAGAGAACCCATGTCCTCTGAGATACAGATGTTTTTGCGGATGGTCATCCATCTCTATTTGAGCAGAAGTTCTGAAGGCACTTTGTCTTGGCCACCACTCCATCAACAGTACTTGTTTCATGGTAGGAGCTCAACACATATTTTTGTATGAAGAATCAATTAGTGATGCAGCTGTGATTGTGAAACTGGAATATGATAGATGCTGCATAGATGCTGTTGCAGTTATTTTTGGTCTTACCTGTAGCCTGGTTTCTTTTCGAACTTGTTGGCCTTATAGCTATTTCCCTCCCTTCTTTCCATGTAGCATTAGGGTGTTGGGACTCAAATGGAAACTGATTTTTCTGTGTTTGCTCTATTGGGAGCAGAGAGAATATAAATTGTACTTTGAAAAGCAGAATTATATTACCTTTGTGTTTCTTAACACCAAGATATTTAATAGAAATTTGTCTGTTGTTGTTTTATAATGGGAAATTCTAATAGTTTCTGTCTCCATCCTAACTCCATACAAATTTTTGTTCTGTTTCTCCTTTAGTGTTCAAGTTGTCTGTAATCTTGGTAAAATCCTCTAAGCCTTAGATTGTGATCTGATGTACATAAATGTCTTGTGTTAATCTTGCTAGAACTTGTTAAAATCGGATAGCCTATCGGAATTTTATAAGCCAAAAAGTCACACAGAAGCTGAAAAAAATTGCTTATTGGAAAGCTTGTCAATAGTTAAGATATTTCTTGTCTTCTTAAACTTCTCAGTGCAATTCTTATGTAGACCATTTAGCAATTTAGGACATTGAGAAGTGTGGTTTCTAGTCGATTTGTCCTGGATTAAAGATTCTCCTGCGTGAAAGTCAGTCGTCTTCATTGGCCTTTTGCCTTTGAATATTCATTTGTTGTGATGTGAAGCAAAACTGTGAGCAAGTGCTTTCCCTGTATGGAAATGAGGCTGTGGGGGGAAAAAATTACAGATACACACACGTTCACGCACACACACACACATACACACTACACACACACACACACATACGCGCACACATGCACGCATACATACATGCACACACATACATATACAAATACACACACACGCACACACATAAACATGCACACATACACACATGCATATACATGCATATACATACACACACGCATACATACACAAACACACATACGTATATATACACATACACATATACACGCGCACATACGCACACACATAGATATATACACATACATACACGCATACACACACACATATACACACGCACACACATGCACAACACATACATATATACACGCACACACATGCATACACACAACACATACATACATGCACACACATGCACGGACATACATACAGATGCACACACGCATATACACAGAACATACATACACATACATGCACTCATACATACACATGCATACGCACATACACACATAATATACACATACACACACCCATACATATGTACACACATAGATATAAACATACACACACATACACACACACATACACACATGCACATGCATACACACATACACATATACACATGCATACATACATATATACACACATACACACAATACACATATACACACAATACATATATACACATATGCATACACACAATACGCATATACACACATACATACACACATTTATACACATGCATGCACACATACATACACACACACATACACACACACATACACACACACACTGCATAGAATTTCTGGATAATAAGTTCAAATATTTTTATTTTCCAAAGCAGATTGGTTAATTTATGGCCTTTTAGGTCTTTAAATATTCACAAGTAGAACTTAGGAATGATTTAAGACTGATTAGCAAATATATTTTTAATTTTTGGTGTTGCATTGTAAATGCTATTTACAGTACTATTTATACTATAATGTACATTTATTATTAATCATAGATATAATCATTAGTATAATTATTAAAAGAATTATTATCACTACTAATGATTATTCTATTGAAATCACTACTAGTGCATATTTTAAATGTATTTCAACAAATGATGGTTAATTTAAGTTTGAATTTCAGTGACTAAAACTTGGTTATTTCTGCCTAGGTTTGTTATGTATGCAATAATTCGCATGACCTTTGAGATTAATTATACAACTTGCTTTTCTCTAAATTTATCTTAAATGTATTTTGAGAGATGATGGCATTGATGCCCGATATCTTGTGGTATTGGCTGTGTTTTCTTTTGTGTTGTTTTGCCTCTGTTCCATTTTATAATTAGCAAGGTGCCTCACTATGTATCTCCTTACGGTGGCGTGTACCTCTTAGATCTAATTTTCTGTTTCATTTAATGATTTTCCTGCACCTGTATCTTATGATAGACAAGTCACTGTGTCTTTGCCTCTCCAGTTTCTTGTGGTCCATTAGACCTTGATTTTATGATCTGGCACCACTGAGCTTCTCAAGGGCTTAAGACCACCGCTATTTGAATTTAGATATTTCTTCAGTTAGGGCTTCACTTCAAAGACCGTTTTTCTTTTTTTTTTAGAACTTGGTTTTCAGTAAAAACAACATATAAATAAATGGGGAAAATAGTGGATTTGAAATGGAAGGACTAAGGACAAGTCCTGATGCTAGAATTTCACGGCCTTGAGCAAGTCACTTAACCTTTCCTAAACTTTCTGTTTGCTCTTTTACCAAATGGAAATGGCGATCATACCTACCTCATAGGGTGGTTGTTGGAAAAAAAAAGAAGAGGCAAATATGCCTTAAAATAATAGTTTTCAGCTCTAAGAGGACTCTGCTGTACCAAAAAATTGACTTTTCAAGTTGAAAACAATTAAAAAATTAAATTCACATACAGTTGAGAATATACCAGACTGTTGTATTGACGTATTTTTATTTTCATTCACTTTTATATGCAATTTAATTTTATCTGTTTCTTCTATCACTGAAATATATTTCTTATGTGGAAGTTTTTTTGAAGGATGGTGAGTTTTGCCCAGATAATTGTGGGTCCTCAGTGAGTGCCACCTCCAGGAGCAGAATTAGAAATTTTCATGATTGAAAAAGACCCTAATGTTGATTTTCTTCTTGGCCCTTTCCTCTCTTCTTCCATAAGGAGATGGGAGCATCTGGCTTCTGGGAATATGTAACTACCCTTGTACAAAGCAGAGCATCTTAATCCCAAGTGGACTCTCACCTTTCTGACATAGAGTTAACTTAAAAAAAAAAATTCACTCACTACGACCAAGAATTTATAAAGAACCTTCTATGGGTCTACAAGCTCCTGAAGCCCCTGAACCTTCTATGGGTCTACAAGTCCCTTTCCTCTCATGGACTGACCTTCAGGTATCGATAATGTAGAGATGGGCAACACACAAATAATTCCATATGGTCAGATGGTGTTAAGTGCTAAGATAAAGCAGGGTAGGAGGGTGTGTGTGGTGAGGAGGTTGTATTTTAGGTAAGTTGGTCAGGGAGGGCCTTTCATGTAGGGTGACGCTTGTGGGAGGGCAGAATGAAGTGACCAGTCCAACTTGTAGGGCATCTGTGGCAGGAGTCCTCCAGGCAGAGGAACTGCAAGTGCAAAGGCCCTGAGGTAGGACTGTGTGTGTGAAGAAAGAGGCTAGCGTGGATCAAGTGGAGTGAGGGACAGAACGTTAGGAAAGGAAATCAGAGGTATCAGGGACTGAATGAGGCATAGCTTTGAGGCTGTTGTCGGGATCTGGACTTTTACACTGAATAGATGGGAAGCAACTGGAGGGTTTTGATCAGAGAGGAGTGACCCAGGACACAACTTGAAGTTTTGGAGGATCTCGCTGGCTGGTGTGTTGAGAGTAGACAACAGGGAAGATGGATGGAAGCAGGGAGATCAGTGAAGAGGCTGTTTCAAGAGTCGAGAAGGGAGAGAGCTATGGCTTCAACCAAGACACGTGACATGTGACCAGAATCTGGACACATGTAGAGGGTAGATCTACCAGAAAGCACTATGGATTAGATGCACAGCCTTGTGGTTTCCCCAAGGTGGCTGGCATAGTGCTCATCACCTCATTTCTCCCACCCTTCATGAGTATCTTCTCATAGGTGGTCATGTGAGGTGAAGGAAAGGTGGGTAAGTTCCTAGCCATCAAGGATTCCTTTGGTGTCTTGAGGAAGGCTCGATTTCCAGCAAACATCTTCAGAACGAAGACTGACATGACAAATGTTCTTAATCTTAAGCTCATTTTGCACAGCATTTATGGCATAAGCAACCTTAGAAATGACATCTTAAAAAAAAGTTATTAAAAAGAAAGTCAGGATAATCTTGAAGGTATTACATAGTACCTAAAGGAAGTATAATCATTCTCATCTTGAAAGTATTATATAGTCTCTGAAAGAAGTACAATCATTCTCATAAAAAATCCCTTTACATTTTGAGTAATGTGAAGGTTTAATAAGTTGGATCCCCGGTGGGAGTGGGGAAGAGGGGTAGGGAATCAGAACTTCTTTTTTTCCAGTCAGTAATTCTGCTCTCTCAGGGTGAATTCTGCAGTCATGTAGCAAGGGAGAGTTGTTGTTTTACCAGCTATATTGGGGTGTAATTCATATACCATAAAATTCACCCATTTTTAGTGTACAATTCAGTGGTTTTTAATAAATATAGAGTTGTGCAGCCATCACCATAATCTAATTTTAGATCGTTTCTCAAAGATTCTTCATGCCTATTTGCAATCATTCCGTTTCATGCATCCAAGGGAGTGGTTTTGTTACTCTTAGAAATGTCCAAAGTTCAGAAATAGCCATCATTTTGTATAGAAAAGATCAAATCAGGGAAAAATTGTGTTTATCTATGCTCTAGTTTGAACTCCTTAGGCAATCAGAAAATACAAGCTTTCTTGAAACACAAAGACTGTAATATTTTTAGTCACAAACTTTTATAGGAACCTGAAGCGTGAACACATGCAAACACCATCAGCTTGTCCATATTTTATATGAAGTGCAGGAATGCTGTGGGTGGATGAGGTTGGTTGTTGTGTTTTTAGTGATTAATTGTGGTGGAAGAGGCCAAAAGGCTCAAATGGACTAATTTTCATCAACGTTATGGTTTGTTCCTGGGCTAGTGTGTTCCAGAGTTTATGATTAAGACACAGACTTCTTGAATACCTGATTTTTTTTCGTATAACCATTTATATCTCATTTTGTTATGCCATGTCTGTTTAGAGTGCCAAAGTCATCCTTCTAAAAGTCTACTTTGTTGGCCCAACTCATTTGACAGTATATTGAGTGCTTACTAAGTGTCAGGTGTATAGCCTCTGTTTCCTCATCTGTGAAACAGGGCTCTTAACAGCTACCTCAAGGGTTGTTACAAAGACTGTTAAGTAGTGTATGCAAAGCACTTAGTCATGGCACTAAAGAAAGAACTTTTCACCCATAGGTAGCTATTAATAACCATCACTCCCGTCTATAGTATTATGCCCCAGTTTTGGCCTACAGGCCTGGATTGTGTATACCTACTCCCCCTCTGTTTTCTTCTTTTGTGTCTTGTCTTCTCTTCCAATATGTAAGAATCTCCCATCTTCCAGGGAAATGGAAATTTCATGTATTTCAGTGTGCTGGGTGCCCTGGAGGAGGGGTCACTCAGCCCAGCATGGGGGTTCTGGATCTTTCTGGTATAGGATCAAGCCCTGACTGTTTGGTGCCCACCATGGCATAGAAACTGCCCTGCCACCGTCACCGTGGTTCTTCTAGGGACCTAGTTTTTGGATGAGGACCCATTTCAGAAATGCTTCTGAAGCCAACTCTGGAGAGTGGATGTGGGAAGGGCAGATTTCCTGCTTTTTATTTACGTGCGGTAATTTGTAATTCTGTTTGCACAAATTCATTTGAGATCATCTGAAGATTAAACTTACAGTGTGCTGTCTGCATTTCCCTGTAGCTTCCTTTTTTCGGTTCTTAGTGGGGAATAGCATGAGCATGTTTAGAATGATAATGCCAGAAGCCTCTCGGTAATTAAATACATGTGCTGCTTCAGTTCTACAGAAGTCCCAGGTGGGTTTCTAATCTCTGCTTTACTAGTATATAGGGATTTTTTTTTAAAAGATAGAAACAAAAGATATAAATGATAAAAAAAATATCTGAGCCAAATACATGATTATACATCGAATGCTGTGGTGTGATATTGGGCAGCAAAGACAAATAATGTTTCACAGAAACAGTTTCAGGTTCCCCCGAGTCTGCTGTGACACCCCCATTTGTGATGCTGTGAAATGAAAACCTAGCTGACTACAGAGCTGCATTTTCAGAATGTGTTCTTACAGCCATATGCCTGGCATTTACCATTAAATATTATTTAAACTCTGAGTGCTCAAAGCTCTCAGAGTTTTAATCACAAGACATGTTTCCATGGTTCCCTTAGAATATTCACTTTGCTGTAATGAAGGGTTGATTGGTCACTCAATCAAAATTAATAAAATTCAAAGGCCTTTTGCATATCTTCATCATAATTGCTAACATTTTTGAATATTTGCAGTGGGTTGGGCAGTGTGTGGAAAGCTTTCTATAGATTATTTTGTGTCATCCTCCAACCCCTCTCCAAGGTAGGTACTGTTGTTGTCTCTACAATACAGGAAGGGGGGATCAAGGCTGAGTAAGGTGAAGTAACTTACCCGTGGTCACACGTGCTATAAATGGCTGTGTCCAATTCCACGGCCCCTTGGCCTTGGTAGATACTCTATGCTGCTTTGAGTCTTACACTGTACTCCTTATAAGAATCAACTGGGGAGCATGATGAATGTGAAAATTCCTGGGTGAGGCCCTAAAATTAATAAATCTAGGTGTAGCCCAGGAATCTGCATTTTCAACGAGCCTCCCGCTGTGACTCTGGTGGAGTCTTTTAGGGCACTTCTCCGAGAAATACTGTTCTACTGTTCCCCAGGGTTCTTTCCATCTTCACCAGTACAGAGGATGTTAGGGGAACACAGAGACCTTCATGATCTAATCTCTGTCTGTGATGATGACTGTAATCCATGCCCAGGGCAGAGAGAATGCAAAATCACAAGGTGAATTGAAGGACAGGGCCAAGCCCAAACCTTATTCATAATTATTTATAATGCCGTGTGAAATGGCAGTGCAATTTGTAACTCGAAATTTAACTTAAATTCGTTGTAAAAGGGGGGCAGCATTTGAGCTTAATAAGACATGTTATCCTATGTGTTCTTTTAAGGAATGTTTATGACTTGTCATAATGAACGTTGTTCATAACTTCTTTCACTGAATGATACTCTGCAAAAGTGTAGAATTTTCTAGGGAAATGTGTGTTCTATCCGAGTAATGATGGAAGAAAGAAATAGTAATTTTTTTGTTCTTTAAAATGATCAGATAAAACCCTGATCAAGGTGTTAGCAGGTTTGGTCTCTTCTGAGGCCTCTCACCTTGGCTTGTCGACGGCCATCTTCTTCCTTTGTCTTCACATGGTCTTTCTTCTGTGCCCGTGTCTTAATCTCCTCTGCTTTTAAGCACACCAGTCATATTGGATTTAACCTTTAATTTCCTCTTTAAAGACCCTGTCTCCCAATATGGTCACATTCGGTACTGCGGTACTGGGGGTTAGGACTTGAACACATGAATTTGTGGGAGACATAATTCAGTCCCTATCAGTGGAAAAACTGTTAGACCCTGGAATTATGGAGACCAAGGGCATACAGTGTGATAAAGAATAGTGCCTTTCAAACTCTTTTAGTCAGTGGAACTCTTTTGTGTTGATTTCCTAAGGTTGATTCCTTTTTGTAGTGTGCTTTATGGAAGAGTTACTATGAGGACAGAACCTGGGTTATTGACAATAGCAACAGCTACCACTTGAGTGCCCGTATGTACCAGATCCTTAACACATTGATTCTAGGTCTCCCAGGGAAGAAGAGGATGGTGCTGATAGACCCATTTTACAGATGAGAAGACTGAAATGCAAAGAAATTGAAAGACTTTTCTGGTCATACAGCTACTAAGTGGGATTCAAACCCATTTCTGCAAAGCCTGTCTTAGTTTTATTGCACCGTGTGGTCTCTGCAGCATGCTTGCTCTTATTATTTGTCGAAAGAGTGTGAAAGATGGAAGACATTGGCTCAACCACCAAAGTCTGACCAGCTTGGGTCGAACAGCTCTGTTTGACCTTCAGTTTCCTGATTGGTGAAGTGGTATGGGGGTTAATATCTCCAGCACCAGATGGCTTAAGGATGAAATGAGAGTGTGAATAGGCCTCTCACAATCTCAGTAAGCTCTCAGGCATGTTGAAATTTGTTGGTAAAGGCAGAATTGCATAATTACACAAAGAATCTGGTATTGGAACCCATTTAACTAACTGACTCTAGCAAGCTACTTGAACTCTGAGCTTTAGTTCCTTTTCTATAAAAGAAAAAAAGTAGTGGCTGGCAAGTGATAGCCATTGTAGAGTGTTCCAAATTTCTTATCAGGATCCTGCTTGCTCTTGGCTTTCTGCTTTGTGTAAACTTGGCCTTCTGTTGATGAGTGGAAAATATTCATTTTCCCCTGGTGATAGTGAGCTGCACACTTTGCCATCATTAAAGTTTTAGATGGGCCGTCTGTTGCAACCCCACTTATTAGCAATTAATCATTTAAAACAACAATAGCATCCCCAAAAGCTGAGTTTCAGTTTCCATGCATTTCCTTTGACCACAGGCAAATTTATTTCCTGGTGTGGTAGTATTTCAAAAAATATAAATGATCAGAAGGGAAACACAACATTAAAAAATGCTGACCTTTAAAAATAATGAGAAAATGGGTAGATATTGATAAGAATGTACATTGAGAGATAATTATAGGTTGTGCAGATGGAAAGCATATCATTTTCTTAATTAGGACTTTGACTTTCAAACTTAGGGTTCCCCTTCTTTTATATCTGTTACTTTTCTCCAGAGGCACCCAAAACATTTTTTTGCAGGTGGCTGTTTTAATAGAAATTTTCTGTAAGATTCTTTTTTTCCTCTTTCTGTTAAAATTATGAAACATTCCACACTTCCAGAAAAGCACCAAGAATGTCACAGATACTACCCAGATTTAGCTGTTTTTGACATCTTGATTTTTCTTAGATTAAAAAAAAAAAATCTTAGTTTTCTGAAATTTAAAAATCTTTAACTGTGCCACCTTATAAGTTTCAGAGAATGTATGTTTTGGGCTTGACTGTGTTACCTTCAGGGATATTGAAGCTTCAAAATGCATTTTTAAAGCCAAAAAGGATGACATTTTGGCTATTTATCTCTCTATTTCTCTTTTAGGTTTAATTATTAAACTTATATTCAGTTATATGAATTCAATGAAAACTCAGTGAAGTTCAAATGAGTTCAGTGAGATCCAGGTGTGCAATGTTCATTTACATCTGAATTTTTTTTTTTTTTTTTTTTTTTTGCGATACGTGGGCCTCTCACTGTTGTGGCCTCTCCCGTTGTGGAGCACAGGCTCCGGACACGCAGGCTCAGTGGCCATGGCTCACGGGCCCAGCCGCTCTGCGGCATGTGGGATCTTCCTGGACCAGGGCACGAACCCGTGTCCCCTGCATCGGCAAGCGGACTCTCAACCACGGCGCCACCAGGGAAGCCCTTACATCTGAATTTGATGTTTGAGTGTGATATTAAAACCAGTCTCATATCAATATATGAATGCTGGCACTCCTTCACCAGAGGCTGAATGTGGAAAAGAAGAATCAGCAGAGTGTTTGAAAATCCCCACTTGGTGACTTACTAGCTTAGTGATTCCTGACCTCTTTGAGACTCCTTCCACTCTCTGGGTGTTGCAGTAAAGCAGTTTTAAGCTTTAGAAAATGAAGTGTTCCACCAAAGTTGGTGCCATGCAGGCATGTGGACTGTGGACTATTTCAATCTAGTGACTTACCTTTTTGAGCTGGCTTTTTCTAGTTGCCCACCATGTAGCTTGATACCCTTGGCTCCAGAAATGTAACAGAAAGGAAACGTGCTGGTTTCTGCAGCCTCTCTCCTTTTCTGAAGTTAGGCCTCGTGGAGTTGGTGTGATTCATCTCTGCTTTCGCCCTGCTGATAGTGCTTCTAGTTTAGTTTCTTCTACCTCTCTCTGGATCTGTTAATTTTAATTATAGGAACGATGTGGCTTTCCATTCAGATTAATTCTCATCTGATTTTCTAGAGGAAGCAATGGCGGTTGTTTTTTTTTTTTCAGACGGGAATACTGTATGTTTGTTTTAAACTCTACTGTGGTGTAGGGTGTTGTTATGTTTTATAATATATACCATGTCAAGGTCAATGTAGTAATACTTTTATTCTTCTTTCACTTGCTAATAACAAAAGAGAAGGACCCTGTAGCAGCGTCTTGACCTTGTTAGTTGGGCAGGGCTGTTCTCACTGATCATTTTCGTTTCCCTTTATTTTTCTTCCCTAGACATGAATCTACAGTCCCTTGTGCGTCTTCCTGAGCCCAGTGGGTCCACTGGAACTTCTCTACTAAATTCTTACTTTATTTTGGTTAATATAAAGTAATAGATTGAGTTTTTGGAAAAAAAGAATTCTAGGTATGGAGTCTTTCTATTTGCAGAAGCATATCATTTTCCTTCTGCTAGAAGCACTGGTTTATTTTTGTTTGCCAGAGACCTCACTCTTCCTGTTTCCGTACTGACTGTTTGGGTCTAGTCGGTGGCCTCTTTATCTTGGTTCCTTTCCCTCACTGTGTGAGAACAGCCAAGCTCTGGGGTTGCTCCCAGACAGTGCTTCCCCAAGAGGCGCTTATTTTATGAGTCATTTGGGTCTGATGATTAAAAACCAACAACAACCCTTTTGTTTATGTATAATATTTGTAGACAAGAGTATACATATTATATGTGCACACTTTGAATTTTCTTAGAGTACATATGCCTGTGTAACCAGCACCCATATTGAGACTCTTACTTCAGAAGCCCACTCAGCTCCCTTCAAGTCAGTGCCACTTCCCATCAATCACTGCTGTCCTGACCTCTAACCCTGTGCATTAGTTAGGGCTGTTTTTGAACTTTATGTAAATGTTATCATGCAGTATGTGCCGTTGTATCTTGCTTCACTTACCAAATGCTGTTTCTGTGAGAATGGTGTTTATTGTTGTATGTAACATAGTTTATTCTTTCTCATTTCTGTATGGTATCCCATTGCATTAGTTTCCTGTTATTCTTGAGACAAAGTATCACAAAGCTAGTGCCTTAAAATGACATGCCTTTGTTCTTTCACAGATCTGCTGGTGAGAACATGAAATCATTTTCTCTGGGCTTATGTCAAGGTGTTGGTAGGGCTCCTTCCTTTTGCGGGCTCTGAGGGAGAATCCATTTCCCTGTCTTTCCCAGCTCCAGTGGCCGTCTGTATTCTTTGGCTTTGGGCCACTTCTTCAACCTTCAAAGTACATCACTCCAATATCTGCTTACTCTTCACATCACCTCTTGTGTCATCATATCTCCCACTGCCTCATACGCACGCACGCATGCGTGCGTGCGCACACACACGCATCACAAATACATTTCCCTTGTGTATTCTAGGAGTCAGTCATTTGGTAAGTGTAAGTTCAACCCTTAGAGTTAATGCCAAACAGTTTTCCAAAGTTGCTGCACCAACTTAGACCCCTCCTAGAAGTGTAATAGAATGCCATATATCTTTCGTAAAGAATAGAGCATAGTTTGAACCTGGCAGCTTTGATTCAGAAGTTAACTCATTGCTAGATCCCCATTTTAGACCTTCATTTGTAATCGAGGATTTTCCAAAGTGTGTTTATGGGAACAGAGTCCTGAGAGATACCCCTGTAGGAGAAAAGTTTTCTTTTATCAAATGAATTGGTGAAATAGTGAATCCTGCTAGGAGATTTACTTTGCGGATGAACACGTGAAATGTTTTAAGCCTGTTTAGTTTTACCTTTGTTTGACTTAAGTCTTCCAAATGGATTTAACTTTGACTCAGTTTCCCTCTATTGACATCTCAAAGAAAAAGAGTTCCAAGGAATACCCTTTGAAAATTTGGGAATAAACCAAACTTAGGATGGTTTCTTTTTAAAGACTATTTTTTTTAAGGATAGTTTTAGGTTCACAGAAAAATTGAGAGGAAGATACAGAGGTTTCCCATATGCCCCCTGCCCCTACACATGCACAGCCTCCCCTCTGTCAACATCTCCCACCGGAGTGGTGCCTTTGTCACAGCTGATGAACCTGCACTGATACGTCATAATCACTCAAAATCCATAGTTTACCTCAGGGTTTACTCTTAGCGCTATATAGTCTATGGGTTTAGACAAATGTATACAGGGATACCTTGTTTTCTTGTGCTTCACAGGTACTGCGTTTTTTACAAATTGAAGATTTGTAGTAGTAAAACATACTTTGTTGCTAAAAAAGGCAATTTCTTTAGAATATTACATAAACTTAGTTGATAAAGCAGTGGAAGGGTTTGACAGGATTGACTGCAATTTCAAAAGAACCTCTAATGTGGGCAGAATGCTGTCAAACAGCGTTGCATGCTGCAGAGAAATCCTTCTTAAAACGAAGAGTCCATTGATGCGGCAAACTTCACTGCTGTCTGTGTTAAGAAATGGTCACAGTCACCCCAGCTTTCATCACCTACCACCCTGATCAGCCAGCAGCCATCAACACTGGGGCAACACCCTCTGCCAGCAAAAAGATTACATCTCACTAAAGGCTCAGATGATGGTTAGCATTTTTAGCGGTAAAGTATTTTGTAAATTAAGGTATGTACATTGTTTTTTAGACATAATTCTATTGCACACTTCATAGGCTACAGTATAGAGTGGACATAACTTTTATATGTACTGGGAAACCAAAAAATAAATGTGGCTCATTTTATTGCAATATTTGCTTTATTGCAGTGGTCTGAAACCAAACTGGCAGTATCTTTAAGGTATGCCCGTAATGACATGTATTCATCATTATAGTATCATACAGAGCATTTTCATTGCCCTAAAATTCCTCTGTCCTCTGCCTATTCACTCCTCTCCCTTAACCTGTGGTGACCATGGATCTTTTCACTGTCTCCATAGTTTTGCCTTTTCTCAAATATCAGATAGTTGGAATTGTACAGTACGTAATATCTTCAGATTGACTTCTTTTACTTGGTAATAGGCATTTCAGGTTCCTCCATGTGTTTTCATGACTTAGTAATGCATTTCCTTTAGCACTGAAAAATATTCCATTATCTGGATGTACCATAGTTTACTTATCCATTCACCTACTGAAGGACAGCTTAGTGCTTCCAAGTTTGGCAATTATGAATAAGGCTGCTATAAACATCTGTGTATGGGTCTTTGTGTGGATGTAAATTTTCAACTCCTTTGTTATATTTATTTATAATACCAAGTAGCATGATTGGTGGATCATATAGTAAGAGTGTGCTTAGTTTTCTAAGAAATTTCCAAACTGTCTTCTACAGTGGCTGTACCATTTTTGCATTTCTACTCGTGGTGAATGAGAGTTCCTGTTGCTCCATATCCTTTGGCAACGTTTGGTATTGTCA
Source organism: Pseudorca crassidens (assembly GCF_039906515.1). Classification (NCBI taxonomy): domain Eukaryota; kingdom Metazoa; phylum Chordata; class Mammalia; order Artiodactyla; family Delphinidae; genus Pseudorca; species Pseudorca crassidens. Next base: position 53,304,747 of record NC_090298.1, read on the forward strand.
GTGTTTTGCATTTTGGCCATTCTAATAGGTGTGTAGTGGCATCTTATTCTTGTTTTAAGTTGCATTTCCCTGATGACATATGAGGTGGAGCATCTTTGCATATGCTGAGTTACCACTTGTATATCTTGCCCGGTTCACATCTTTGGCCCCAGTTTTTTTTAATTGGGTTATTTTGTTATTGTTGAGTCTTAAGAATTCTTTGTATGTTTTGGATAACATTTCTTCATCAGAACAATATTTGTTACATTTTGCAAGTATTTACTCCCAGTCTGTTGCTTATCTTCTCATTCTCTTGACATTGTCTTTTGCAGACAAGTTTTTAATTTTAATGAAATCCAGCTTATCAATTATTTCTTTTTATGGACTGTACTTTCTGTACTGTTTTTAAAAAGTGATCACCATACCAAGCTCATCTAGGTTTTCTCCTATGTTGTAGTTTTAGATTTTTGTGTTTTACATTTAGTTCTGTGGTCCAGTGTGAGTTAGTTTTTGTAATGTGTATAAGATCTGAGTCAGATTCATTTTCTTGCATGTTGATATCCAGTTGTTCCAGTGCCATTTGTTGAAAAGACTATCTTTGTTCCATGATATTGCCTTTGTGCCATTGTTGAAGATAAATTGACTTTATTTATGTGGGTCTATTTCTGGGTTCTCTGTTCTGTTCCATTGATCTATTTGTCTATTTTGTTGTCAATACCACACTAATTTGTAGTAAGTCTTGAAGTCGGGTTAATGTCAGTCATCTGACTTTGTTCTTCTCTTTCAATTGTGTTGGCTATTCTAGGTCTTTTGCTTCTCCACATAAACTTTAGAATCAATTTATCAATTACACAAAATAACTTGTTGGGATTTTGATTGGGATCGAACTGAATCTATAGATTGAGCTCAGAAGAACTAACATCTTGGTAATATTGTCAGGATGATTTTTGCTGAAAAAGTAATGAGACGTTGTTACAGTTATGTTTTAGAAACATAGACTAGCTATGTCTTTGAGTATTTTCTACATAATGTATCTATAGAGAAGTAAAACCCATCAGAAAATGGGTTGAATTTGCTTCTATTTTGTTTTCCTTTAGTGAGGCCTGTACAGTACTTTTAGGAAAATTGTTTTGCATTACTGTGATGCTAAATTTTGAACCAAGGAGCCCAGTATAAAAAGTAATTTCTGACTGGAAACAGAATTTGGAAATCCCAGAATTGGTGGGATTCATCCAAAAGTATTTGCCCCTGGTGTACTTTTTCTCCATCTGGATCTTTCCACACATTGTCCCACTTCTACGTTTTTTACTTCTCTGAACCAGTCTACAATAGAGGGAGCTCCTTGCTTCTTGTTTGTTCTTTCTCCTGGTCTGGCTCTAGGTTTTTTCCCTTGTTTGCATCGCCTGAGCATCCTACTTGTATCATCACAAAAGATAAGACTCCTTCCTGCTCTTGGGACACAGCCTACCTAGAAGCCACTCAGCTCTCCTGCTTCAAACAGCCCTTTTCCTTTCTTGATTACATATTAATATCTTGCTGGTGTTGGTCTGGTGGAGAAGGAGGGGCAGGGACTAAAAGGGCCATGGAATGTGAGTAGGAGAAGCCACTCACAGTGGGTAAAAGTTAGTTTGGAATTGAAAATAACCAGTGTACGTTGAGCATTCTCTCCATAATTACTTCATCCTCCTGCCTTGGGAAATGCTGAGTACCAAGCTAGACATGATACAGAATGCAATGATTAAATAATATTTTAGGCTATTAAGTTTGGTGTTAATTGCTTATCCTCTTTAATTTCTTTTGCATTTCTTATTCACTTGGATAAAGATCTTCAGTAGAATTTTTTATGTTTTAGTTTTGTATTTCTTATTGCAACTTTTTCACAATTATGGGAGAAATGACTCTTTCGAGGGAATGTTGTGATGCTTTTATTAGTGGATCAGTTGTGAATAGTTACCTCTCCCCACAGAGGCTGGTGAGGCCAGTGGAAAATTAGAACTGAGGTTTTAATCTGAGGTTGGTCATCTCATTTTAGATTTGAATACTTAGAAATGGGGCCTGGACCACATGGCCTCTTGTTATTTTTTTCTTTTTTGCAGATCTTTTCATTTTTCCCCCAGTTTTATTGAGATATAATTGACATACAACACTGTATAAGTTCAGGGTTACAGTTTAATGATTTAAGTCACTTTTTGATGTGGCCTAGTTCTCTCTTGGAGATGATGGTAATCATGATAGCTAAAACTTATTTCTATGTGCCTGTTACTCTTATAAATGCCATATATTATAAAAAAATATATGTATATTCATTGATCCTCATGATAATCCCATGGGGTAGATACTTTTGATACTCCCATTTTACAGATAGGAAAATTGAGGCACAGGGCCCTAAGATTACTCAGCAAGCTGGTAAATAGAGGAGCCAGGATTCACACTCAGGCAGTCTAGCCCCAGAGTCCATGTTCTTAATCCTCTGGTAGATGACCTCTCTCTGACTGCACAACTAAGCAGTCCAAGTTGTCCTTTATTGTAGTCTCCAGTCTTTCTCAACTACTCAGATCATCTACAAGGGGGGAGGCTTGCATCAACAGTGGATTCAAAAATTGGGCCCAGGGCTTGTTGCAGGCTGGTTTGTCCCCAGTGGCCTAGGTGATTCCATGACCAGCCAGTTTGTGACTGTACACCGTGTGGACAAAATGATTGGGTCTGTCAGCCAGGTTTTAATGTTTTTTCCTTATAGAACACAAGAATGGAGTTCTCTGACTTTAAAAATCCAGGAACTTATCACCTCACACCAGTCAGAACGGCCATCATCAAAAAGTCTACAAATAATAAATGCTGGAGAGGATGTGGAGAGAAGGGAACCCTCGTACCCTGTTGGTGAGAAAGCAAATAGGTGAAGCCACTATAGAAAACAGTATGGAGGTTCTTTTTTTTTTCCCCACACACTGTATTTTATTTTTACAACAGTTAAATAAACTGACACCAAGCATTGCAAATGGATGACCACAACAAAAGCAACAATGATTGCAATTACCAAACACGAAACACACTCGTACTATGTCATAATATTGACATTCAGTCCAGTAATCCTCCATTGTAACAGCTCCTTTACTTTGCAGTGAAAATTGATTTGTATATTTTTTGCCTCTGAGTCCTTGTGGGATTTTTTATTTAATTCAAACAGAAAGTCACAAAAATTATAATCATCCTCATCAGTTCCCTCAGTCCCATGTAATTATTTTTTTTTTCATCTTGATCTTTTGTTAGCACTTTTATGAATTCATCAGTTTTCCATTAGAGTTCTGAACATGCTTATTCATTCAGTTCAGCAGTATAGTCAGTTACCAGAAACCTGTACTTGTCAGAGTCTTTTCCATGAATTCCTTGAAGATGAAACCCTTTTATAGGAACATTTTTGCGAAAGCATCAAAATTCACCCAGAACTGTCTGTAAATGACAAAGGACTTAAAAATGACCACGGTTAAAGATTTGTGAAAGTTCATAATAATGCAATTGACAAGGAAATTTAGTTATTTCCGAGATATACATTTTAAAGTAATAACTAGAATTATGACTTATAACATTATACCAGAACATATAAGATTTTTAGAAATTTCAAGTCATGTCTGAAACATTTATATTACCATATTTCCATACAAATAACCCAAAGAAAGTTTAGTATTAGTTGTTTTTTTTGTTTGTTTGTTCGTTTTGTTTTTGATTTTGCGGTACGCGGGCCTCTCACTGTTGTGGCCTCTCCCGTTGTGGAGCACAGGCTCCGGATGCGCAGGCTCAGCGGCCATGGCTCACGGGCCCAGCCACTTCGCGGCATGTGGGATCTTCCTGGACTGGGGCACGAACCCATGTCCCCTGCATCGGCAGGCGGACTCTCAACCACTGCACCACCAGGGAAGCCCCTGTTTGATTTTTTATACTGCAGGTTCTTATTAGTCATCAATTTTATACACATCAGTGTATACATGTCAGTCCCAAAAGCCCAATTCAGCATACCACCATCCCCACCCCACCGCGGTTTTCCCCCGTTGGTGTCCATATGTTTATTCTCTACATCTGTGTCTCAGCTTCTGCCCTGCGAACCAGTTCATCTGTACCATTTTTCTAGATTCCACATACATGCGTTAATATACAATATTTGTTTTTCTCTATCTGACTTATTTCACTCTGTATGACAGTCTCTAGATCCATCCACGTCTCAACAAATGACTCAATTTCGTTCCTTTTTATGGCTGAGTAAAATTCCATTGTATATATATACCACATCTTCTTTATCCATTCATCTGTCGATGGGCATTTAGGTTGCTTCCATGACCTGGCTACTGTAAATAGTGCTGCAATGAACATTGGGGTGCATGTGTCTTTTTGAATTATGGTTTTCTCAGGGTATATGCCCAGCAGTGGGATTGCTGGATCATATGGTAATTCTGTTTTTAGTTTTTTAAGGGACCTCCATACTGTTCTCCATAGCAGCTGTATCAATTTACATTCCCACCAACAGTGCAAGAGGCTTCTCTTTTCTCTACACCATCTCCAGCATTTGTTGTTTGTAGATTTTCTGATGATGCCCATTCTAACTGGTGTGAGGTGATACCTCATTGTAGTTTTGATTTCCATTTCTCTAATAATTAGTTATGTTGAGCAGATTTTCATGTGCTTCTTGGCTATCTGTATGTCTTCTTTGGAGAAATGTCTGTTTAGGTCATCTGCCCATTTTTGGATTGTGTTGTCTGTTTCTTTAATATTGAGCTGCATAAGCTGTTTATATATTTTGGAGATTAATCCTTTGTCCGTTGATTCGTTTGTGAATATTTTCTCCCATTCTGAGGGTTGTCTTTTTGTCTTGCTTATGGTTTCCCTTGCTGTGCAAAAGCTTTTAAGTTTCATTAGGTCCTACTTGTTTATTTTTGTTTTTATTTCCATTATTCTAAGAGGTGGATCAAAAAAGATCTTGCTGTGATTTGTGTTAAAGAGTGTTCTTCCTATGTTTTCCTCTAAGAGTTTTATAGTGTCTGGTCTTACATTTAGGTCTCGAATCTATTTTGAGTTTATTTTTGTGTATGGTGTTAGGGAGTGTTCTAATTTCATTCTTTTATATGTAGCTGTCCAGTTCTCCCAGCACCACATATTGAAGAGACTGTCTTTTCTCCATTGTATATCTTTGCCTCCTTTGTCATAGATTAGTTGACCATAGGTCCATGGGTTTATCTCTGGGCTTTTTATCTAGTTCCATTGATTTATGTTTCTGTTTTTGTGCTAGTATCATATTGTCTTGATTACTGTAGCTTTGTAGTATAGTCTGAAGTCAGGCAGTCTGATTCCTCCAGCTCCATTTTTTTCCCTCAAGACTGCTTTGGGTATTCGGGGTCTTTTGTGTCTCCATACAAATTCTGAGATGATTTGTTCTAGTTCCGTAAGAAATGCCATTGGTAATTTGATAGGGATTGCATTGAGTCTGTAGATTGCTTTGGGTAGTATAGTCATTTTCACAATATTGATTCTTCCATCCAAGAACATGGTATATCTCTCTACCTGTTGGTATCATCTTTAATTGCTTTCATCAGTGTCTTATAGTTTTCTGCATACAGGTCTTTTGTTTCCCTAGGTACGTTTACTCCTAGGTATTTTATTCTTTTTGTTGCAATAGTAAATGGGAGTGTTTCCATAATTTCTCTTTCAGATTTTTCATCCTTAGTGTATAGGAATGCAAGAGATTTCTGTGCATTAATTTTGTATCCTGCAACTTTACCAAATTATTGATTAGCTCTAGTAGTTTTCTGGTGGCATTTTTAGGATTCTCTATGTATAGTACCATGTCATGTGCAAACAGTGACAGTTTTACTTCTTCTTTTCTAATTTGTATTCCCTTTATTTCTTTTTCTTCTCTGATTGCCATGGCTAGGACTTCCAAAGCTATGTTGAATAATAGTGGTGAGAGTGGACATCCTTGTATCATTCCTGATCTTAGAGGAAATGCTTTCAGCTTTTTACCATTGAGAATGATGTTTGCTGTGGGTTTGTCATATATGGCCTTTATTATGTTGAGGTAAGTTCCCTCTATGCCCACTTTCTGGAGAGTTTTTTTCATAAATGGGTGTTGAATTTTGTCAGAAGCTTTTTCTGCATCTATTGAGACGGTCATATGGTTTTTATTCTTCAGTTTCTTAATATGGTGTATCACGTTGATTGATTTGCATATGTTGAAGAATCCTTGCATTCCTGAGATAAATCCCACTTGATCATGGTGTATGATCCTTTTAATGTGTTGTTGAATTCTGTTTGCTAGTATTTTGTTGAGGATTTTTGCATCTCTATTCATCAGTGATATTGGTCTGTAATTTTCTTTTTCTGTAATATCTTTGTCTGGTTTTGGTATCAGGATGATGGTGGCCTCATAGAATGAGTTTGGGAGTGTTACTTCCTCTGCAATTTTTTGGAAGAGCTTGAGAAGGATGGGTGTTAGCTCTTCTCTAAATGTTTGATAGAATTCACCTGTGAAGCCATGTGATCCTGGACTTTTGTTTGTTGGAAGATTTTAAATCACAGTTTCAATTTCATTATTTGTGATTGGTCTGTTCATATTTTCTGTTTCTTCCTGGTTCAGTCTTGGAAGGTTATACCTTTCTAAGAATTTGTCCATTTCTTCCAGGTTGTCAATTTTATTGGCATAGAGTTGCTTGTAGTAGTCTCTTAGGATGCTTTGTATTTCTGTGGTTTCTGTTGCAACTTCTCCTTTTTCATTTCTATTTTTATTGATTTGAGTCCTCTCCCTCTTTTTCTTCATGAGTCTGGATAATGGTTTATCAATTTTGTTTATCTTCTCAAAGAACCGGCTTTTAGTTTTATTGATCTTTGCTATTGTTTTCTTTGTTTCTATTTCATTTATTTCTGCTCTGATCTTTATGATTTCTTTCCTTCTGCTAACTTTGGGTTTTGTTTGTTCTTCTTTCTCTAGTTCCTTTAGGTGTAAATTTGGATTGTTTATTTGAGATTTATCTTGTTTCTTGAGGTAGGCTTGTATAGCTATAATCTTCCCTCTTCAAACTGCTTTTGCTGCATCCCATAGCTTTTGGATCGTCATGTTTTCATTGTCATTTGTCTCCAGGTATTTTTTGATTTCCTCTTTGATTTCTTCAGTGATCTCTTGGTCATTTAGTAATGTATTGTTTAGCCTCCATGTGTTTGTGTTTTTTACTTTTTTTTCCCTGTAATTCATTTCTAATCTCATAGTGTTGTGGTCAGAAAAGATGCTTGATATTATTTCAATTTTCTTAAATTTACTGAGGCTTGATTTGTGACCCAAGATGTGATCTATCCTGGAGAATGTTCTGTGCGCATTTGAGAAGAAAGTGTAATCTGCTGTTTTTGGATGGAATGTCCTATAAATATCAATTAAATCTGTCTGGTGTATTGTGTTATTTAAAGCTTCTGTCTCTTTATTTTCATTTTGGATGATATGTCCATTGGTGTAAGTGAGGTGTTAAAGTCCTCCACTATTACTGTGTTACTGTCAATTTCCTCTTTTATAGCTGTTAGCAGTTGCCTTATGTATTGAGGTGCTCCTATGTTGGGTGCATCTATATTTATATTTGTTATATCTTCCTCTTGTATTGATCCCTTGATCATTATGTCGTGTCCTTCCTTGTCTCTTGTAACATTCTTTTTTTTAAAGTCTATTTTATCCGATATGAGTATAGCTACTCCAGCTTTCTTTTGATTAGTATGGAGGTTCTTTAAAAAACTAAAAATAGTTACCATATGATCCAGCCATTCCACTCCTCGGCATATATCTGGAGAAAACTACAGTTCGAAAAGATACATGCACCCCAGTGTTCATAACAGCACTATTTACAATAGCCAAGACATGGAAACAAGCCAAGTACCCATCAGCAGATGAATGGATAAAGAAGTTGGTGGTGTGTGTGTGTGTGTGTGTATATATATATATATACACACACACACACACACACACACACACAATGGAATATTACTCAGCTGTAAAAAAGAATGAAATTCTGACATTTTCAGCAATGTGGGTGGACCTAGAGGATATTATGCTTAGTGAAGTTAAGTCAGACAGAGAAGGACAAATTAGTGTATGATATGACTTACATGTGGAATCTAAAACAATAATACAAGTGAACTTATTTATAGAATAGAAATAGACTCATAGATAAAACAAACTTGTGGTTATCAAAAAGGGGAAAGGGAGGTGGGGAGGGACAAATAAGGGCTATGGGGTAAACAGATACACACTACTCTATATAAAATAAATAAGCAACAAGGATAGACTCTATAGCACAGTGAATTATGCCCAATATCTTGTAATAACCTCTAATGGAATCTAATCTGCAAAAATACTGAATCACTATGCTGTACACCTGAAACTAACACAATATAGTAAATCAACTCTACTTCAAAAACAGAACAAAACAAAACAGAACCCAGGAACTGAGAAGAACAGACCTCTCACTTAAGCAGAGAACACTGAGGACCTCTCTCTTGATGTGTTAGAGCCTAGCTCAGGCCTGGGTTAATCCTGTGGCACAGCGATTAGAGTCACTATCTCGTGTGTCTTCTCCTCTGTGTCGTCTTGGTCCTTGCTTGTCCTTGGCACTCAGGCCATTGCCTTTTGCCGTCAAATCCTATTTCTCCACTGAAGGTGATGTCTCCCTTTCCCTCTGTGTTTTCTTAGATCCAGAGTCTAAATATCATGCCCTAAGCTTTTTGCCATTTCTCCCTGTGTTTATGTTTATGCTGCTCTTTCCCCCCACTCCTCCCTTCTTTAAATTTAACTCTTCAGGTGGCATATGCTTGCTTTGCTACACATTGAGTGGGAGCCCCTGCTCAAGTGTGGCCAGTGGAGAAGCACTGGGGTTTGCTTGCTGTACTTTCTTGGGGGGGGTGTCCTGCCTGTGTCTCTGCTGGGCTTGTTTTGTCTTCTGCTTCACTGGAGAGTTGGCTTCTCTGTTCTTCATTCTCACCTTCTGCTGGTATTTGGATCTGTTTTCTCTACCGAGGGACATGCCTCTGGTACTCTGGCCCTTGAAGTCAACAACCTTGGGTGTGTCACCTCTGGGGGTGCATAAAGACTCTGCAGGAGGAACCAGGCCCCTGCAAAGTTGTGAGGAAACTCTTCAGACCTTTACCTTCCCTATGTACTCTTTCCTAAAGTGGATAGTACAGGAACATACCTGTACAAATGGGTTGCCTGACTTTGCCTCTCCCAAATCTCATCATGGTGTATTGTCACAGGAAATAACCTCCTCTACTTTGGGGTGCCAGTCAAAGAGACAGTCAGTATTGGTGTGTTGTTGAGAAAGGGAAATGAATCTAATGATTTGGAAATCAATCCTTTTGCAAATCTAGTGGCTTCTAATTTTTTTGGGGAAACAAAATTGAAGATGACCCAAAGTGGTTTGTCAAGGAATACCAATTATCATATAAAATTATGTTGTATTATCCATGATTTGGGGGACATAAATCTCAGAAGGAGATCAAAGAAGTAAGTACCACTTGTATAATAAAGTTTCATTCTCTAAAATTATTTACATGAACAAGGTTTTTTACTTTGTATTTCTAATACAAAGAAAAGGAATAGAATTGCTGTTGAAATAGTTTTTATTCTGGCAATAAAGAATATTTATTCATGGACAAGTGAGCTACTTTGAAAAAAATAAACCATCACCATTCATCTCATTAACAAATGCATTTCCAATAAAAAGTGACTTATGCTTGCTTTAATTTTTAACTATTACAATTAGACATTTGTTTTGTTAAATTGCATCAGTTAATAGTTGTAATAATAAGTGAATTCAGATGAAGTTTTAAAAAATTAGAACCATTTGGTCACAGGAAATAAAAAAATTTAATTTTTATTTTTGTTGCAGAGACGTATGATAATGTGATCAATAAAAAACATTAAAGCAAAGAAGTATTACATTAGGACAAAATGTAATGTGGGAGAAATGGAATGGAAGTACAAGTTCAAGGGAAAAAAAACTATAAAAATAGAACAAAGCAAAAGAAAAGGTTGTTCATGTATTTTTAATATAGATCTTTGGTATCAAATCCCTATGGTATTTAGATAACAATGGACACATTGAAAAGCTTGAATAAAAGCAGCTTCATTTAAAAATGTCAATATTTACAAAACGCTAGAAATTAGATTCTGTGCCACTATTTAAACCTAGGTTGAACAAGCTTAGATGTCAACTTTAAATTGTGTTAAGACTTATATAGTTTTTCACATTTCTCTGGATGAGCTTGGAAGACCAAAACATTTGCAGATCACTTCTCCAAGGAACTTGACCTGGGCAAGTAGGACTCATGACTTCCCTGTTCTGTTTTTCTGACCCATCACCTTGATCACATTTAATCACTCTAGTGGAGTCCCATGGCCAGAACTAATGTTGCCTTTATCGATTATACCTTTTCTTCTGTTTTGACTCAATCCCTGGTAAGTCAACGTTCACTCAATAGTCACATGCCTCCAGTGTGTCTCACAGCTGGGGAGGACAAGAGTTCTCCCTCAAGGGGCTCAGGTATGTAGAGGGAGACTGGCCATCTCATCTAAGGTGAGGAGCACTAAGCTAGAGCAAAGCAGAGGTTTCCATGGTGCTTTGGTTGTTAAGAGGAGGGTTTTTTAGCAGAGCTAGGTCTTCGTCCTAAGTTGAGTCCTGGAGAATGAGGACCCAGGAGTGGACCAAGACTGTTTAGTCAGGTGAGGAAGGATGGGAAGGAAGGATGTACTTCTAGTAAAAATGCTGCTATTAAGACAGAAAGATGGCCAGCATTCCTGCTCTTCTCCTCCTCCCCCCAATGTCTTTTAAACATTTTCTCTTTAAATAATGATCTAGGCAAAGGACAAAATATTTTTAATAATACAAAGTCATAGCTTATGCTCCTATCTGTAAAGAAAAGATTCCTTTGGCACTTTTAGTTTTGACTGTTTCCTTGCAAATCATGAGTAAATGCCATACCCAATGTATTAGTTCTGACATATGGTTACACCCAGCACGGCCTCAGTCAAGCCGTCTCTGGGGATTACAAAGGCATAGAGTTAAATATCCCAAGTTGGAAAAGAGGCTTTCAGAAATGAATTTCTCGCTCCACTCTGAGTGACTTCGCTACAGTTTCCCTGGGGAGGTTGCTAGGCATTTAATAGATCTCCATGTTTGGAAAATTCTTCCTAGCATCTCAGTCTTAGGTGTTTTTTTTCCCCCTTGGCCTCAGTTTTATGTGGTGGAGACTGCATCTAACTGCCTTTATTTTCATATGTATTAAATGTCTCTAGGTTATCTCTACCTGTTGTCATTGGGAGAGTCCTCAGGTATTAGCGGTCTTAGTCATTTCCAGTTAGGCAAAGCCCAATTAACTGACTGAAGAAAAGGAGGAGGCCATGTGAGGGCTGAGTCGGGGCCTGGTTCCCACCACCTCTGCACAGATGTCAGCCTTCCTCCACCCCGACTCTCCCTGGGACGTGAGGGACTTCATTTCAGCTGTGACAGTGTTTCGTTGCTCTTGGCCATCACACAGCAGCTTACATCCTGTGTGCTTTAAAAAAATGTCCTTTTTTTCAAAGACTCTTTTCAGTATCTATGGGGTTTATATGGTGTGAGACACACACACATATATAATTTGAAACCAGTGTTTTGTTAGTTTTGCTAAGGAAGTAAAGCGTAAGCAAAATGAAAGGGGCCATATTGGAAGGTATTTTTTAAAAAGCACCCTTAAAGCTTGCCTTTAAGTACAGGTTATTAAAATATAACATCTTCTTGTTTGTGAAATCAGACATCTGGCCTCTTCTTCCTGCTGGTTTTTGTTAGTTTATAGGGGCTTTACTTAGCGAAGGTTCTTTTGGTATCTACTGAACCTGAGGGCACCATGAGGGTCTCGATCCAGTTCAAGTGTCAGGCAGAGGCTGGCCATAGTGAGCCTGATGGTCTCAGTGTGCGCAGGCACCTGCCTCAGGGCCACAGGCTCTGGCAAGGTCACATGGTACAAACATAGCTGCCATGTCTCCCAGCTGGCTGTTATCAGAGAAGGGAGCTACGGGCTTGCTGGTCAACCTTGAAGATCTCTATTACAGGGTTGTGTGTGTTTGAAAGTGATGCGGTTTAATTGCTTCAAGAAATACAGTGTTTGAGGTTTTCACTAATTCCCAATCTCCCCAAGTTTACCAGGATTGTGTCCTGTTACAACAATGCTTCGTTTTCCTCCTTTCATCTTCCTTCTCATGCGTATCCTACATTTGAGGTCTTGTTCCCTCTTGGTTTCTTTCTACACTATTCACTATTCAGTTTCTCTTCTTTGCCTCTTACTTGGCTTCCAGTTGAGTCCCTCAATAAAAACTTTGCATTTTGCAAGAGTAACCTTGCGTTATTCTTAGTTATACCTTTGTATATTCACGCGTGTAACTGTCTGGCTCTGAAGTCCCTCTTCTTTTGGTCTTTAACACCAAGTGCAGTTATATCCTGGCATTTTCCAAGAAACATCAAATTTCCTGAATTCTCTGGAGGAGAAGCAGTAGATCTTTCAAGTACTAAAGGGTTGAAGTGAGACAACAGAAGTCAAGTGCATGTGTTTGGAAATTATCTTCTTTTAGGAAGCTGAGTATCCAGCTACAGTGGATAGCATGAAGTTGCTTTGCAGCCCGGCCAGCTACTACCAAGAAGTAAGCTACTACCTTGCTTACTTCCTTTGGCATGGTGATTTAAAAAGTCTTCTCAAACCTCAAGAGTTGCAAGTGAGTATGTAACTAATCCTTTCTGGAGGAAATATAAACTAATTTGATTCCTAATGAGCCTTCTTTCCAACCGGAAATCACAGTGAATTAAAGCTGGAAAAGAGAAACAAGAGTTTTTAAAGTTTTCTTTTCCTCCTTAAGCTGAGAATGTCCTATTTGTAAGCTATCAGCTGAGTAAACATTACGACCAGATGTTTAGTGGGTTATGCTTTATCCTGAATTATTTATAAAGTGAGATGAAATAAAATAGTCTTGCTTCACTGTTCAGTGTTTCACAGATTTGCTTTTCTTAATTCATTGAAATTTGGGCAAACACCAATATCTACTACGTTATTAAGAAAAAAATGCAATTAAAACACTTCTTTTTTTCTTAAAGTATTTGTGTTTTGTGTTATATTTCAGAAAGGTTTGTGGTCGGCCTGCCTGATTTATGCTCAAGTGCTTTTTAAAAATTTATTTGATTGAAGTATAGTTGATTTACAATGTTGCATTAATTCCTACTGTACAGCAGAGTGACTCAGTTCTGTGTATACATACATTCTTGTTCACATTCTTTTCCATTATGGTTTATCACAGGATACTGAATATAGCTCCCTGTGCTATACAGTAGGACCTTGTTGTTTATCCATTCTATATATACTGGTTTGCATCTGCTAATCCCAGACTCCCAATCCATCTCTCCCCCCACCCTCCCCCTTGGCAACCACAAGTCTGCTCACTGTGTGTGAGTCTGTTTCGTAGATAAGTTCATTTGTGTCATATTTTAGATTCCACATGTAAGTGATATCATATGGTATTTGTGTTTCTGACTTACTTCAATTAGTATGATAATCTCTAGGTTCATCCATGTTGCTGCAAATAGCATTTTTCATTCTTTTTTATGGCTGAGTAGTATTCCATTGTATATATGTATTGAATAACATATATTCTTTATCCATTAATCTGTCAGTGGACATTTAGGTTGTTTCCATGTTTTGCCTGTTGTAAATAGTGCTGCTGTGAACATTGGGGTGCATGTATTTTTCGAATTAGAGTTTTATCTAGATACATGTCCAGGAGTGGGACTGCAGGATCATATGGCAACTCTATGTTTAGTTTTTTGAGGAACCTCTGTACTATTTTCCATAGTGGCTGCACCAATTTACATTCCCACCAACAGTGTAGAAGGGTTCCTTTTTCTCTATACCTTCTCCAGCATTTGTTATTTGTTGGCTTTTTAATGATGGCCATTCTGACCAGTGTCAGGTGGTACCTCATTGTAGTTTTGATTTGCATTTCTCTAATAATTAGTGATATTGAGCATCTTTTCATGTGCCTGTTGACCATCTGTATGTCTTCTTTGGAGAAATGTCTGTTTAGGTCTTCTGCCCATTTTTTTATTGGGTTTTTTATTTATTTATTTTTGTTATTGAGTTGTATGAGCTCTTTGTATATTTTGGAAATTAAGCCCTTGTTGGTCACATGATTTTATGCTCAAGTGTTTTTAAGCCTTGGCCATCATCATTGGACCGTTACCTCCACTGAGGGCTGGGAAGAGTTACCTTATATAGAGATGTTAAATATCAGTGGTAGGAACAGATATTCTTGTTTTAATCTACTACCTCTGCTACTACTGTAGCAGCTAACATTTACTGGGCCCTTATTATGTGTTTCTGAGGTTAATGGAAAGGCCTTTGGTAGTTCATCATGAAATGGGATCTCAGATGTTGGTTAGTGATATTATGAGTTTAATGAAATTTTTTATCCGGAATTTTTTTCAAATGCAGTTTTGGCATCTAACAGTATGACCACATTATAGCTGTATGTGACTTGTAATTATTTTAGAATTTTTGACATATTTATAAATTAGATGGGTTTATATTTCTTATACAATTTTTTGAAGTTTTGATGTCAAGATTATGCTGGGTTTTAGAAAATGAAATGTGAAACTTGATTTTTTTTCTGTACCATGTAATGTTTTAAATAGTGTAAAAATTCTCTTAAAGGTTTGATATTGCTCTCCTGTAAAATCATTGTCAACATTGTTTATTTCTGTATAGTTATTGAATTGCTTGGAGTGTACTTCTTGAGTTAATTTTGATAATTTATATTTTCTTAGGAATCATCTTTTTCACCTAGTGTTTCCAATTTTTAGCATAAAATTGTATATATTCCCTTCTACTTGTATTGAATCTCCTTTGTCTCTTTGGCTATATCCATTTTCTTATTTCCAAGGTTGTGTAATTGTATTTTTTCTCTTCCTAGATAAGCTTTGCAAGAGTTTTGTATATTTTATTAATCTTTTCAAAGAACCAGCTGTTCTACTGTTTATATTCTAATCCCTTAATTTCTGCTTTTATCTTTTTAATGATTCTTTTGGTTTCCTTAGGTTTATTTGATTTTTTTTAAAAGCTTGAGTTGAATAATTTAATTAAAATTATTTTTCTTGTTTAATAATGACAATGCCTTTTTTTTAAGCTGTTATTTTCTGACCTCATCTCTCCTCAAACTTTAAACAACTCTCCTTCCATCTTCACTTAAGGCTGATGAACTTGATTCCTTCATTGGTGAGAAAATTGAAACAGTCCGAAGAGAGGTTCCAGAGACTTCCCTACCCATCCCCCCACCCAGCATCTCCACTGCCAAGTTCTCTTTCTGCTTGTTGCATAGGTAGCAATCCGTACAAGTCCTAGAGGAGTCATAATTAACTGTTCAAGCTCCTGTGTAAAGGCAATCTCTCCGCAAGTGCCCCCATCCTATCTCCTCTTGCCTAGTCAAAAGAAACCACCCCATGGAGGGTGGGGAGATGTTGTTTGAGGATACAGACTTTTAACTCGTGGATAAATGAGTCTGGAGATGTAATGCACAGCGTAGTGAATATAGTCAACAGTACCGTATTATAAACTTCAAAGTTGCTAACAAACTGCACCTTAATTGTCCTTGCAAAAAAAGAGATGATAATTATGTGTCATGAGAGAGGCGTTCGCTAATGCTACTGTGGTAATCATACTACAATATGTAAGTGTATTAAATCAATGCAGTGTATACCTTAAATGTACACAGAGTTACGTGTCAATTATATCTCAAGAAGAAAAGGAAGAAACCACCCCAGCAATTCTTCCTTCTCTCTTACACCTCAGATATTCCCTCTCCTGGATCATGCATGTTATAGCTCCATCTTTCATAAACATTCTCTTGCCCTTGCTTTCCCACCAGGTGCCTACAGTTTCATTGCTCTACTGGACAAACTTCTGCAAAGAGTTATTTCTATGCACTGTCTCAAATTGATCTTTCCTTAGTCTCTCTTGAACTCAGTCTATTAGACTTTCATCCCCTCACTCCATAGAGATTTCTCTTATCAGGGTTATTGGTGGCCTCCAATGGTCACTGAACTACAGTGGTCAGGTCTCAGACCTCATGTCATATGGCTAGTCCTTCCTCTTTTGTCACATATGGTTCTCACTTGGCCTCCCGGGCACCTCAGACTCTTGGTTACCTTTCTATGTCACTGGTTGCTCCTTCTCACTCTCCTTTGCTGGTTCCTCTTTTTTCCCCTGGCCCAGAGTGTATTCTTAGTCTCTCTCTTATCTCTTTTTACTCTATCCTTCGTGATCTTACCTGGTACGATGGCTACCATCCATATACTTATGGCCTCCAACTTTGTATCTGTAGCCCTAATCTTTCTCCCAAACTCCAGATGAGCATATCCAACTTCCTACTTGATATGTAGCTCTACTTGAATATATAGGCATCTCAAACTTAACATGTCTTAATCTGAGCTTTTTCACCTGCTTCCCAATCCTGTTTGACAAATCTTCCCCATCTCAGTAAATGACGTCTTCATCTTTCCAGTTGCCCAGGCTATGTTGAAATTATTCTTAACTTTTGATTCTCTCTCATGCCATATCCAGAACAATTCTCCTGGCTTTACCTTCAAACATAGCCAGGATCTGGTCACTTCTCACCTTCTCTCTTGCTACTACCGCTTTCTCTCATTGTAAGTACTTCTGTAGTCTCCTAAATGGTCTCCCTGTTTCCATCGCTGCCCCCCTATGGTCTATGCCCAAAAGAGCAGCCAGAATGATCCTTTCAAAATGCTAGGCAGATCAGCCCACTTTTCTGCTCAAAACTCTGCCCTTACTCCACATTGTACTTAGGATAAAAGCCAAAAAGTCCTTGCAATGTGACTTGGCCCATTACTTCTCAGACTTTCCCAACTCCTACTTTTCCCCTCCCTTGCTGCTCTCCAACCATGTGGCTTCCTTGCTGTTGTTTGGATGTGCCAGATCTGCTGTTGCCTCAGGGCCTCTGCTATGGCTGTTTCAAGCCTCTGTCTAGAAATTCTTCCCCTAGATATCCAGGAGGTGAATTCCCTCAACCCCTTTGAGTCTTTACCAAATGTCATCATCTCCTTGAGATTCACACTGGCCACTCTATTTAAAACTGTAGCCCCAGGGCTTTCCTGGTGGCACAGTGGTTGAGAGTCCGCCTGCCGATGCAGGGGACGCGGGTTCGTATCCCGGTCCGGGAAGATCCCACATGCTGCGGAGCGGCTGGGCCCGTGAGCCATGGCCGCTGGGCCTGCGCGTCCGGGGCCTGTGCTCCTCAACGGAGAGGCCACAACAGTGAGAGGCCCACGTACCACAAAAAAACCCCAAAAAAACAAAAAAAACTGTAGCCCCTCACATCCACTCCCAACTCCGTTGACCATGTTCTAATTTTTTGGTTTACATAGTGCTTTTAATTATCTACCAAATTATATAACTTATTGTATATGTTTATTATCTGCCTCCCCATTAGAAGGTAAATTCTAGGAGGGCAGGGACCTTTGTCCTTTCTTTTTCCACGAGTGTGTCCAAAGCACGTAGAACAGTGCTGGGCACATAGAGGGAACTCAGTGAGTCTATGTCAGATGAATGGTGAGTGAAGGCTGTGATTTGGCTGTGAGAAATCCTGGCTGCAGCTCATAAATTTTGATGTTCAGTATACTCATTGTCCTTAGTTTCTCAATAGTTTTCTGGGACTTGCAGCCTCTCTCTGGGTGGAGAGAGGTAACCACTGAAGGAGGGAGGCAGTCGTAGTTGCAGTAGCAAGGGAGAGGCATGTGGGAAGCAGTGCCCTCCTTACTTCCCATGTCATTGTCTGAAGGGGAGAATGAAGCAGCGTATTATAGCTCCATCTTTCATTGAAAGGTATGTGCTTGAGTCAGGGAAGTGGTAGAAAAGTTACAAAGCAACTTCCCACCTTTGAAAGAAAATCTATTAATGAAGTGAAATGAGGATGTGCTGTGAGCAGAAGCATTGGGGTATTTCTGTTGTATCATTACAGTGGGTACTTGCCAGATTCTGTTTGTCTTTTCAGCAAGCTTGGTTTTTGGAGGTACTATGAATATTCACTCCTTTCTAAATCTTCAGTGACATTTTGGTGAGAAGTTGGGAGAGGCAGCACCAGGAACTTAGATGGACACTGTTTTTAATAAGAAATCTTTTCTTTTAAGATGTGTTTATAGAAGCCTTTGTCCAGAATATTGGCTGACCATTTCCAGTTCCTGAAAGATGGTTCTTTCTTTTGGTTATTGAAATGATCCTTTTTAAACACAATGAAATCTATTTTAGAATTCTTGACTTTAGCTCTCCTATTAAGACTAGCTTATTAAGTGGCCTGAGAAATAGCCCAGAAGCAAGTTTGTTTCCCTGCTATACAAATGGCAGTGCTGTGGAGTAGCACTGCTAAAAAGAGCTTTTTTTTTTTTTTTTGCTGTACGCGGGCCTCTCGCTGCTGTGGCCTCTCCCGTTGCGGAGCACAGGCTCCGGACGCGCAGGCTCAGCGGCCATGGCTCACGGGCCCAGCCGCTCGCGGCACGTGGGATCTTCGCGGACCGGGGCACGAACCCGCGCCCGCTGCATCGGCAGGCGGACTCCCAACCACTGCGCCACTAGGGCAGCCCTAAAAAGAGCTTTAACTATGGCATTGCTGACTGTCCTTTCAGAGGACTTCCTTCTAGAATTCTTGAAAATCACATAGAACCTTAGTGATAAGAAAATTGCTAATTATTTTTCATTTTTGATATCTCATAGAGGTGTAAATAATTTGTTACATTAAGAGAAATTGTTTATTCCCTTGTGAAAAATTGAGCTTTCTTTGTGGCTGTCTAGGAAAAGATGGTACTTGAGTGCTTTTCCCAGGAATGATCTCAAATTGATTCTTTTTTCCTTTTTAATCATATTATTAGATAATATTTTTCTCATTTAACTAGGTCATTTACGAGGAGAGACCAAATTACTTAAAACTAAATCACATTTTTATTAAAACATGATGGTTTATGAAACTGACTTCTCTTAGTTTGTCTCCTGTTTTATACAAAATACTTTAGGCAGAATAGTTGGTAATGTCAATGAAATTGACACCAGGCACATTTTGCCCTCAGCAGTCTCTAGAACACCTCCCCACCTCTCCCTTTGCCAATACGTGGCCAGGATGTTTCTGGGGATTGTGAGCTGAAGGGAAACAAGGGAGATATTTTGAAAGTTTGACTCAAGGATATAAATTGTGAAATTGTCACTTTTAGTGGGATTACTCTCATTTCCAAGCAAATACGATGATTGCCCATTGGCCCACCTTACTAAGCAAGGTATTAATTTTCCTCTTGGCAGAGGAAAGAGTTCTTGTTCATTCCCTTTTCTTTCCTTTAACAAGAATTATATCATTATTCTTGAGATTTTGGTTGTAAGTTGTTGATTTTAAAATACACTTAAAAGGTGTGGCAGGGTTTCGTGTATTGATCTGTCTCCCTGGTTAACCAAGATTTCACAGTCAGAGAAAGTTTTAAACTCAAATACCATAAACTCCTCAGCCAGGTGGAATTTTGACTGCTAGTGATGAGTTAGAGATTGGGTTTTGGGTCATTCTTGCCCTGAGTAACTGGAGAGTATATTTATATATTATAAAGGGTTGAAATGTCGAACCCTTTCAAGCAGTATTATCTTAAATGGTCCTTCTATAGGCTGTAACCATCCTTTTTTTTTTTTCTCTTTAAATGTCCCATTTTTTTTTCTTTTTGAAAACACTCAAAAGTGGTTCGTTCCTTATTTTCTACCTACGTCTGCCTTGCTCTTAATGAAATATTATGTCATTTTTAAGAAATGCCACTATTTTTCTGGTTGTTATGATTTCACTTTTTTTCATTTTAAACTTCTGCCAGTTGTGTTTAATTTATGTCTTAGGGATGAAGTGATACAGATGTCCTAGTAAGAAAAGTGTATTAATCTTTTATTTGTTCTGAAGGAATGTTTTAAAAATGGCTTCATATTTCTTTTTTAGTTTCAAGTATTGTTCACGAATTTGTGCTTTAACAGAAATTGTTATAGTACGTGTGAGATTTAGTTTTAAGCTGCAAGAACATATGCATATTTTATTCTCCTTACATTCTTAATCTGATTTTCAAAATGATTATAAATATTGGATGTGCCTGTGACTTATTGCCAAGTAAGATCCTCCTTCCCCCAAAAGAATAAGATGCCTGATGATTCATTTGCTTCAAATGCCTTCAGAGCTTTAATGGTTTTAATATCAACAAATAAGAATGCTGAAAATATGGATCTTAAAAGCTCTTATATCTTCATGCCACATTAGGGAATGTCTCTTTTTATAGTGTTGACTTGCAAGATCCCTAAACATTTCTTAGATGGCTTGCCCATTATCCAGGTATGATGATATTCCAAAATTTCTTCTTCCCTTTTGGTCTGCTAGCTGGCCTGTCTAGCCATATGTTTTTTTGTGTCCTTGTGTCTCCTAAAAGGAGAAGAGTATGAAGCAAAAAAAGAGAAAGCACCATATGTGACTTTCGATTTTCACTTTTTAAAATGCAAGCATTTATTATGTACCGACTCTGCAGTAGGCATCATGATATATGCTGGAGACTCAAAATTGACCTCGTTGTGATATCTGATCTTGATGGTATTTGCTTATTTATTCCTTAAATAAGAATTTATTGAGAACATATTATGTGTCAGGCACTGGAATGTAGCAGTAATAAAACAGATAAAATTGAAGTTGGCATTCCTAATTAGGGAAACAGACATTAAACAAGCTATTAAGTTAAAAATATGTATACATGTACTAATATTGTATGTGTATGCATATATGTAACATGTATACACATACCTAACACACACATGTGCACACAGGTTAGTGGAAGTGATAAAGAGAAAAGAAGCCAGTGAAGGGAGCTAGGATAGGGATGGGAAGGCAATCATAAGTTAGAATTTTATTTAATGTGGTCAGGAAAGGCAGGGAAGGTCTTACTAAGAAGGTGACATTTGAGTAAAGACCTGAAGGAAGTAGATAAAAAACCTTCTTGCCTAGTGGAAGAGATAGGCACATAGGAAATCTAATTTTTATGAGGTAATAATCAGACAGATGTACATTCAGGTTATGCTGGGAGCCCAGAGAAGATTCCGCTACCCATATTCCAAGGTTCCAGGAAGACTCTTTGAGCGGGTCTCAGAGGGAGAGCGTAAGCAGAGGCATGGGGTGAGAGACGGCTACGTTATACTGGACACGATCGCTGCTTGGGTGGTTCTCTAGGGAGCCTTGGTTTTATTCTGTAGGCACTGAAGGGCTTTAAGTAGGAGACTGGCAGGGTCAGGTCTTCATTTGGAACAGGTCATTCTGGCAAAAGGGGTGGAGGTTGATTTAAGGGGACATGACTATAACAGAGATGGCTTTGGAAGCTATTCTAATGGTTCTGGTGAGAGATATTGACTTAACCTAGGAAGTGGTGTGCAGGAAGTAGGGACTTCGGAGGGGTGTGGAGGTCAGGATATACTTAGGAAGTAATATCAGCAGAATTTGGTAGTTCCACATGAGGGGTGTAGGTGAGAGGAGTCCAGTAACCTTTCTAACCTGCAGTAAGAAATACATTTTATATCTTAACCCAGTACACATGCTGTAAATACACAGCTAACTGATTATGGAATATGTTGCTGAAGCAGAGTTAACATAGAACAGTTTACCCTATTGTCTGTAGCAATACTCTGATATTTTCTATTCCATTCGATTTTGATTTCTTTAAAATGCTGACCTTGACTTGTTAAATGGATTCTGCTGAGGGGTCATGACCTGCAGAGTGGAAAACACCTGCACAGGTTTCTTTAGGTTATCTTCTAATAGACAGGACGTCCCCCTCTCTGAGTTCTTTGTGGTCGCTTGTCTCCAGACAGCTTCCGCTCAGGGCAGGGTGGGAGAGGGAGAAGGCATTAAAAGGTATTATTTCCAAGTGCCGTGCACTATAGAAACATTTCCATTGAGGAAGTAAGGTGCTGAGGCAGCTGATGACCTCTCAGTAGGACAGTTAAAGAGCCACACCTAGTATGTCACTGCCAATTACCTAAGTAATGTATCTGCTGAGAAGGTGGTTAGTTGTGCTGGAAACATTTTTTATGTGGGTTTTTATTTCATGGGGGGACTGGAAAGGGAGAAAGATGTCATCTTTCCTTTTTTATTCTCTTTGCTGCTAACATGCCTGTCTTCATTAGATACAGAATGGCAGAATTTTGGGTGCTGCACTTGTGTTTCTATGTGGGAGTCTGGGTTGGGCCCAAGTTGGACACCATTGTTGGTTTTCTTTGACCAAATAACTCAGATTTTTCACCTATAAAATGGGGGATAATACCACCTACCTGGCTGGTTTGTTTCATGAATATTAAGTGAGATAACTAACATGTAGAAACTACAGTGAAGTATAGGAAGCATTTAAAATAAAAGACCACTGTTATTTTCTTCATGTAACTAAAGTATTTTTGGCTTTAGACTACTTTGACCATTTTAATTAGCACTAGGAAAGATCTGGAACCTTTCTGAGTTTCATGTATAGAATAAGCTAAAATCAAAATTCTTCTGTTGGTGTGTGCTGACATTTTTAACAGAGTATAAATTTCCATGAAAAATATGCATTCAAATTCAGGAAGGAAAGATACATCCAAGTTGAGATAGTTCTATAGGTGGCTTCTGAAGGACCTTGGTTCTTTGGAATAGCACACCCTGAATATTCCTGGAGTGAACAAAGCTTTTAAACAATACTGGCCTTATGCCCCCTAAATTACATATAAATGTATATGATCTTGAATATTTTAATATCTTCACTCTAGTCTTTTGTATGGTAGGTTTCCAGTGCATTTCAGATAACTAAGTTTAAATTTTTGAATATGAGATTTCTTTGAATGATGGAAAAGTTGTGACTAAGAGATTTGATTTCTGTTGTATAGTGAACAAGCTTAGCTCAAAGAGGTCATTGGTAGAAGTCTATGGAAATAGGCAACAGAGAACACCTCCATCAGATGAATTTTACTGGGACCAATTTTCACTTTCCCTTTAAGTAAAATGTGGAAAACAGGATGACGGGGCCTCATTTTCTTTTGGAAGGGGTTGGCAAAATGCTCTTTAACAGTAGTCATGATGGCTATTTTTACACCAGTAGGTACTAAATGTACTTATCACCCAGAGGTCAGTCCCCAGTATTTGGGTCCAGTGGAGGTACTGGTGGTGTAAGCTAAGAGGGGAGTAGCAAGAGAGGCCTGCTGAGGACTCTGTGGTTCCTGGCTCTCTTTGAGTACCATTTGCTTTTTGATAGTTTTTGCTCTGCTTTGTAAACACGATACTACATTTTCAGCGAAGTTAGTTGAAGCAAAAATATATTTAGCTGTTCGATTTGCTTTTTTGAAAAGGGAAAAATACTGGAGCAGCACTTAATTGACCCATTTAATAGGAAGGATGAGGTAAATGTGTGTTTTACGTAAGTAAATACAGTGATCATGCAGTTAGGGATATATAGCTATGGATTTTGGGCTGTAATCTGAGTAAGAAGAGTGGTTTTCATTGATGCTGGGCTTTGAAGGGGGAGTGTCTGGTGAATGATAGAGTACATTAGAAATCAGGTCTTTTGGGGTTTGTGTGTGTTAATGGGGACATTTAAATTACAAATGAAATATTTGAAGGGGCTTTGTTTAAGTGAAATTAAAGAAATGATGGTGTTGATTAGCTCTATTCCTTGGAATTCTGTGTATTTAAGCAGTATGGTACACACTTTGTCTGTCTACTGCATGCCCAAGCATTTGGTCTGAAGACAGCATTCTTTTTCATAATGAAATGTACATTAACTATGCAGACCCTTCATAGAGCAGTGTTCTAATCATTCTCTATTGATTTATACATCGCTTCAGTGCTGCATATTGAGGGTCTCTTGTTCTGCTTTACTCAGATTCTCATTCTCTCTACCTGACTTGCATAATGCTTTGGGACCCTGTTACATTTTTTTTTTCCCGTGGGAAGCAGTCATGATAAGGAAGCCCCAAAAGGTCAGCCGCACTGTTGCTTTTTCTCAGCTTTCTGAAGTGCAGAGGACAAATAATGGGCTTAGAGAAATGTTGTCATTGTCCATAACTGATAATGGGTATCAGAACTTACTTAAAATTAATAAATGCTGAGTTTCCAGCTTTGGCATGAGCCTGAGTGATTTATTGCAAAATGCTGTTGCCAAGAGGATGTTTTGCATTTACTGAAGGGGTGGGGTAATGACAAGAGGACTGTCAGTGGTGCCTGGATTCCCTGCCAGGGGACCATTCTAGGCAGGGCTGTGAGCAGCCCCGTGAACAGCAGTGGTTCTTTGAACCTCGGGTTGTTGCTACAAGCTGCCCAGTACAAATGAGAATATTTTATTTTATTTTTTTTTGTCTTAATGTTAATTTGAGCGAGAAGAGATAGAGATCTGGTTGGTGTGGATGAAGAACGCCTGCGTGGACTTGAATACATAAATCGAATCCCTTGCCCTCCACCTGTAACTTTTAGAATCTCATTTGGATTGAAAGACTAGAGCTAGATTTTACACAGGAAGAAAACTCTGCTCACTTCATTATTATTCATGGTCAGATCCCCAAATCTCCTCCCTGAAGAGATGTATTCTTCCCAGCAAATTAAAACATCCTTTTTTTCTAGAGGCCACATGATGATGGTGTCAACTATTGATGAAGATGAATAGGTAATTCTTTTCTCAATTTATACATTCCTTTCCCCCCTGCTGTTCAGGATGGGGTTTGCGCATTTAAACTGAGAGCCAATATTTCATTTCCTCTCCTCTTTGTAGGTGGTACGCATTGTGTTAATCTCCTGGCTAGGTAATGGAGGAAAATATTTGAAAATGTGATGGCTCATTATAAGGGCATTTGACATAAGCATATTTGCTGATGATGGATTGCCAATCAGTGGTAATTTAAAGGGATTCTGAGCAGTAGTTAAAGCAGAACATTTTTCTTGCATTAATCAGTTACGATCAGGATAGCCTAAATTACAAATATCTGTCAAAGTCTCTAAGTAAAATGTAGGCTTTGGAAGCTGGTTATCAGGTGCATGTACGTACATCTTATGCTTATCTACTGTGTTTCTCCCCAACTTAATTAAATTCTCATGAAAGAAGACATGGGTTAACAACTTGCCGTTTTACTTTATGTAGCCATCTACATTCTCAAAAAGGAAAAAAAGTACTTTTGAACACATTTTAGAAAATGAAAGCTGGGACTAGAATGGAATATTGACTTTCAAGATTTTCAAGATATTGGCAGTAGAAACACATCAAATTCTAATCTAAATAGGTTTGGAATGTTAATCAAGTATGTCTCGAGCAGTGTGACCTGTTACACATACTCCTTAAAATAGACATTAGTCCACCTCTGAAAATTATTGGAGTGGTTATGTTTTCATTTTACGGAAAAACATCATGGATGTGCCCCAGGTGAGAAATGGTTGTTTAGAGGCGTTTTGGAGCTCCCAAAGAGATGCACAGTACATAATAACACTTCAGTTTCATCCTGACCTGCTTAATAATAAAGCAGCGTTGGGTGCAGCTTAGCAATATCCAAAGATCAGGACAGCTGTTACTGCAGAGCCACTGGAGTGTATCTGTCAGACATTTGCATATAGAACAAGGTGTTTCAGTTAATGTGTCATGAGAGTTTAATTACATCGCCTTTCTTGGGAGTTTGCTTGATTCCTGGTTCAAGAGCCTCCGGTGAGATGGCATCCTATCAATTTCTCTTCCTTTAACAGCTTTCACGTCTGTTACTGTTGAGTTCAGTTATATCTGCTCATTTCTAAAATATACATAGAAATAAATAAGTTTTATGTATATATATATATATTTTTTCTGTCCCTCTCCACTACATTCCTGAGTTAAAACATGTCTTGTTATTTTAGCACTCTGTTTCTCTGCAGAGCATATATAGATATGAGGAACTCAGTAAATGTTGTTGTTGGCTGGTAAGGAGGAATAATCCACAGATCTTCCACTGGCTGGTAGCCCTAGAGCCACTTGAATCTCAGATGGAGTCCAGGGTACTCTGTGCTTACTATGTAATGTGGGACCATTTTTCCATTGCTCTCAAAATTCTTAACTGTTTTCTACTTCCTTGTTCCTATAGAAATAGAACTTAGCTGAAAATAGTTCGTCTCTGAATCTATGTACTTTATGTTCAAGACTAATTAGGTTCTTAGTGTTTTCTGAGGTTTCACTTTCCAGAATGGTGATGTCCAATAGACCTTTCTGAGATGACGGAAATGTTCTATACTCTGCAGTGTCCAATATGGTAGCCGTTAGCCGCATGTGGCTTTTAAGCTCTTGAAATGAGGCCAGTGCAACTGAGGAACTGAATTTTTCATGTAGACTGAATTTAAATAGCCATATGTGGTTGAGGGTTACTGAAGCTTGAAAACAATTTATGTTTCTTTCCTGTTTTCTAGTTGTTCTTTGTTTCTCTCAGTGCTAGTTACTCCTCTTTCCTTCCATCTGTGCAACCTGTTAGCATTCCCTGCTCTATCCTAAAGAACATCATCTGCTTTGTATCTGAGAACATGTTTCTTGGAAGACACTGCAGAAATGATGAGAAAAATTTTAAAAAAAAGATCTCTGGTGCCTAAATCACTTGTCTGTCATTCTTTTTTTTTTGACAGTGTAAATACAACTGATGTAGAGAAACTGAGCTTTTCTAAAAACTGAAATATTCAAGTGAATTTTTTTGTACCAATAATACAGCAAAAAATTATTTAAACCATTGAAACAATTGAAGTGCTCAGCTTGCCATCTTGGAACTACAGAAAATACTTTATATTCAGAATTAATCATACAAAATAACTACACCCAGTGTAAGGATGCAGTTCAAAAATGCAGATGTTACAAATTTAGGTTTTACACAAATTTCATTTCAGTTTAATTACTATTACCTGTAAAAAGTGATGCCAGACATATTAATAAATGTTACTTTTACGTGAATGTATGTGTGTTGTCCTCTACAATATCTGGTGTTTGATAAGAATGAAGGTGGTGTTGTCAGCTGCTTGGAAGAGAGGCTAGGTTAATATCTAATGTTATATATTATGTCATACATTTATTAAATTGTTTTTCCTCCCAGTAGATGAAGAAGTACTTACTACAGGATCCATAGACTTTGAGGATTTACAGATAGCCTGAAATTGTTAGCAAAATGTTGTATTTATCCTGCCTCTGTGTTTATTTGGGGAAAAGAGCTATTATTTTTATAGAATCTGAGAACTTCAAAGGTCAAGAGTCACTTATTCGATTAAGAGATTCCTGATTGCAGGGGCTATGTTGACTTACCCCTTTATCCTACCATTCCTGTTATAGTGCCTTAACAAAGAGCAAACATCCAATCAATATTTTTTGGATGTAATTGGAAATCATTTCTTTTGAAGTTGATGCACTGCCTTTCTTTTTATCCAAGTAAAATGATCTATGATAACTTTTATTTTTTCAGTGCTTCTGGTATAAGGTTTCCACTGTTCTACCTGATATGGTGATGTGGAACACTTAATCCTAGAGGAAATAGCTCTGGGATTTGGAGGATCTGGAGAAGTTAATTTTCCCATTTCCACTGCTTGCTTTCTGTTGAAGCTGACTGATTCCACTGCAAACCTTAGCACCATCCTGTTTTAACCTTCCTTACCCTCATACCATTGTCCCTTTCCTTCCTGTCTTCATCCAGAGAGGGTTAGTGACTCAGTTAACTTTTTTTTTCAGAAGTTAAACCTTAGACTGTTTAATGAGCATGTCCCTGCTATCACTGACACCTGCAAGTAGGACAGAGGCAGAAGATGCAAAATGCCAGGAGATGAAGAATACTTTGGTAAACATGTGGTTTGTTTCTTTCTGTCCTTTAGTGAATGTGTGCCTTGGTCTGTGCGTACTTCCCAGCCTGCTGACACGCCCATGATTTGAGCCATATTATTACTCTGCATCACTCACTGAATTACTGGTTAATAAGATAGTAAATGACTTGGAGAATCAAATGCAGTTTCTCAGGAGAGGTAGGAAGGCAATAACAACTATTTAGCTACTGAAGATGGCAATGGGTTAGTGTCAAAGGAAGGGATTCCTCCTGGAGTTATTCTACCAAATTCTTTAAGCCTTTTTTGGAAAAAGTTAGAATATGAAAAAAGAAAGATATGAGTAGTTGTTTCATAGTCTTACATTCAGGTAATATCAGCAGTGGTCCATTCCTTTTTTTTTTCCTCTGTGTTCTTCAATAGTTTTCTGAGTCATGCTGAAGTGAAAGGCCCATCATGATGATAGATGGTGTGATATATATATTTTCAAAAGATCTTGATAGCAATGAAGGAAAGTACTATTCTATGATTAAATTTGACAAACAAGAAACCTAGGCTTAGGGACCCCAGGGAGTACTATCCTTGGTTGAACATGTTTTCATCCCCTCAGGTATATCTGGGCTATCAGGGTCAATGTGTAGTCCATTCCATAAAGTCACTGTGAACATGTCATTGTTACAAAATACATACACAGGCACACATCCAAGCCAGAGGACACTTGATATGTTACTTATCTTTTGCTGTGTAAGAAATTATCCCCTGCAGACTGAATCCAACAAAGCATAAGAAGGCTCATACCATGATCAAGCTGGATTCATCCCAGGGTCACAAGGATGGTTCATCATATGCAAATCAATCAGTGTGATACACCACATCAACAGAAGAAAAGACAAAACCACACGACCATCCCAATAGATTCAAAAAAGGCATTTGAATAAATTCAACGTCTATTAATGATAAAAAAAAAACAAACTCTTACCAAAGTGGGTATAGAGGGAACATATATCAGCATAATAAAAGCTACTTACGTCAAACCCACAGCCAACATAGTACTCAATGGCGAAAAGCTGAAAGCCTTCCTGTTAAAATCTGGAACAAGACAAGGATGCCCACTCTTACCACTTCTATTCAATATAGTATTTTTTTTATTGACCTATAGTTGATTTACAATATTATGTTAATTTCTACTGTACAGCCTATTCAACATAGTATTGAAGGGCCTAGCCACAGCAGTCAGACAAGAGAAAGAAATAAAAGGTACCCAAATTGGAAGGAAAGAGGTAAAATTGTCATTATATGCAGATGGCATAGTACTGTATATGGAAAGCCCTAAAGACTCCATACAAAAACAATTAGAACTGATAAACGAATGCAGCAAGGCAGCAGAATACAAGATTAACATACAGAAATCTGTTGCATTTCTTTACACTAACAATGAAATATCAGAGAAAGTGAAAAAAAATCCTTTAAAAATTGCTTAAAAAAATACTTAGGAATAAATCTGACCAAGGAGGTGAAAGACTTATATGCTGAGAACTATATAACATTGATAAAAGAAATGGAAGATGATTCAAAGAAATGGAAAGATATCCTATGCTCTTGGATTGGAAGAATTAATATTGTTAAAATGGCCATACTGTCCAAATCAATCTACAGATTTAATGCAGTCCCTATCAAATTACCTGTGATACTTTTCACAGAACTAGAACAAATAATCCTAAAATTTATGTGGAACCACAAAAGACTCAGAATTGTCAAAGCAATCCTAAGGAAAAAGAACAAAGCTGGAGGCATAACCCTCCCAGACTTCAGACAATACTATGAAGCTACAGTAATGAAAACGGTGCAGTACTGGCCCAAAAACAGACATAGGGATCAATGGAACAGAGTAGAGAGCCCAGAAATAAACCCACACACCTACGATAAATTAATTTTCAACAAAGGAGGCAAGAATACATAAAGGAGAAAAGACAGTTTCTTCAGCAAGTGGTGTTTGGGAAGTTGGACAGTGCATGTTAATCAATGAAGTTAGAACACTCTCTCACACCATACACAAAAATAAACTCAAAGTGGCTTAAAGACTGAAATATAAGACATGACACCATAAAACTCCTAGAAGAGAATATAGGCAAAACATTGTCTGACGTAAATCGTAGCAATGTTTTCTTAGGTCAGTCTCCCAAGGCAAAAGAAATAAAAGCAAAAATAAACCAATGTGACCTAATCAAACTTAGAATCTTAGGCACAGCAAAGGAAACCATAAACAAAACAAAAAGACAACCTACAGAATGGGAGAAAATATTTGCCAACGATGCAACAGACAAGAGATTAATTTCCAAAATATACAAACAGCTCATACAGCTCCATATCAAAATAAATATATAAATAAACAACCCAATCAAAAAATGGGCAGAAGATCTTTCTTCTTGGAAAATAGACATTTCCAGACATACCTGGAAAATAGACATTTCTCCATAGAAGACATACAGATAGCCAACAGGCACATGAAAAGATGCTCAATATTGCTAATTATTAGAGAAATGCAAATCAAAACTACAATGAGGTACCACCTCACACTGGTCAGAATGGCCATCATTAAAAAGCCAACAAATAACAAATGCTGGAGAAGCTGTGGAGAAAAATGAACCTTCCCTTACAAAAGGGAATGTAAATTTGTTCAGCCACCATGGAAAAACAGTATGGAGGTTCCTCAAAAAACTAAAAATAGAAGTTTCCGTATGATCCTGCAGTCCCACTCCTGGGCATATATCCGGAGAAAACTCTAATTCAAAAAGATACATGCATCCCAATGTTCACAGCAGCACTATTTACGATAGCCAAGATATGGAAGCAACCTAAGTGTCCATTGACAGATGACTGGATAAAGAAGTTGTGGTTGGAATATTACTCAGCCATAAAAAGAATGAAATAATGCCATTTGTGGCAACATGGATGGACCTAGAGATTATCATACTAAGTTAAGTAAGTCAGAGAAAGACAAATATCATATGATATCACTTGTATGTGGAATCTAAAAAGAAATGATACAAAGGAAATTATTTACAAAACAGAAACAGACTCACAACATAGAAAACAAACTTATGGTTGGTTTTCCTCCCAATGGGAAAAGGGAGGAGGGATAAATTAGAAGCTTGGGATTAATAGATACACACTACTATATATAAAATAGATAAACAACAAGATCCTACTGTATAGCACAGGGAACTATAGTCAGTATCTCATAATAATCTCTAATAGGGCTTCCCTGGCGGTGCAGAGGTTGAGAGTCCGCCTGCTGATGCAGGGGATACGGGTTTGTGCTCTGGTTTGGGAAGATCCCACATTCCATGGAGTGGCTAGGCCCGTGAGCCATGGCCACTGAGCCTGCACGTCCTGAGCCTGTGCTCCGCAATGGGAGAGGCCACAACAGTGAGAGGCCCGCATACCGCAAAAAAAAAAAAAAAAGAAAAAAAATCTCTAATAGAAAAGCATCTGAAAAAGTATATATATACATACAACTGAATCACTTTGCCTTACACCAGAAACACAGCATTGTAAATCAATTGTACCTAATTTTTTTTTAACTCCCAAACTTAGCTGCCTAAAAAACAAAACACAAGACCAAACCCGGTGAGTTATTACACCCAAAGTTTTTTGAGTTAGTAATTCAGGAGCAGCTTAGCTGGGTGATTCCGGCTTGGGCACATTCATTGCAGCCAGGGCTACAGTCATCTGAAGGCTTGACTGTGGCAGGAAGACCCACTTCTGGGACTTCCCTGGTGGTCCAGTTGTAAAGAATCCGCCTTCCAATGCAGGCGACAAGGGTTCGATCCCTGCTCGGGGAACTAAGATCCCACATGCCACGGGGCAACTAAGCCTGTGTGCCACAACTACTGACCCTGCACACATCAATGAGAGAGCCCACATGCCACATACTGCAGAGCCCACACGCTCTGGAGCCCATGCACCACAACTAGAGAGAGAACCCGCATGCTGCAACTAGAGAGAAGCCTGTGCGCCACAACAAAGAGCCCATGCCACATGAAAGATCCCGCACGCCTCACCTGAAGGCCCCACGTGCTGCAACTAAGACCCAACGCTGCCAAAAAAAATAATAAAAATAAAGGAAGACCCACTTCCAGGGTGTCTCTCTCAACCTGCTGGCCCATTGGTGCTGGCTGTAGTCTGGAGGCCTCAGTTCCTTACCACAGGGGCTTCTCCATAGGGATGCTTGAATGTCCTCATGACATGGCAGCTGGCTTCTCCCAGACGAAGTATTCAATGTATGGGAGGGGAGGAACGGATGGATGGACCAGTGGGGAAGATGAGAGGAGAAGGAGAGAACAAGGAGAAACTCACAATACCTTTTATGGCCAAGTTTTAGAAGTTTACACACCATCATTTCTGCCCTGTTATGATTCTTAGAAGCAAGTCATTAAGTATAGCCTACACTGAAGCAGGGAGTGTTATCAAGGTCTACCTCTTAGAGGGAGAAGTACCAAAGAATTCCTTCCTGGGCATGTAATAAAGCTACCACATCTGAGCAGCTGGGAGTCCCTTCTTGGCCTAGTGTTCATCCCTATACTTTGATTCCTTAGACCTGCTTCTACTTCTAAGCTCCTCTCAAGTCTAAGATCCATCCTGGAGGGGCTGTTTCATCCTGGAGGTCTGCTTTGCTAGGAGGAGGCTTAATTTCTTCAGAGGCTTCTGAGTGAAACATCTGTAAGACAAACCTTTCTCTTACTAATACTGATCATTTCTCACAACATAGCTTCTGAGTCACTCTCTCTTGACCTTGTTCAATCGAAGGACCCTTCAGGAAAGCTTGAAGCAGATGTGGAAAGCAGGGAGTGAGTGGATAACAACCTTTTCCTGCCCTTTACCCTGTCCTGCTGTATGCATTTGAATTAGGGTTCTCCAAAGAAACAGGGCCCAGTCAAATTGACATATAAAATGAGCATCACAGCATCCTTTTCTTTAGGAACAGTTTTGGACTTAGTACCAGGAAGCACCTGTGACTTGTTCCAACTTAGAATGGGCTGCGTTGTGAGTCCACAGGTCCTCTCAGAGCTCATTATGCTCTGTGAGGGAAGCTGACACATTCACCCACACATTTTTGCTGAGCACCTAGCCTATCCGTTAAGCCTCAGTGGCTTATAGCACAAAGGTTTATTTCTTGCTCATGCTTCACAACCATTGGGGGTTTGCTGGGGCTCTACTTGTATTGTCTGGGATAGGCTGACAGAGCAGCCTCGTCTGGAGCAGCTGGTCGCTGAAGCAGGGTTAGACGAGTGCTCTGGAGGGTCTCACACCCCCAGTTAAGCGCTTAAGCTTGCACGTGACACATACCGCTTTTCCTTACTCTCGCTGGTCATATCTTGTCACGTGACTCTATCCAACCCCAAGGGGCAGGAAGTGCAATATTGTTGTGTGCCGAGAAGGTGGAGAGCTCAGGATGGTCCACGCAGCACTAATGGTCACTGCACCTACATGCCAGGCACTCTTCTAGCCTCTGGGCTTTCACCAGGGAAGGAAACAGATCCTAATCTCTCCCTTCCTGAAGCTTCTGTTCTAATGGGCAACAATAAGCAAACAAGGAAGTGTCGATAGGTGCTGTGGAGGAGAATAAAACAGGGAGAAGGGTGAAGAGTGTATGTGTGTCCGTGGCCGGGCGGGTGCAGGGGGCAGCTCTAGATTCTGAAGGTATTTTGGGGAGGCCAGAGTAGATGGTCACGACATTCTCCTTCAGTTTGAAGATGCTGTGACAGGTCTGCCTTCTTACTTTTTTCGATTGTGGTGAACTTATAGCTACTGCCAGGCCTGTGGCGTTGTGAGCATACCATATTCTTAGGCTGCTTACAGATAGATTTCATCTAACTTCTCTGACCTTTTACTGCAACTTGATTATGTCCATTGTTGATGAATACATTTTTGTTATGAAATATTGTGACTGTATAAGATTCTGAAGTGTAAGAACTCTTTAAAGATTTTAGGTAGATTGTTTCCCTCTTTTAGAGCAGTTATTAAAGTCTTGAGTTATTGATACCTTCCTTGTCATTTTCCTGTAGATTTTCTTTTTTCTTGGTTTAATTAGCTACGGTGATGAAGCGTGATTTGTTAAGAAAAATGCCCTTACTTAATTATGTTTGTGTAAAGTCATTTCGGTGTTTTCAAAAATATTTCTCAGAGTGGACTTTCCAGCTTTTTCCTTTATTCGTGTTCATTTGGGAAATAGAGAAATGGTGCGTAGTGCCCCATGTTTTAGTATTTACTTGTGGAACATAAAAAGTAAAATAATTTTACACTTGCAGATAATCCTGCTGTTACTGACTCCCTCCCCAGACAGAGGACACCCACCTGTTCAGCCACATCTTTCTCTAGTTGTTGCAGGAGAGGTCATTCTTATTTATTTTCCTTGCCCTTTTCCCCCGCCCCAACCATGGCAGGAATTCTGGGGAGAAAAAAGAAGAGATGGGTAAAACTGGTTTGCCTCAATCAGAAGGGAATAGTAGTCAGGTGTAAGGAATAACTGGGCCCATTCCTAACCCAGCTGCAGGGAATTTTTTTGCATAGTGACTCCTCCTCTCCTTTTATACGTATGGAGGCATTGTAGCCTTATTTCAGTCTTCTTTTCACTCCTTCTCAGTGGTGCATCTCTTAACTCCTCGGGGTATTTGTCATATAATAATGCCCCCAAGTCCAAAGTAGACATTTATTCATGTGATGCATATGCAAAGTGTTGACTCTGTCAGGCCTTTTGCTAAGTTGTAGGAAGCACAGATAAGCGATTAGGATTCATGGGGGGCAGCAGACATACTATAACCAAGAAGAAGATTGTGTTTTCCTGTGTATTATGCTAAAATAGAGGAATTGTCAAAGCGTGGTTCTAATTTTTTTTCCACTGAGCAGGGAAGGTTATTTTTCACCATTCTGAACACTTTTCCATTCCATTTCTTATGGGTAGCATTTATTGAGGTGTGTTCCTCGCTCTCCTAGTCCATGTGGCTTTGGAACTGTGCTGTGAATGACTCTTAGGTTTCTTAGTCTTGTTCTAAATTAAAGGCTACACTGGGGCATTGGTCCACATACCTGTCTTGGGAAGGCTTGGGAAATCGTAAATCACCAAGGGTCCTAACTGCCTGTGGGCTCCTGCACCTCTAGGAAGAGGTAAGTGTGTGTATGGGTAGATGGTTGCTTTAGAACCAATCAGTTGTGCCCAGAACACCATTGTAACACTTGTGAGCAAAGCATAAAGGCTGATGTAAGCTCTTAAAGGAGAGAGGGGGGCAGAGTGAGGGCATCGGAGAACATGGGCTGAGGTAGGAAAGAATAGGAAGTTGCTGCACATCTTGTCTCAGGACACTGGACGATGAGTGATCTTGAGGCACACGGTACAGTAGTACATACAGTATAAAGTACAAAAGTCACAGCATGTCTGTGCTGGAGCCTTCTCTAGCAGCTCCTGCACTGTGGAATGCAGAAATCTAAATGGAAGATGTTGTGTTTTTCTACTTCGATCTTCTCACTAAGCATAATCTCCCAGAAATAAAGTCCACAGTGTTTATATCGGTGCCTGGCCCACAGAAGGCCTTCTGTAAATATTAGTTCCCTTCCTCCTTTCTTCTTTTGCAAGTCATTTCCCTGCATCAGTGAGGCTTCCGTAGCCTGGTGAGTTTGTTTTGGAAGTAGTCTTAGGAGGCTTATGTAACGTTAGGGAAGGAGGAAGGAGGAAGGAGAGGAGTTCAGGGAGCATCTGGTCCAAAAACAGAGAGTGGGAAAGGAAGCAGGCTCAGGGAAGCCTCTTTCACCAGTCCAGGTGGCCCACACCTTGCACCAGGTACAACAGTAACATAAAGCTGTTGGTCTGTAGCTGGGTGATGGGGCTGGTGCTGCCTGCACAAAGATGGCATAGAGGAAGAGGATGGGTCTGATCGCTAGCCGTGGGGCTCAGTCTTTATCGGTCACCAGCTTTGATACCTGGGGCAAGTCACTTACACTCCCTAAATAAACCTCAGTTTCCTTATCTGTAAAATGGGATGATGATAATACCATGTCAGAGGGTGCTTTTAAAGATTAAATGAGATAACCTGCCTAAAGCACTTAGTATGGTGCCTGGTGTGCAGTGAGGGCTGTGCCTAGCAAGGAAGAGAGGGACTGGTGGATTGAGACCAGGGAAAGTGGGTGTTGGCCAGCCACCTTACTTGCTGTTTCTCACATGCTGAACTCACTGTCACTTCTGGGTCCTCACACTTGCCCTTCCCTTGGCTTGGAAGCTTCTTCCCCCTGCACCCCTCCCTCCAGGTCTCTGCTCAGATGGCTACCTGCCAGAGAGATGATCTCTAACCACCCATATAATAGAGTGGCATATCCTGCTGCTGCTTCACAGCCCTTAATTCTACCTGAAGAAAGGGGCTTGGCTTTGCTCACTGCTCTCTCCACACTGCCCAGACAGCACTTGGCACATAGTAGATGCTCATAGTAGATGCTCATAGGAGAAATCGGGCACTGGCAAACTGGTTCAGTTAAGGGGGCCAGATAGTAAGTATTTTGGGCTTCATGAGCCATATGGTCTCTGGGACAACTGATCAGCCCTGCTGATGTGGGCAGAGCGTGGATGGTATGTAAACGAATGGGTATGGCTGTGGTCCAGTAAATTTGTATTTGTCGTGTGGGCTGCAGTTAGCTGATCCCTGCAACATCAAGGAGTGGTGAACGTCAGGAATGAACATTCAGTGGCTGTGGTGGGCTTGGGCTTGGTGGCAATGGGGCCTCTCAGCAGTAGGGGATGACCATGACCATTACAGGAACTGGAGGACAAAGAAAACCCATAGCCCTGATGGTGAGGCAGTCTGGCTTCTGGTAGCTGTGATGATACAAATGGATGGGGATGGTGTACTTCACCAGCCAGACCAGTCCAAGGGGCATGGCCTTGTAGAAGAGAGCTATGCTTTCACATTTTGTGAACTGGTGTTTGTTAATCTTTGAATAAACATTTAAATGGCCGAGGAATTCATTGTTTAAAATCCCCATATAAGGAGAAGGAAAGTAATCTATCTACCTTTAAGTTTTATATACGAGAACCCTAGATTTATTAAAAGGAAGACTATATGCACAGAGTGCAGTGTTCTGTTCTTGGCTGATTTCAAGCTCGAACTTGAAACTTGCCCTAATTTAGCACGTCTCTTGATTCCAGCCTTTAGATCCACAGGCAAGTCTCAGGCAAGAGTGGAAAAATAAAGACCTGGGGCATGGGAGCCAGAGCTGGGTCAGATGCTGACTGCTGAATTGCTCTCTCGGTCCACCTGCTCAAGTCTGTTTCAGACATGGTCAGATGTCAGTGTGTTCATGCTTTCCGAAGGTAGGGACTGATGGGCTCTCTACCTTGTTTATTGGGTTGGTTTTGTTTTTGATCTTTAGTGGCAGGGAAACAGAATTGTTTCTTCTTATTGGCTAAAGTAAGTATATATTTTCTTTAAAGATAGATTTTATTCATTTTTTAAGATTTTTGTTTACTTATTTTTGGCTGTGTTGGGTCTTCGTTGCTGCACACGGGCTTTCTCTAGTTGCGGTGAGCGGGGGCCACTCTTTGTTGCGGTGCATAGGCGTCTCATTGCGGTGGCTTCTCTTGTTGCAGAGCACGGGCTGTAGGTGAGCGGCTTCAGTAGTTGTGGCTCACGGGCTCTAGAGTGCAGGCTCAGTAGTTGTGGTGCATGGGCTTAGTTGCTCCATGGCATGTGGGATCTTCCTGGACCAGGGCTCGAACCCGTGTCCCCTGCATTGGCAGGTGGATTCTTAACCACTGCACCACCAGGGAAGCCCTAAAGTAAGTATATCTTTAATAGTAGTTTTAGAATTCTTGTTTATAGACATGATTAAAAAAAGATGAAAGAACTCTCAGTCCTCTTCAACTCTTCTTGTTGCTGTGTTGGTCTTATTTACTCAACTCTACCCAATCCTTGGGGGCTGATTTGAGAACTCAAGGGATTCTTGACCATGAATTATCTTCTGTCTGTTTTTACTACACTGTGGCTTCTGTTGAATACTTCTTTTAGCAGAGCTATGAACCTGTTCCCAAAGGCAAGATCTTTTCCTCGCCTGATTTCAGCTGGTTGTTGGGAATGTCTTGATTTGTCCTTCACTCCTGGAACCTGGAGAAGAGTTTTCTTCCCAGCAAGTGTGGGGTTGTGGGGGTCTGAACAGAGAGCTCCTGTTTGGAGCCAGACCCTTTTGTAGAGAATAGATAAAAATATGTGAGTTCCCAGTAATGGTTGGTCAGCCAATCAGACTTTTCAAGGACATCAGTAATCAGAAGATCAAAGTGATCAAGTTACTCATGCACTCATGACCAAAGTGAATAGTAGACTATGAAGTTGACGGATTCCTTTCTGAGAGTCTGTCAAGCTATTCATTGCTCCTTCTTTCTCCTTTTTCTTCTGTCTCCCTCATTAGATTTCCTACCCTCTCCCTTCCTCCTCTTACATGTCTTTCTGAGTCATTTTCTCCTTCCTATGTTTCTCTAGTTCATGTTCCCCTGGGGGCCTGGTAGGTTAGACCTGGCCTACTCTTGGGGGCTGGGAGTCCACGTGGTGGATGACGACTTGGGATTCAGCCCTGGGATGGTGTGACCAGACAGAGGAGAGCTGGGCTGTTAGCACCATGACCTAAAGCTCTAAAGCAAGCCCTGAAGCCTGGCTGTGGCTCCCAGCAGAGGTGGGGCAGACGTGCGGCTGTTCACTGGGCCGACAGGCAGGAGGCATTGAGGTCAGGCACTGTGTTGGGATCTGGTCCCCAGCAGGCTGCGTTTCAGAGGCAAGAGTCAGTCAATGCCAGACCCTGGGCACAAGGCAGCCCCCAGACCTTGAGTTCTGGGGGCCCAGGCCAGGGAGAGTAGTAGCTGAGAAGCAGAGACTCAGCCCAGGGATACAGGGTAGACAGCTGGGCGGACCCTGTTCAGGTAGAGATCCAGGAGTAAGTGCGATTTGGTGCTGAGCCAGGGGAGCTGCTGACTGAAGGTCTTGGGATTTCTTTATTTAGAATTGTGGACTATATTCATTTCTAAGTATTTAATACATTTAATGTTATATAATTATTTATTTATTATGGGTTATGTTTGCTAAGAGAGAAGATTGTTAGGCTCTGTGGTGAGAGCGGGACACATCCGGAATGGAAGCATGAGGTGACACGGAGCATGGGAGCTGACAGGGCATTAGCGTCCTTGAACAGGCCTTGTTGGGTCACTTTCTCCTCTCCCCATCTCCCTCAGCCCTTTCTTTCTCTTTCTTCTCCATTCTCTGCACACTCTGTGGTTATCTTTTCCCTCTTGAAGAAGAAATGAAGCTGATAAAAATAGTTTGCATGGGCCTGCACCACCCCCCATCCCCAGAGCCCTCCTTTGAGTTCTCTGTTTGCCAATTTCTCAGTGACTGTTTTTCCTGTCCTTCTAAAATGTTTCCATTTTAACCAGGTGAGGCCCCTGAGCTGCTGAGAGCATGTGACTCATGCTTCTTAGGAATGTTTTTCTGAAGAGAGTTTATTTTGTCTCTTGGGTCAGGGTTCGGTTTGCTACCGCTACCCATGGCAGACTTCTTCAAACAAACCTTTCTTCCTCTTAATGTAAAATCATGAAATGAATATTAATTTATATGTTTGTCCAGTTAAAGAGCTTACACGTTATTTTACAAGAAGAGCATATTTTGAAGTTTCTCCCAGACACTTGTGGAGAGTTTTTTTTTTTTTTTGCGGTACGTGGGCCTCTCCCTGTTGTGGCCTCTCCCATTGCGGAGCACAGGCTCCGGATGCGCAGGCTCAGCGGCCATGGCTCACGGGCCCAGCCGCTCCGCGTCATGTGGGACCTTCCCGGACCGGGGCACGAACCCGTGTCCCCTGCATCCGCAGGCGGACTCTCAACCACTGCGCCACCAGGGAAGCCCGAGAGTTTATTTTTAAGGTCAATAGATGTTACTGATCAGAAGTTCTAGTGCTTGATTATTTTTCTTTTATGGTTCTGGCAAAATGAAGCGGGCGAAGAGAGGAAATGGAAAGGGGAAGAGAAGAAACGTTTGAGCGTTTTCTCTTCCTAGGAACTTGCTACTGATCACTTAACTTAATCCACAAGAGTCCTGTGAGGAGGAAGTAATTTTCCTTATTTTATAGGTGAAGTTATCATTCGCCCCCTGTAAGTGGCTGAGTGCTGTCCCAGCTGTAGGCTTGCCTCACAGCCCTGCCTCCCCATCTCCCCTGTTTTCTGGTCCCCTCAGGAAATGGGATGTGATGCTCCCACTGCTCTTAGACACCCGCCATGGTGGGGCGGTTGATGCCTGAAGAAGGACGGATGTTTAGGGTCAGACTGCGTGGCACCGATGGTGGGAGAAACTCTGCTCTTCCTCCTACACCTCCTCTCAGAGAAGGTTTAGCTGCCAGTTATTCTCCATGGTTGGTTTTCATTTAGTTGAAAAAAACACTTGTCTTTCGGTGCTTATTTCGCATTTTTCATGTTCCTTCTCTTTCCTTCTCTGGAGCAACAGCAAATTGTTCCTCCTGTCGTAACACAAAATAGTTCTTCTCAGCCTCAGACCCTGTGGACTCAGGTATTTCCCCTCTACGGTACTTAGCACAGCAGCTTCTCAACAAAGAGGATTCTCTTCATACGTCCTACTTAGACCAACTTGTTTAGAAAATAATTTTTTTTCTGTACCCCATTAAAGAAAAGCTTGAAAAGCCCAAACTAGAAGGAAAATTACCAAGTGTTTACACACCACTCTGTTCCTTCAGGCACTGGCTTCAGGGTCCCCGAGAAGACCATAGTCTGTGTGAGTGAATGATAGTTAACTCCTTTCTGCGTTTCAGGCATGAAGTGACACGCAT
Source organism: Pseudorca crassidens (assembly GCF_039906515.1). Lineage (NCBI taxonomy): Eukaryota > Metazoa > Chordata > Mammalia > Artiodactyla > Delphinidae > Pseudorca > Pseudorca crassidens. Next base: position 53,345,500 of record NC_090298.1, read on the forward strand.
GGCTTAGCCAATACAGTAAGGACCGGAAATTAACTAGGTGCTGGACCACAACTCTGCTCAAAGCCGCTACAGTCCCTCATACCTAACTCCTTTGTTACATTTGCCATGTTGTTTCATGGTTGTGCTTTTGTGTCTGTCTCCTGCACTCTGGTAGAAGTGTCCTAAGGAAGATGACTATGTGCATTCTGTTTTTTGTCTTCAGCCCTTAGCACGATGTCTAGTTGTTAAAACAAGTCTTGGTTGATAAAGCATTTATAAACAAAACCCATAGAAAATCCTACAAGTCAATTATAATAGAGTGGTGGACACCAGCAGGACTGCAGGAGTAGGTAAGGGGAGCAAGGTAACAGATTGTAGGTCTGGAAATCTGGGTTCTGGTCAGGATTCTCGCACCAGAAACCTAGGCGGTTATCTTTGCAAACCTGGGCGATTGACTTGGCTGGGGCTCTGTCTTCTGAAAAGCAGGAAATTAGACTACAGGTGATTGGATTTTGTGATTCTGTAATTCTGACTTGAGGATTTCAGCTAAGAAGTCCTAGAAACCGCTTCTGTAGACTGCCAGTTAGGATTGAACTAGATCATTCAGATTGGTTGACACCAGAGTGTAAGACCCAGCCTTCTCTGGGGAGCCTTCTAGGACCGAGGATGAAAGAGGGAATTAAAATCAACTTTCCAGGGCTTCATGTGCTTTGCTGCTGTGAGCCCCTCTCACGGTTTGGAACAGTGGAAGGACCATGGGCTTTGGAGTTAGGAACCTTGGGCTTGATTCCTTTTGTACCTCCTGTGGAGCTGATAACTTTGGAGGGGTTAATGTTTCCCAATGTGTTTGCCCATTGGTAAAATGGGACTACTACTGCTACCTGCCTGGGGGTCCACTCTCCCCACCAGAGGGGGAAGCTGGCACAGAATGTCAAGTTTTGTGGCATCGTGGAGATTTTCCCCTCTGACTTTAAGTGCAGGGACAGTGACTGGTAAGGAGTATATTCTCTGCCTCCTTTGTTAACCGCGGTCAGAAACTTTAGTTATGTTGCTGATGGGGACATGATGGTGCCGGGGGAATTTAATGTCTTCGGATAAGTAAACGACTTCAGGCAGAGATCAGATCCCTAACTAAAGGTCAGAGACACATCTAGAATATTAAAGTGACAGGAAAATAGGTGATATGTATGCAAAGTCAGATCAGTATATTCCCTGTGCTTCCCCAGTGTCATTGTTTCTAAATTAAGAAGTGCTATGTTTCGAAATACTGTAATATAACATTAGCTCTGTTTTTTCATCTGCAGACAATTGAATTTAATGCTTAATGTACACATCACAATTAAACGCCTGCTGTGCGGCGCTTTGTCGTTGGGACTGTGATGATACAGCTGGCGGTGTGTGTGTTGGCGGGGGCATGTTCATAAGCAAAGGAATTAACTTTCTTGAAGCTGAGTTGACAGACAAAAGCGAGATTGTGGTATCAAAGTGCTAATTTACATATTTCTCTCAGGAAGGAAGAAAGAAAATCAATTCTCTTAAGAGATGAAACTAGTGGTGCAGGTCTGTTTAGGTGAATGCCACTGTAGTTTGATCTACTAATGTATGTTAGGATGTTTCTGAAACACTGTGTATTGCTAATTGAAGTTTGTGATTCAAAGAATTAATTACAAAACTGAAGATGGAAAATGATATTGGTATCTAGTACATCTTTTGGTTTAAATATGTTCTATTGATGTAGTTTTCAAAACATGGATGTTCATTGAGACAGTGAAATGCAATAAACAGCTAAATAGGTTGGGTAAATTAATGTGGCTCAGGAAATGGTTTGCTTAACAAATCTTGTTGACATGAACAATTCTTGCTTAGATTCTATCTATGCTCTCCGTTTGCCCCCCACTTCTTGTTCTCAAAAGGTTTTAAGATGACCTACAGTAACACATAACTCAGCAAGATGAGTAACTTAAAAATAGGTGCAGTTAGACAAAAGAAAAGCAAGTATAGAGCAGAGTTTCGTAACAGTGACATTATGGATGTTGTATGCTGGATAATTCTTTGCTGCTGGGGGCTGTCCTGGGCTTTGCAGAATATTTAGTAGCACTCTTGATCTCTAGCCACTAGATCCCAGCACATGCCCTGCCCCCTTTATGTTGGACAAACCAAAAATGGTTCCAGACATTGCCAAACGTCCCCCAGGCAACAAGATTACCACTACTCGAGACCACTGTAACAATATACCGTAGAGTGGGTGCCTTATAAGCACAGTTTATCTCTCATAGTTCTGGAGGCTGGGAAGTCCAAGATCAAGCCGTTGGCAGATACAGTGTCTGGTGAGAGCCTGTTTCCTGGTTCATAGCCAGATTTTTTTCTAGCTATGTTCTCACGTGGTGGAAGGGGCAAAGGAGCTCTATGGGATTTCCCATTCACGACGACTCTGCCGTCATGACCTAATCACCTCCCAGAGGTCTTACCTCCAAATACCATCATTTTGGGGGGTTAAGGGTCAACATATAAATTTGCGGTGGGGACACAAACATTCAGTCTAGCCAGAGGGTAAGGTGAAATCCAGTGAGGTTACTGCAGGTTACAACCAGATCCATGAAGTCTTGATGGAGACTGGACAGGCCACACTTGCTGGTGATGGACTGCAAGCTTTGTCCTATGATTTCAAGTGGCTGAATTAGAGGAACATGATTAGTTATATGGTTCATGGGCTTCCCAGGATAAAAGAAGACCAGAACCCAGCAGAAGCAGAGCTGTTTCTAGTGCAGAGAACTGACAGCATTTTCTCCAGGTTTCTGTCTCTCCAGCTGGAATGAACCTCCTAGTGGACAAGGATTTTTGTCTGTTCTGTCCACTGTTGTGCCCAGAATACCTGGTTCCCAGCTGCTTAATATTTGTATAGAGATGAGTCTTGACAAGGAGGATACTGTTCAATATAGGCCCTTATGTTTATGGAAGAGTGGCAGGACTTATAGAGGGCTACTTCTTACAATATCATTAAATGGAAACATGCATTCTGGGTGGCATAGTCCAATATGAATGTCAGCAAATTCAGTTAAATGGGCCCCAGTAAAATATGGTCCAAGATTGTAGCTCTCTCGGTGTCTGATTCGATCTATAGTAAGATCTTAGGATGCTGGGGGAAGGGAGGTTGTATATTCTTCAGGCAGTGGTGAGAATGTTAAATATTTTCTCTCTATTCTTTGAGTCAACAGGCTAAGGCAAGGGGAGACTTGAGCTGTGATGACAGTTACCATCAACATGATTACTTAGTGCTTGTATGTGCCAAGCCCTGTGTCAGGCCCTTTTCATCCATCCTCCCTCTGCGTCCTCACCACCTCTGAGGCCCGTACTTCCGAGAGAGGAGTTAAGTAGCATGACAATGGGATTCTGTGCCTGAGAATTCACATTGGGAGTAGGCCCCTCACCTCATGCATGCTGAGAACCTCATGATCAAGACCCAGGAGTCTGTGCTCTAGAGCACAGCACAAGAATTACAACCTGAAATAATTTTATTTATTTATTTATTTTTATGTTTTAGTTATTTCTTGTCTTGGCCTGAAATAATTTTAAAGCAGTTCATTCAAACCAAGTTCTCATTTGAGCCATAAAGAAAGAAAAAAAAAAGACAACTCAGTAAAACTATCATCAGTTTAATTTCCTTGCAAACCATTTATGATGAAGTACACATACAGAGACGTTTCCGAATGAAGTAACTTCTACATGGGGATATTAATAGCCACCACAGCTAATATTTATTGCACACATACTGTATTCTATGTATTGTTTTTTAAGTGCATCTATGAATTCTTTTAAACTTCACAGCCACCTCAAGAGATAGGTAGTATTCTTACTGACATTTTGCAGATGAGGAAACAGGCATAGAAAGAGTTAAGTGTCCTAATTAGATAGGAAGTGTTGGCATTCCTGGCCACTGAGGAATTAGTATGAAAACAATAATGACTGTCTTAACTATAGAACCCTATCAAATTTCAAAATGTTGTTTATAGGACTTGGTTTAAATGTAAATGAAATCCAATTTTGCAATAAACTCATTTCAGGTTGCCAATTTGATTCCTTTCTGGATGGAGGCAATAGAGCAATTCATTAAGATTACAAGCATAGTCTATGCAGTGTTACAATTCTTCATTTATTTTCATATCTTTGGTTTCTTAGAATATTTAAAACCAAGAAACAATAAGTGAACAGTGTCTTCATAACCCTAAGTTACTAGTCAATCTCTTTCTCTCTCTTTTTTAGCATAAAAGAGACTTTACTGTCAGACCCTATTATGTATGAGGTGATCCCTCTGAACTAATGAACTTTGGCCTTAGGGCACATGCATTCTGGATGGGTCTTTAAAATGCAGGTGCCACATCTTGGGAATGAATAAGGAATTACTGAAAGGAGGAGCTGATAGACACAGTGATTATGCTACTTAGGATAGATTTAAAAGGTCGAAAAATTCATTATTTAGGAATCACCTTCAGAGGTAGCAGTGTTCGAAAATTAGCATATTAGTTTGTATATAGAAAAGATTCTTTGAAAAGATGCCATTTGCTCTAACCTAAGGGCCTTTTTCATATATGAAGTGTTCAACTTTGTCAAAATGCTAGACTCCCTTTAGCATTTTTACCTTGAGTAACATTTAATATTATAAGTTGATCCTGTTTTTTTCCAGTAATCAGAATCCTTTGTTGCATATGTTTTTTTATTTTTTGTTTAATCTAAATACCAGAGATTTGCAATTTGTTCTCTCAACAAATGTTTATAAGGTGCCTTTTAAGTAGAGCAGTGGACAAATGGTGGACAAAACAGACTAGTATGTAATTTCATGTAACTTACATTCTAGTGGGAGAAGAAGGACAATAAACAAATATAAAAGGTGTAAGGTGTTTGTAGTGATAGATGCTAAGGAGAAAAATTGAAAAGGGAAAAAAGTGATGGGCCTACCCTTTGTAACCAAGCAGGACCCTATGGGACCTTCCCAAGACAGAATTCTCGCCCATATCCTCTGCTTTAGCTCCTCTCTGAAGTACCTAGATGGTAGTATCTGATGTATATTTCCTGAGTTTTTCAGATGCTAAAACCACAACCACATGGAAGAAATTAACTGCTTGATGATCATGAGCTCCTAGCCCCCAGACCTTCTGGCACCTAAGGATTGATTACCATCAACCAATCAGAGAATTGTGCATGGGCTGATGACAAACCCTGGGATACCCCTCCCTCACCTGGCCTTTAAAAATGCTTTGCTGAAACCCTTCAGGGAGTTTGGGTTTTTTGAGCATGAGCCACCCATTTTCCTTGTTTGGCCGTGCAATAAACCTTTCTCTGCTCCAAATGCCAATGTTTCCATTTATTTGACTTCACTGTACATGGGGCACACAAACTTGTGTTCAGTAACACTTTTACATAGGGCCATTAGAGAAAGCCCCCCCCACCTCGAAAGAGTAACCTTTTAATAGAGACCTTTAGGATGGGGGAAAGATGGTAGCTAATATCTGGAGTGTATCCCAGGTAGAGGAAGTAATCAGTGTTAAGGTTCTGGGTGGTGGGGAGATGCCTGGGGCTTTTGAGGTCAGGCAACAGACAGAAGTGGAGTGAGTGGAGTAGTAGGAGCTGGGTTCAGAGGGATGGGGGTAGAGGTGGTAGGACCTTGTAGGGCATTGTCAAGACTTTGGATTTTGTTCTGGATGAAGGGGAGGTCATGGGAGGACTCCAAGCAGAGGAAGTCATGGGAGGACTCCAAGCAGAGGATCATAAATAAGCCTCTGGCTTAGTTTTTAGAAGGGTCACTGACTGCTGTGCTGAGAAGTAGGATGGAAGCAAAGAGATCTCTTGGGAGGCTATTTCAAGAGAGATCTGGAAGGCAGAGACAGGAGTGGTAGCAGTAAAAGTGGTGAAGTGATTGGGTTCTGGATATATTTTAGAGGTTGAGTTAGGGGATTTGCTGATCAGCTATAGAATAAGAAAGAGAAGTTTAGAATAAGTGTAAGGTTTGTGACTTGAGAAGCTAGACAGAAGGAGTTGCCATTTACTGAAGTTGGAAAAATCTCTTTAGTTTCCAAATAACAATGGTTATGTGATCATGTAAATGAGAGAACTTGTGTGCTTGGGCAGGAAATTGTCTGGAGATGAGGCTGGAGAAAGCTGTCAGTTAAGAAGGCTGCAAGTTCAGTGTTCATCGAAAGGTATAATATGCCTTTTTAGAAAGAGATGGATGAAACTGTGGGATATAGCCATAGAAGAAACACATGGTCCATGTTTGGAGATAGTGGTAGTGGTTGTGGTGGTGATGGCAGAGACACTAAACAGAATAAGACCCAGTCTTGTAAATGATTTGGCTTTAATTCATATTCACTGATGGCAGAAGCCACAGTGTAATTGTGGTGGACTCTTCTGTTTTACTCATCCTGATAGTTGTAAAACAGCAAAAAATGGTTGGCGATGATCAATATAGAAGATAGATATAGATTTCTGGTGATGAGCATTTCTGTAGGACTGGTAATTTTGGAAGCTTTTCCCCAAGTCTGGATCAGACTTACAGTAGTTGTGTACACCGTTTGTTCTCTAGGACGCTTACATGTTTCCTGTGATAAACTGCTAGCAAAATTATTACTGAAATGCAAATCAAAACTACAATGAGGTATCATCTCATACCAGTCAGAATGGCCATCATCAAAATGTCTATAAATAATAAATGCTGTAGGGGGAGTGGAGGAAAGGGAACCCTCCTACACTGTTGGTGGTAATGTAAGTCAGTGTAGCCACTATAGAGAACAGTATGGAGGTTCCTTAAAAAACAGAAATAGAGTTATCATGATCCAGCAGTCCCACTCCTGGGCATATATACGGAAAAGACAAAAACTCTAATTTGAAAAGATACACGCACCCCAGTGTCCACAGCAGCACTGTTTACAATAGCCGAGACGTGGAAGCAACCTAAGTGTCCATTGACGGATGAATGGATAAAGAAGACGTGGTACATATATACAATGGAATAGTGTTACTCAGCCATAAAAAAGAATGAAATAATGCCATTTGCTGCAACATGGATGGACCTAGAGATTATCATACTAAGTGAAGTAAGTCAGATAAAGGCAGTTATCATATGATATCAATTATATATGGAATCTAAAAAATGATACAAATGAAGTTACTTACAAAACAGAAACAGACTCACTGACATAGAAAACAAACTTACCAAAGGGGAAAGGAGGTAGGAGGGATAAATTAGGAATTTGGGATTAACAAATACATCCTACTATATATAAAATAGGTAAACAACAAGGACATACTGTATAGCACAGGGAACTATATTCAATATCTTGTAATAATGTAATGGGACAGAATCTGATAAAGATTGTGTGTATATATACATATACGTGTGTGTGTGTGTATATGTATGTGTGTGTGTTTAACTGAATCACTTTGTTATACCTGAAACATTGTAAATCAACTATACTTCAATTAAAAAAAAAAAAAAACTGCTAGCAAGAGAGGTTGCTTACCTGTAAGAGTTAAGTTTGGTCCCTGTCTGTCTGACTTCCAAATTCAGTAATATGCAAATGCACCTTAACTGTTTTGTGGCTATTGGAACTAAAAGCGGTTAAGAAAACTAAAGGTAGGTAGTTTTGAGGAAAGCTAGTCTACCACAAATCAATGCTTGCCATCAGCGAATGAAGTACAGAGAATGTGTTTCAGTCCAGGATACTTTGTGGCTAGCGGTGTGCTAGGTGAGTATGTGACAAGGGAGTAGGGTCTGGCTCTCCAGGAGTCCACTGACTGCTTGGTGAGGGAAATTAGAAGTATTCAGAGCAAGTAGGACAAATGCAGGCTTAGATGTCCTTGAACATGAGTGAAAGTTGTAAAGACAACCTCTGTCTTTAGTTGAATTCCTTGTAGTGTGGAGACTTTGGAAGTTTGGAAAGCTTGGAAAACATTAAACTGAAATCATTCAGAGGGCAGTGTCCAAAGTGATATGTTGACTGTCTGCCTTAAGCTCCAGGGTCTGATGAAATGTTTTAAAGGAATCATGAGTGTTTGAATCAGGACAAAAAATGAAAAATAAATTGCAAGGCTGTAGTGGACCATTTTGAGGAGCTCTGACTAACTGTAGAAAGGAAAGTAGAGCGACTGACAACACAGCAAATTTGGAAAAATGATATATTTAGAGAGAGCGCTGTTGAGAGTGTGATTTTGATGTGAGGAAGAAAATGGGATCCTGGAACATGGCGCAGTGCTTATGGGTTTTTCTGCTTATATTGTGTTGGGAACATTTGCAGCCCTCACAGTTCACTGCCTCGATTTTGCCAGATTTAAAATAATACTCCTCTCTTGGGGTTGTGATTCTGATTAAAAAACTCTGGCTTATGGACTAATAGCTGATGACTCTATATGTGATGACATGGATTTTCTTTTTTATTTGCCTACACTTTCTCCTTGACTTCCTTCTCTTTCTTCTACACTTGTTTCAGGTCTTTTATGGCTTTGTTGGAAATATGTAAGGAAATCACATAATTCCTCCTTAGGAATTATCTTCTTTCCTCTGCTTACTTTTTTCACCCTCTGTTAATTAGCAATACAACAAACTTCCCCAGAGAAATTAATTATAATTCCACAAGCTGAAAAATGTAACTTCGGGTGAAAAATAAGTAGCAGAAGTTGGTGAACCTTAAACAATAAATATTTGTATTTAATGCAGCTGCCACTAGTAATTAAGAGAAAATGACTAACTGAAATGGACCCTAACTCACTTGGTTATTCTGAGGGGTTCTTGGTGCACTTATGCGAGTAGTAGCGATTATGGGGCATTTTGTTGAATGTCTGTGACACATTGCCACCTTGTGGCTGCATGTTTTTCTTTCGCTGTAAAAGCAAATTTTTAATATTAAGTCCACATATTTTATTTTTTCCCTAGTATTTATACTTCCCTTGATAACAGAAGATTTGAGACATCTTAGAAGAATACATTTAATACAGGGCAGGAGAATTTAAGACAGTGCCCTTGTTATTTGAAGAGGCAGGCCAAAGTATTGAGGGGTAAAAATCCACAATGTCTGCAACTAACTCTCACTATAGGGGTGGTAGGGCAAAGAGAAAGGGGGGGGGGCGGGGAGAGAGAGAGAGAGAGAGAGAGAGGGAGGGAGGGAGGGAGATCGCCACTGGTCAAGGGAACGTGGTTTTTATTATACTAATCTTACAACTTTTCTGTTGTTTCAGATTTCCTTAAAATTTCCCCAAAATATTGACAGAAAAAAAAGAAAAAAAAAATGGGGGTAAGGGCATAAAATAGAGCTAAGAAGGAGGCAAAATTAACCTCTGCGTTGTGTAATGGACTGACTGCATTTGGACCCCTGGCTGTGTTCTGCGTTTTGTAGTAGCTGATGTGTTACTGTCCAAGGTGCCCCTGCTACATTTCATTGTCTGTAAGGTTTAAGGGCAAAGTGTCTAACATTAGACAGAAATTCGCTCTTGGAGGCCGTTCTAAGTAGGACACTGATGTAATGAACAGCAGCCCTAACAAATACTTCCAAAAGTACAATCTGCAATTCCTTTTCCCTGCTGATCAGGGCAGATCCTGGAGTGGATGCGCCTCTAGTTTGTTGAGGACCTCTCACTAAACTACTAAGTGGCAATGAAATACAGTAAAATACTGACTGGCAATGAATTTCAGATGGTACTGATTGACAAGTGCTTGAAATCCAGCTGTTCTGTGTTACTAATGAATACAGCTGAGCTTGGGGGAGAGTTGACATCATGTAACAGCTGAGTGAGCGTAGTCTATTTCATTTCAACTGGCTTGAGAGGAGTTACTCATAGGCAAGGTCAGATTTCTTTCTGTGCCATGGTTTTGAATATGCTGCATGGCATAGACAGACACATAGATGACTTCATCCATGAATTTCCTTTTCCTGTAAATGCACCCATGAGAGTCTTAATCTGAAAAAATTCTGACAGGTATAAGCAGATGACCTTCTTCCTACCCAGGAAGACAAAACAAATCTCAGTGAAGCATCCCTAAAAATGCCTGGCTTTGAGCAGTGTTACCCAACTCTTGTTTGTTTTTAAATTTCTATGAATCTGGCTCTCTTCTGTGGCAGTTGGAATATCCATGAATATTTTTTGTACTTCATTTTTATTCTTAATAACTATCTGGGTATATGCATGTGCACATTAATATTTTTGTCTTTAATAACTATCTAGACACATATACATGCATATACACCTACCTGAAGGAGAACATTTTAAAACATAGGGCCCTATTCAGGTATGAGAGGTTTTCTTCTGAAAGCAGGACAGATCTTGAAGTAAGTGTTGTGACACAAGGGATTCTTTTGTAGAAAGCTGTCTTTTGAAGTGACTTTGGTTTCTATGACTCTTGTGACAGGTTTTCTTTTAAAAAGCTATGAACTGGTATCAGGACATATTAATTTCCATTAAGGGCTGTGGTGCCTAGAAAGTTCCCTTCCCTACGTATATTTGTGAGCACCGAAAGCTTGTGAATTTTCTTTTGTGAACAACTAAAGTGATCTATGGATTCCCTGTAGAATCTATAGAGCGATATTCTTCATTTTTTTTAGGAGGATCATGGCCCACAGAAAGACATATTTTACATAATGACTCTGGATACACACACATACACGTGTAACTTAACCATTTCATGAAATGATTCTTTTCCTTCCTTCATTGGACTCTGATAATTTCTGTTCTGCTGGTCACCATCTACTAAACTTGATTTCATGATCCACTGATACGCCACGACCCACTAATTCGCTTGAAAAACACAGCAGTGGAGGTTTTGCAGCAAGCCAGATACTCTTTCAGATGGAAGGCCCAACAGTGGAACCCTGAAGTCTCTATACCAGCCAAATTCAAAACAGTGTTAGGAGAGAGGGATTTAGAGAAGGAAAAGAGGGAAGAAAGTATGCCTGGTGGGGAGGGGTGTGGTGTCTTTCATTCTGGTTGAGAGCATCCCCAGGAAGTGATGTCGCTGTCCTTCTCTCTGCAGCTTGACCACATACTATCCCCTCCGCCCATGCCATTTCGGAAATGCAGCAACCCAGACGTGGCTTCCGGCCCTGGAAAGTCGCTGAAGTTTAAAAGACAGCTGAGTGAGGATGGAAGACAGCTGCGGCGGGGAAGCCTGGGGGGTGCTCTGACTGGTGAGTCGCATGGGTGACTTGTTTAAGAGAGGGGGTTACATTTATACAGTACAGTTGGCCCTCTGTATCCATGGGTTCCACATCCACAGATTCAACCGGCTACAGATGGAAAATATTAAAAAAAAAAAAAAATTCCGGAAAGTTCCCTAAAGCAAAACTTGAATTTGCCCTCTGCTGGCAACTAGCTGCACAGCATTTACGTTGTATTAGGTATTATGACTAATCTAAAGATGACTTAAAGTATCCGGGAGTACATGCATAGTTGATAAACAAATACGGTGCCATTTTATATAAGGGACTTGAACATCTGTGAGAGTCCTGAAACCAATCCCCGTGGATAGGTGGGGACAACTGTAGGGTGTCCCCAATGACAGTGGAGTTCCCTGTGTGAAAATCAGCCCCTTAGAATGTACCTGCCCCTCCACAGACCATTTGGTACAACCTAATCCAATTCAGAGAGCCATTAAATTGAGGATTATATTAGTAAACTTTACTGAAGTATAATTTACATAAAATAAAACGTATCCATTCTAAGTGTACCTGTGGATGGGTTTTAGCAAATGTACACCCCAGTGTAATTACCACCAAAGTCAAGATATAACATGTTCCCTTGCCCCTTCTTTGGGCCCAGGCAACCCCAGAGCTGCTGTTCGTCACTATAGATTAGATTTATCTTAAGAATTTTATACTAATGGAATCATACATTGCATGCTTTTTTTGTGTCTGGCTTCTTTCGCTCAGTTTGTTTTTAAGATGCATCTATGTTGTTAGGTGTATCCGTAGTGTATGTTGAACCTCGTAAGAAACCGCCAAACTGTTTCCAAAATGGTACCATTTTACATTCCCACCAGCAACAGGTGAATGAACTAATTGCTCTGCATCCTTGGCCATCTGTGGTATTGCCAGTTTTTTAAAATTCTAGCCATTTAAATGGGTTAGTAGTCGTATCACTTTCTGTTTTTAATTTGTATTTTCTTGATGACTCAGTGATGTCAAACATCTTTTCATATGCTCATTGGACATTCATATTTCTCCTTTTGTGAAGTGCTTGTTTAAATTTTTCACCCATTTTTAAATTGTGTTGTTAAAATTTAATTAATTAAAAAATTAAAATCTAGAAAATCTACAGATAACTTTTATTGGCTTGAAAGATGGCCAAATTAAAATAACTTAAAGCATGTTTTTTTAAAAAATAATTTCCCATATAAATTTTCATGTTATTAAACTTAATTGTAAATCACTAAAGGTTAGATTTCTATTTTTTCATTCTAAGAGCTTTTTCCTCTAAATATTTTAAAGAAACTTTATTGTTTTTTAACAGTAAAGTTTTCTCTTGTCTGCCAGTTCATAAATGACCTGGAAAACAAGTTGAGTTCTTCATTTTTTTGGAGAATTATGGATTTTGACTTTTTGGAGATGAAATTTCTGGAGCAGAAATGCTTCTGTACCATGATCAGCACAGAGTCTAGAACATGTGACCCACTGTGGCACACTGCTGAGGTGTAGGGTGAAGCTGACTTTAGGCCAAGGGGAAAAAATTCATCAAAAAATTGCTGCACTTCATTAAAATTAGGGCAAATGTTCACACTTGAGTTTTACTGATGTTCTTTTAATGCTTGTTAGGACATTTTTCTTTGCTTTCATTTCTATAAATGCAGAATATTTGCATTTTTAAGTAGGAGATCCTAAAGATTTAGTCTAACCCTTAGTTTTTTAGCAGGGGAGATTAAATCTTAACGGTTAAAAGGCTCACCCCTTACTTACTAATTTCACTTAGGGAATTTACTTACTTTGGTTAAACTATTTTTGACCAATAGGTGGGGGGGAGTAATGGTTGCTCCAATTTTTGCTAAATCAGTTTACTTAAAACCTTAAAATAATGCAAAGGTATAGCTCTTGATGCAGATATATGACCAGAAACATGAAATTTGGCCTTTACCTTTAAAAAAAAAAAAAAAAAAAGCTGAACTTGATTCCCATTTCAAAATCTCAACAGCTCTAGCAATTCTAGCTAACCTTTTGCAATTTAGCTTGATATAAAATTATTTTAGTTAATTAATTTTTGGTCAGATAATTTTCAAAAATGTTTAATAGTCCTTAGGAGAGCTTTTTAAAAAAATCTCTTGAACATCAGCCTGTTTTAAAAAACAGTAGCTTGAAAGTGATTTTGGAATATGAAGAAAACAATCTTAGTTGGTCTTCTACATAGCTTAGCTGAGGATTTAATGAAGTAACACATACAAAGCAGTTAGCCCAGTAATGGTGGCTATTAGTATTGGTGCATAACAAATTGAATTTAGGATATTTGCAGTTTTTGGGTAACTTGGTCTTGTGAACATCAATTTGAAACCCTTATCAATTGAGTTTCTGCTTTGTGTCAGGCACTGTGCTAGTATCAGGTATTAGAGCAGAGAGAAGAAAGCATCATTTCTGATCATTAAGAAACATGGTTTCCACTAGTTTTAGGCAACTGTAAATAATCACATATGATCTTCCCTTGGAATAGACCTTGTTGCTAAACTTATGTCAAACTGGTTTTGACATCATAAATTTGTGCCTGATAGTTTCTGTAACTTAAAGGCCAGCCGCCTTCCTATTGTTTAACTTTGTTTTATTGCAAGATTTGTTTTCCTTTAGCAGTTTTCTACTGTTTTCTTCGAAACAAAGACTATGTGAAGGCTTAATTTATATTTTGAAAATTTTGCCACCCAATTAGCCTTTATAAGTTTCACTAAACTCTTAGGTCTTTGAGAGGAAGGTCTGTGACCTTTTCATCTATTCATCCCTAATGGCAGCTGACACGAAGACTTTACTATGTGGCAGGCACAGCTTTTAGGGAATTACATTTATTGACTTATTTAATCCTTACAACATCTCTGTGCACTTAGGAGGGAGGCATTCTTATACCCATTTTACAGATGAGAACACTGAGGCACAGACAGGTTGAGTAAATTGCACAAGATCACGATGCTCAGAAACAGCAGAGCCAAGATTTGAACCCAGGTGTTGTGGCTCCACACTCTGTACTTGTGGCCACTACACTGTGCCTAGCACAGCTGGTACCCAGTAGGTTTTCAATATATTCCAGCAGGATTAGTTCGAGTAATTTTTTTTTTTTCCAATTAATTGGAAAATTTGTGCTCAGTTAATATCTGGGGCTGACTCAATCTGTATGGATCCTGGTCCATTAATTACAAAAGTAAATTAAAACTAGACAATTAAGACATAGTAAAAACTTTAAAATTTACATATTCCTTAATCCAGCCATTCTGTTCCTCAGATTTCATCACAAGGAAATAGTCGTGAATATGTGTAGAGAATTAACTTTAGTTATGTTTAGAGCAGCACCATTTATAATAATTAAAATCGCATATTATCTAAAATCTAGATATCTGGCAAAAGAATACTGGTGAAACATAATATGTTATACACATAAAGTGGAAAACAATTATAAACATTAAATCATGTTGTGAAAAAATACATTTTAACATTGAAAACTCACAATATATTTTTAATGTGAAATCTCATTGTTGAATGGACTCATCTTTTCATAGGACTTAATATAATTGTAATTAAATAATTATATATTTAATGAGAGGAAGGAAAACAATTCCTGTCTACTAAAGAGTTTTCTCAAACTGGGATTATGGTTGACTTGGTCCCCTTTATAATTGGGCAAGTGAAGGTTGCTACATGGCCCTTTTTATACCCTGCAATTCAATCCATGAGTTACTTTTGCCCCTGAGTTTTTTTGTGGTATTAGGTGGTGTACCAGTTGACAACAATAATACTACATAACCACAAAGTTTCACTTTCAGACAACAATACATATTCCCTTTTTTCTCCTGTGGCTGCAGGTCACCTGGGTTTTGGGTTATTTAGCCTGGGCTCTGCTGTGATTGGTTCTAGGATGCAGTCTGGGTCTAGATCTGCTCCATGTGTCTCTCCTCTTCCTTGAGCCAGAAGCTACCCAAGGTATTATGTTCTCCTGGTAAGAGACAGGAGCAAGCGTGTGCACGTCCACCTGCACAGGCAGGTTTCAAGCCTCTGCTGGCACCATGTCTGCTAATTTTCCATTGGCCAAAGCAAGTCACATGGCCAAGCCCAGCATCAACGGGCAGAGGCATGCTCCACCCACCATAATACCTTGGCAAAGATGCAGATCTATAACACTCCCGGGGGGAAGCAAAGAATTGGCACCAATAATTCAGTCTGACATAGTTAGCTTTCGTCTCTCTTTACAAACAGTCTTACAGAGTGAAAATATTTACATTTACCAATTTTTCAATTAAGAAAGTAATATGGAGCTTCCCTGGTGACGCAGTGGTTGAGAGTCCGCCTGCCGATGCAGGGGACACGGGTTCGTGCCCCGGCCCGGGAAGATCCCACATGCCGCGGAGCGGCTGGGCTCGTGAGCCATGGCCGCTGGGCCTGCGCGTCCGGAGCCTGTGCTCCGCAGCAGGAGAGGCCACAACAGTGAGAGGCCCGTGTACCGCAAAAAAAAAAAAAAAAGAAAAGAAAAGAATATGTGTTCAATGTGGACAGTTCAGAAAATACAGAGCACCATAAAGGAAAAAGCTGTAAGCCCATAATTCTACCATGCAGAAACCCTTGATGGAACTTTTGACATTTTCTTCCTCAACTAAAATTGTGAATGACTAAGAGGATTAGATCAGAGGAAAACACAACCAGTACCTTTTACGCAGGGCTGGCATTTAAACAACAGACCTAGTGTTCACCATGCCCATCCCTGCCTGAATTTTTTTTTTTTCTTTTTTTGAAGCTGATGATGTTTTATATCTTCATGGCCTGCAGTTTGCTAAATAGGCTCCCAGAAGCATCGTGTAAACATTGACTGAGGTTTGGAGCCCCCTGATGAGAAATAGAAGCATTATTCAAATCATACGGATTCTTAAATCTGGGCCTAAGTGGTAATGTGCCTGACAGTTCACAGCAAGGAAGCTGCAGAATGAAGGGCAGAACCTCAGGATCTTGACTCCTGGCTTCTTGATATGCAAATGATTGCCCTAGGAGATATGGGGATATATGTATATGTATAGCTGATTCACTTTGCTATAAAGCAGAAACTAACACACCATTGTAAAGCAATTATACTCCAATAAAGATGTTAAAAAAAAAAATGATTGCGCTGAATCCTACTCCTGCATTCCACAGCTGTGATGTTTGTGTGTTGTAGTCCTAACACGCAGAAAATGAAGGAAGACTTCTTTTTCTTATGCAGAGAATTGTGTTTTTCAAAACATATTTGGGTTGTTTGGAATGTAAAACAAAGAGGAATCTTTGTATGTGTGTCACTTGCACACAATAATAGGAAATCAACTTTGTAGACAGTATAAATTAGAACTTCTAAAACTGTTAGCATCGCTGTATCCTATCTGGGGGAAAAAGAGAGATTTTTCCTACTTGTTGGGGATAACATCTGAAAATTCAAAAAAACACATTTCAGAATGAATTTTACTTCAAGAGGGAAAGGAAAAACAAACCACACAATGCCAGAAAACATTCTTTTCTTTAAAATTAACTTGAAGGCTATTCTGTTTAAGTGCTGTGTAGAGTTTAATGGGTTTCTCATCCTAAAGGTCTCCTTAGCTTAGTAGGCAAGTCTGACAGAATTTAGATTAAAGCAAATTTACGT
The DNA here is from genome assembly GCF_039906515.1 of Pseudorca crassidens. Lineage (NCBI taxonomy): Eukaryota > Metazoa > Chordata > Mammalia > Artiodactyla > Delphinidae > Pseudorca > Pseudorca crassidens. The sequence continues at coordinate 53,362,303 of NC_090298.1, forward strand.
GAAACATAACTATGTTATAGGTAGCCTTGGTATTCAGTAAATATTGCACCTGAATACTCTCGTATATGCTCTGGATTTCTTCATGTTTGTAATACCATCAAAAGAATGCCTATGTGAAAATGGTGTGTATTAGGATAATACCACGTGCTAGAGCGAGCAAACCAAAAAATTTCTGGGGCTTAACACAGTTGTCACATATTTCTAGCTCATGTAAGTGTTTTGGGTTATGAGGCAGCTCTCTCCCGCCTGGTGAGTTAGGGACCCGCATTCCTTCCACCTTCTGCTCTGGCTCTTATTTACGGCCTCCACACTCTGCTTCCAGCTGGTAGAAGTGGACAGAGAAGAAAAACTTCCTAAAAGTCCCATCCTGGAAGAGACACACTTTATTTCCATTCGCATTTGTTTGGCAAGATCCTCTCACATGGTCAAAGCCAAATTCAAGGCTGGTGCTACTGTTGGGGGAGTGCTAGGAAGTATGGTTCCTGCTGGACTGTGGCCTCTGAGTCCAGCTACACAAGAGGCAAGGGAAATATGGCATTTACAAAATCAGGGAAGACTGAGAAATAGGTTTTAATAAAGAAATTGGGTGTGATTAGTTTTCAGTATGTTAGGTCTGAAATGCCTGTGGGGCATGTTAAATCAGAATGTCCAGGGAGGAACTGTGCAGTAACAGAAGCAAGAGGCATATTTTGAGAAGGAAAGGATTGGCTTCATCTAAGAGAATAAGATGAGGACATCTTAAGAAGTTGCCATTGGATTCAACAGTGTAAGTCACTGGAAACCTTGAGGAGGAAGATGCTGAAGTGTGGATGGCAGCTAGAGTGAACTGGCTTAGGAGCAAACAGTAATGAAGGACTTTGAGGTAGCTGATGTGTTGATGAGAGTGTAGATAGCTCTTCTGAGAAGTTGTTCAGTTAGAAGAGACTCGAGAAAACAAGTGTGAGCTGGAAGGGCATGAGGGGTCAGAGGGGACCACTGTAATGTGGGAACCAGGCAAGCATGTTTGTAAGGTGTTGAGGATGGTTCAGAAGAAAGAGATGATAACCAGAGAAGTCAAGTGCTGTGGAAGCACCTGGCAGGGTATCCGGAGCACATGTCAAATGGTTGGCCTTTGTAGGGAGAGAGGTACTTCCTTCATTGTAACAGGAAGGAGGAGAAAATGGATGCAAAAGCAGGTAGTTTAGGTACATCTATACCATGAAATACTACTCAGCAATAAAAAGGAACAAACTACCAATTGTCTACTGAAAAAAAAAAAAAGCACAACCTAGAAGTTGAGAACTATGTTTTATTCGGTGGACTTGCTGAGGACTTAAACCTGGGAGGCAGCCTGTCAGATGGCTCTGAGGAACTGCTGGGAGGAGGTAAGGAAGAAGCCAGGATATTTAAGAGTTTTCGGAAACAACGGCAACAAAAACAGGTAGTAGGGACATCCAAAGATTACTGTTAGTTAAAGAAAAGCACACATCTCAAGTTAATGAATTTAGCGCTTTTCTTTTCGGTGTATGGGAAGATGCAAGAGTCTGGACTCTGAAATCATTCCTTTGATATGCACCTTCACTATCTTGGGCCAGAATCCTGCTTTTCTCCACCCTGAATGCCCTCAGGGTACACAGTTGGGAGGCAGCTGCAGTGGCTGCTGGCTTGGTGGCTGCACCATCCTTTGTTTACTGATACGGCAGGTGATGCACGTGACAACCTGGGTGAATCTCCAAAGAATTAGGCTGAGTTAGAAAACAAAAACAAAACAAAAAAAACCCCCAAGAGGTTACATGCTGTGTAATTCCATTTCTATATCATATTCTTGAAATGACAAAATTATAGAAGTAGAGAACTGATGAGTGGTTGTCAGGACTTCAGGAGGAGGACCTGGGAAGGAAGTAGGTGTGGCTATGAGCGGGCAACATGAGGGATTCTGCAATGGTGGAAATGTTCTATATCTTGACTGTAGCAGTGTCATTATCGGGGTTGTGATTGTACACCATAGTTTTGTAAGATGTTGGCATTGAGGGACACTGGGTAAAGGATACCTGGATCTCTCTGCATTATTTCTTACAACTGCATGCGAACCCACAGTTACTTCAAAATAAGTTTAATTTTAAAATATTCCCTTTCCAGATCAGTGATTTTAATAAATTTTCTTTTCATAAAAAAGCAGGTGGTTTAATTGATTTAGTGGCTTCACTTCTCTGCGTTATGAGATATCTGTGTGGGCTTCGGGAGGGTTCTATGGGAATTGACTAGAGAAGGAAGTCTGAAATGTTCTTAGAGAACAGGAAGGCAGACTATAAATGTAGTAGGGTTTCTTGGAAGCACTGACAGCCCATTCAAGGTCTGTGATCATGAATTGAAAGTGAAGTCAGTGTACATGTTTGAGGGAAATGTTAAGACACCAGGGAAATTTGTGAACTGGGAACATCAGTTCCACAGAATATAGCAGAGGGACCTGGTCCAGGGTCACTCAGGAGAGCCGTGGGGAGGGTGGAGCTGAGCTGTGTAAGAGTCAGGGGGTTTTGGTGCCCAGCGTGGGATTCTCCAGGGGTAGAGCCAAAGCGCATGAGAGCTTGGAAGTGTGGTGGGACTGTGGACCGAGCAGTGGGTGGGCTGTTCGACTTAACCAGCCCATGAAGGATGACCGATAAGTTCATATTTTGAAATCTGGCAAGTTTTAAAACTCTTAAAAGGTAAAGGTCTTTACAGTTGTCGTAAAGACAGTGATGCTGTCAGTTTGGATTCTTGGCTTTTGGCCAACAGGAAAAAGAACCTAGATAATTCGCACTTAGGGTTTTACTGGCTTAAAAACATCCGGCTTCTATTTGTTTTACTGTTTCTCAATACTTACAGATTTTCTATGCTGAGGGCATATAACTGGGGGCAGGAATTCTTTTACGTGGCTTTAGTGTTGTTTTAGAACTTGTAACATCGTGTACTTCCTCCACAGTGGTTTATGAGTCTGGAGAGTGTCTCTACCTATTTTTTCTGAGTCACCAAGCGATCAAGAGGCAAATCCACGAGCATCTTCTTTCTGGTGAAGGTGCATGATTTTAAGTAGCCTTTAAACCCACTTGCTGTCTTCACTGTTCCTATGTCAGCTTAAGTCTGGATATTTTGTTTGCTGTCTAGGTGTTCTAATTAGAAGATGGCAATGTAGATGTATTTTGTTGGCCTTTGTAGTATCTCCTTGTCAGGGTGGGAAGATCTCCTGAGACTCCGCCTTAATGGGGCATGCAGCTGCTAGCCAGCTTCTTTGGCAGATGCTGCCTCCCAGTGGCTGTCTGTCCGGGGGCCCTCTGCTGTAGCTCATGGCCCATGCAGATGGCTTACCCATGAGTCATTGCTCCCACTGACGGGGGAGCATCACTTGGTGGTTCCCAGGCCCCTGGTCACCTGCTGCTTGGGAATTGTCAAGTGGCCACCTTGTTCAGAGCCGGGCTGCAGAGTCCTCTTTGAAGCTCAAATCTCTCCTTCAGACAGTTGGCACCAATGAAATCATCCCAGGAGGTGATGTCAGGCATGAGAGGAGAATCAAGGAAAGAGTCTAAATGAAAACATGAGGACTGGAATGTGCTGCCCTTATACTGTGAGTCAGATGAGAGACTGGGCTGTTTGCTTTGATGTGTGCATGAGCTCCAGAGAGTGCTGGGAGCCGTGCTACATCAGCGAGAACGGCTCTTCAGAAATCCGTTTTTCAGTTCTGTACCAGATAGAATTTGAAGGATTTAAAATTAGTCCTGAGTGTTCATTAAGAAGATGTTGTTGCTGGAAGACCTGATTTAAGTTTCTTGAAGCACCTTCTGCGAGGTAAAAGGTAACTTGGGCCTTAAATCATTGTGATACAGAATATCAAGATTGCTAGGGTAGGAACATCAGTTGCATACTGAGATACAGCTAAACCATTATCACCTACAAAATAAGTTGGCTTCTTGACCTTAGGCTGGGTTATGTTGGATGTGATCAAACCCAGTGACTGAAATTCTTCCAAGTACCCCAAAGAAGAGAGTGTCTAGTGGTCATTTAAAGTTTTTGCTGGCATTATTTTAAAGGTTGTATGTGTCCAAATATATAAGGAAGTTCTCTATACCGATTAGGCTAAAGAAGAAACTTAATAGAAACAAACCAAAGATGTATGAATATTAGGATCCCCAAAACAGTTTTTGTCGGGGCTTCCCTGGTGGCGCAGTGGTTCAGGGTCCGCCTGCTGGTGCGGGGGACACGGGTTCGTGCCCTGGTCCGGGAGGATCCCGTGTGCCGCGGAGCGGCTGGGCCCGTGAGCTGTGGGCGCTGAGCCTGCGCATCCGGAGCCTGTGCTCCACGGCGGGAGAGGCCACGGCAGTGAGATGCCTGCGTACCGACAAAAAAACAAACAGTTTTTCTCTCTCCCAGTTTTCTCTCTCCGTTCCTCTTTCTCTCTGTCTCTCCCCCTTACTTCTTGTGTTCTAGGGTGATTCTATAAATAATGGACTTCTGTTATTCCTGATTGAAAAAAATGAGTTTATTGAATCCATATCTCAAAAATTTGTTCTTAAAATTTTATTTAGAGTAGAAAACTGATGGCAGGTTTTTTTTTTAAACATTTTATCAAGGGGTTAAATTTTTTTAAGGAACATAATCATTTTCCTTCTTTTCTCCCCAGTTTTTTCCTAGTACTTCCCTGAAGATCTGTTTAATGCTGATAGGATAGACCGAGGCCTGGGTATGGCAGGGTGTGGTTTTCCTCTCCTTCATGCGTTGTGTACTTGTAGGTTCTGAAAAGCTGATTCCAAGCTTGTCTTCTCAGTTTTGTATATGTATCGTCTCTAAGAGAGACGTGGTTTTAGATCCCTGTGACCCTTCAGCATAAACGAGAAAGCCACGAAAGTTGAATTGATTGTATTACAGTTAAGAATATGAAACATGAGTTTAAACATGAGTTTAAATAATTGGAAATTAGTATCAACTATTTATTAAATCCCACCTATAGTGCTCTTTGAGTTATTGGGGAAGGGGAGGTAAGATCGGGGAAGGCAAGGAAGATGGTGGCTGCCATTTCCTGCCACACTGGAACCCATGTAGGAAGTTGGACATAGGTAGCCGGCTCTCGTGGTGACATTTTCTTATATACAATCCAGCTGCAGTGCAGCTGCACAGAGGTGCACGTGGGTGCTAACTGCGCATGTACTGGAATCAGTACGTTGGACCACACATAAGTCCTCCGGAAAACAGTGATTGGGGGGGATGCAGATCCGAAGGAGAATGGAATACCTGAGTTACACTGAATGGGGTTTAAAGATGGGAAAACAAGTAACTTGTCTGGGTGGGCATAGCGTCGCGACAACTCCTGTACTGAGTTTTCGAGGTGTAATGAGAAGGGCCTGAAGTGGGGATCTGAGGCCCAGATTCTTGTCTCAAGTCAACCGCTAAGTAGCTATGCCTTCATTTCTGGTTCTCAGTTTCCTCATTTGTAAAATGAGTGAGTTGGACCGGATACTCTCAAGGTCCCTTTGACCTTGCATAGTGAATACTTCTAGCTACCAAGATGAGGGATGGGGGAGTCTTTGCAGAGGCTGGTTTTCCTTCCTTTTCTCCCTTTACACTTATATCCTTTCTCCACTGTTGAGCAAGGAAGCCCACCTTCTCCCTTGGAGGAGCCTGGTAGTGACGTCCTGTCCTCTGAAACTGAGCACACCAGGCCATCCATCTCTTGTTTAAAACTCATTTTCAGGGCTTCCCTGGTGGCGTGGTGGTTGAGAGTCCATCTGCCAGTGCAGGGTACATGGGTTCGAGCCCTGGTCTGGGAGGATCTCACATGCCGTGGAGCAGCTGAGCCCGTGTGCACAACTGCTGAGGCCCGCGTGCCTGGAGCCTGTGCTCCACTACAAGAGAGGCCACCGCAGTGAGAAGCCCGAGCATCACAACGAAGACAACAGCAACTAGAGAAAAGTCCACAAGCAGCAACGAGGACCCAACGCAGCCAAAAATAAATAAAATTTAAAAGAAAAAGCATACATTAAAAAAAAATAAAACTCATTTTCAGGGGCTAATCAAAGATCAGGAATGTAGACTTTTTTTTTTTTTAGCTTCCTGGATGGAAACTGAAAATGAAGCTGACTTTTTGTCATCTCCGCAGGAAAAAGGAGTAGGCAAAGAAATGCAAATGCCACCAACCGGGATGTTTAAAGATTGGTAAAAATTAGTGTTTCTGATGTATTAATGACTCTGGTGGTGGTAGCCTGCATTTGTCATTGTCATGTTCCATTGTCATTCAAGTACTTAATCAATGCATATTGTCAGGGCTAAATTTATTTTCTTGTGTCTGCCTAGCCAGATCATTTCTCTGTTTTTTGACAGTACTGTCTCAGTCCCCTGCATCCCAACAGGGCCTGAAGGGAGAGCTGAAAGTAAGTGCCCTCCTTGCTTTTTTTTTTTTTTTTTTCCTTCGTTGCGGAGCACAGGCTCCAGACACGCAGACTCAGTGGCCATGGCTCACGGGCCCAGCCGCTCCGTGGCATGTGGGATCTTCCCGGACCGGGGCACGAACCTGTGTCCCCTGCATTGGCAGGCGGACCCTCAACCACTGCGCCACCAGGGAAGCCCCCCACTCCTTGCTTTTTAACTCCTTGTTGACTTGATCCCTGGTGGGTAAAACCTTTGAAAAGAGAGAATGGTACCATTTAAACATCTGTTTCCCTTTTTCTGAATAAGAATACAGGTGGAGTCATGACTACTGTGTAAATTATTAACACTGCACCAAGTTAGACTTGAGTAAGAATTTTGCTTAAGGTACCTTAGTTCCCAGTTTCCAAGTCCCTGTAAAGGAGAGGCATGTATGTATGTCAAGTGTATACATGGACTTTGATTATGTGTTCACATGTATGCATGCACACACAGCCTTGCACCCTCAGTTTTTATTTAGTGTTCCGTAATGTAGGAGGTGCCCGCATTTTTGCCCTAAATGACTCTAGACGACAGTGAGAATTAGATATGTCATTGCCCTTTTATTAAAACCTCCAAAAGAAATTTCTCTGAGCTCAAAATGAGGAAAAAGAGGTTGTGTGGTCTGACAAATTTGAATTCTTTCTTTTATTAAGTAATGAGAGCTGGGTATCCCACTGTGTTTCTGTCTTTGCTTTGTTTGCTAGGAGTCTCAGTGCAAAGCATTTTTGTTGTTGTTTTGTTTTTACTCCATTTTACTAGCTTTTGGCTGCACTGGTATATATAAATAATATAAAAATGATGGTAGATGATACATGCGCAAACCCAGAGCAATGAGGCCCCCATGTTCGGTGTACAGAACAACGAGATGAAGCTCGTGGTTCTTTGCTACATTCACATTCCATCTCAAACCCCTTCACATCACTTCCACAGCTATACGTTCACTCTCTCCTTCCTGCTACCATCTTACATTGTCCTCTTCTTCCAGGATGGATCACTTTTAACTTCGTATTATTTGTGGACTTATAATCCCTTTTACTACTTTATCAATTCCTTGAGGACCTTTTCCTTGAACCCTCAAAGCAAAGCCTCCTGCATTGCCAATCCTAAGTGCTCAGTGAATTGGGTCGCCAGATAAAATACATGGCACTAAGTTCAATGTTAATTCCAGAGAGACTGGTAATAATATTTGTAGCATTGATGTGTAGAATGTAGTATTTGTGGTATACATAATCCAGTTTATTTGCATTCCAGTTTATTTAGGCATCCTGTAGTTCTATGAAATCTGGCAACTCTATCAGTAACTACAGGAAGGGTTCTGAACTGAGGCTTTATCAGACATGTTGTCTCATAAGTACATGCATGGCACGAGGGGCAAGATGCTAGGGGTCTTACACACAGACATTAGTACACTATCCTTTCTCATGCTCCCCGCCCTCCGCCCCTTTACCTGCAGTCACCTTGGAGACAGGACCAGCTTTGTGGACAACCATAAGCAGATCTGACATATGATACTCTTTGGTGTGTGTTAAGTCTGTGTGTATATGCCCACTGCCATTCTTTCAACGGTTATAGTGCTCTCGGTGGATTTAAATAGTAGGAGATTAAATGCATTTAATGAATGGCTAGAAGAAAATGATCAGGCTCTCGATCTTGAGAGATGACTATTTGGAGGATGATTGGAACAACCCAATAGCTACCTGCCCCCTAGCTGAGGTCCAGAGCACACTGATTTCCTCATAAGCATGACTGAAGTCCCTAAAAAGGAATGTTAAGTAGCCTAGTGATACTGTTACTTTAAGACATGAGGCACTGATCCTGGAGTTCAAGGCTACTTAATGTCGTCTGAACTTTCAGAAGTCAGGGGCTACATAAGAGACCAGAAATGGCAAGGTTGAATTCCAACCCTACACTGGTCATTAATTTCCAAGCAGTGCTTGAGGCAATCATGATGCTAATCTTGGCTTAAAATTTTCTCTTCTTAAAAACAAGGGCAATGTTATGTTTTGCAAGGCACTTAGTGATTTGTTAGAACTTAATTCAAGGCACAGGGTTATAGTTTGGATAACAGTGGTTCCTAGATCCTATTGCTTTTAAACCAGGTAGAGTGGACATTAACTTTCCTAGTAAGGGTTATACAGTCCTTGATTGAGATCTCCCACCCCAGAAATAGGGCATTTTAATAGATTGCCATTTGGAGGTGCTGGAGGAGATCTACTGTGCAGTATTTTGGGGAAAAAAATTGTATAGTTTTGTTCTAGATTTCCTGTTTATTCATTAATCAGTATCAACAAAGATTTCTTAAGACAAAAATAATACGTTCTTTAGGGGGCAAACATAGACATTACGGAAGAAGAATTTGGAATCTGTTTGGAACAAAAGCTTACATGAAACTAGGAACTATTCCAAAGAGATATATATGGAAATACACCGTTAAGTGAATTAGATTGTACATAGACGTTTCCTTGTAATAAAGCTAGAGAACTTGTTAGGAAATTTGGACTTGTCTGGAAATTTCTGCTTCGACTGTCATATGGAGTCTATTTTATGCCCCTGTGGCTGCCTTTGTTCTTTTTGTTTCTCTTGGAAAGCTCCTGATCCCCAGTTCTTCCTTGGCCTCTGTCCTAACTGTTTAGATGTAGGGCAGTTGTCAGAAATGTTTAGCATCTCAGGATGCCAGTGACATTTGGGTGTGTCAATCAAAGCATCTTAGTGGGCAAAAGAATGTTACTGAGTAGGATTCATAATTTCTTCAAAAAGTAAGATACTAAGTGCAAATTGTCCTCACATGTACTCAGGTTAAACAGTTGGCCTTGGATGTACACAGTGTTTTGTGGCAGTGTCAGACTCTTTTGGAGATGGGTTTTAGAAGAGAAAATCAAAGCCAGGAGAAGTGATACGATGTTCTTGTATCAAGTTTAAGGCCGCTGAGCCTTTTTTCACTATTGCTATGGTTACAAAACAAACAACTGAACCACATTTGAACATTCTAGGCAATGGGGAACTAAACAAAAATGAAAACATCCGAAGCCTGGGAGAAATATAAATGAGAGACAGAGTGGAGAGTTAATAGGCACAGGCATAAGTATATGATCCTGTAAACTGTCAGTAGCTTCTGTTTACGGGCTGTGATGTGGGGCTACAAAGACAGATGAGATACGGTCCCAGCTGACACTGAGTTTGCAATGTAGAAAAGCATGTTATGTACAGAAACAGATGGCACCCTAGACGCAGGCAGCCCCATAGAAGCAGGTGATTAATGGGGGGGAAGGTAAGGCTAGTAACGCCCCTGGTTGTAGATTCAATGCCAATGATGCCAAAATGGGTAAAGCATCCCGGAAGGGACCTGAGCCACCATGGAACACACACTGTGTGTTCAACGCGGTGCTGGGCACTTGGTATGTGTTACCTATGATCATCATCACTGGAGGTCTAGACATAGAAGCTCAGGGAGGGAAAGTAATTTATCAAGGGTTTCGCAGCTAATAGATGGTGAAACCAGGGTGCAGATCCCTGTCTGACTGGTTTCCCAGTCTGTGCTCTTGAGTCCACTTGGTGAATGGAATGAGAGCCTCTTACTCCGAAGGGCCCTGAGCTGGAGAGTGTTTGATCCAGCCTGAGAATGATATCGAGGAGGAGTGCTGTTGCCAGGAAGAGTTGTTTAGCAATGGAAAGTAGAGGGGATAATAAGTCATTGTTTATTGTGGGCCTTCTATTTGCCAGATGGTATGACAAGCTCTCTGTGTACATCCTAAATTGTCCTCACCGTCGCCCCAGGAGGTTGATCAATCATGTCCATTTTTTTTCTCTCTTTTTTTTTTTTTTTTTGCGGTACGCGGGCCTCTCACTGTTGTGGCCTCTCCCGTTGCGGAGCACAGGCTCCGGACGCGCAGGCTCAGCGGCCATGGCTCACGGGCCCAGCCGCTCCGCGGCATGTGGGATCTTCCCAGACTGGGGCACGAACCCGTGTCCCCTGCATCAGCAGGCGGACTCTCAACCACTGCGCCACCAGGGAAGCCCAATCATGTCCATTTTTACAGAGCATTTATGGGAAACTGAGACTTAAGAGGTTAACGAGGTCACAGAGCCACTACATGGTAGTTGTCAGGCTTTGAATTTTAGATTAGAGTCTCGTGACCAGGGCCAAATAGTAATGGATTTGAATTCAGCAGTTTCACTTCAGGAGTTTAAAAACTGAACGTACGGTTGACCCTTGAACAACCCTTGAACAAGGTGGTTGGGGAGGCCAACCCTCTGTGAAGTCAAAAATCTGCAAACAACTTAAAGCCTACCCTCCCTACCCATGGTTCCTCCACATCCGTGGTTCCATATCTGTGGATTCAACCCTTCCACATCGTGTAGTACTGGCGTGTTGATCATTGAAAAAAATCCACAAATAAGTGGACCTGCGCAGTTCAAGCCTGTGTTGTTCAAGGGTCAGCTGTGTTTCCAGGATCCACAGGGGGCAGCCAACATGTTAGGATAGAATGATGTTTGGGGAATAAATAAATAAAAACAAAACAAACAAACAAAAAAGAATGACATTTTGGAAAGGGTTGGACTAACTGGGTTGAGCAGCCAGATTATGACAGGGGAGGAGGAGATGACTCCTACTCGCTTGATGATTATTTTGAAGAGAGCAAGATACTGGTCCTCCGGGAGGGTTTAGAAAGGGGTAGAGAATGCAGATGGGGGTGAGGAAGGAGACAGAGGAAGAGAGCACAGGGCACTGACAGGTAGTTTAACAGCTGCTCCACATATCCGCAAAATGACTGAGTAAAAATGGTTCTATTTATCTGCCGTTTCCTTCCATATATCTTCCCAACAGCATTCATCAATATCTGTCATTTCCCGGGGGCTTTAGACATGTCTAGCAATTCTTTCTGCTGAATTATATTTCAATACAAGGATGGAGGGAGGCGAGATTGCACATGTTCGCTCTGACCTGTGCCTGGCGTCGCTTAGACACCGTCCCCACCCAGCTCCCTGGTACCCTCACTCACACATCCTGCTTGGTGTCAGATTCTTGTTACCGTGTTCTCATTAGAGTAGCTCTACTTAATACTTCCTTAAAAATCAATTTTAAGTTGTCACATTAGCCTTTGGTCTGTACAGCTAGAGCTTAGAGCCAAACCATTCTGTACGTTTTGATGAGAATTTTAAATCCATACAGTCACCCCTTGAAGGGAGACTACCTTGGTGGTCTAGGTGCAAGAGGGACTTGCTGGCGAGGGCTGGGTCTCATAGCTGAATGGGAGAAGTTGCTGGGTGTAGGTGTACCGAAAGGCAGCAGTGCATGTACCGAAAATAATAGGAACACTGAAGCTTACTAAGCTCTGTTTCGTGTATTAACTCATATGATCCTATTATCTTCCCTTATTAGAATTTGGTAATCTTGGTAGGTGAGAAGAAATACTTCTTCTTTAAGAACAAGTTAAGGGAAAAGAAAAGAGAGGCCAAATATATTTCTCTGTAAGTGTAGATTTGAATTGTTTCCATTTAAAAATAGACAGCGTGTTGACATTTCTTGCCCTTTTGTCATTCTATGGCAAGGGCAACAGGGTGGTTCTCTGTAATTGAGGGTAAAGAGACCACTATCCCGTTGAATCATCTTGGCGCATTTCACTCTGAATGTTACTTTTTTTTTTTTTTTTTTTTTTTGCGGTACGCGGTCGTCTCACTGTTGCAGCCGCCCCAGTTGAGGAGCACAGGCTCTGGACGCGCAGGCTCAGCGGCCATGGCTCACGGGCGTAGCCGCTCCACGGCATGTGGGATCTTCCCGGACCGGGGCACGAACCCGCGTCCCCTGCATCGGCAGGCGAACTCTCAACCACTGCGCCACCAGGGAAGCCCTGAATGTTACTTTTGATTTAAAGCTGCAGTTGACAGTGGCAGCGGCAACTTGGGATGCCACTCCATGGCCTTGCGGTCTGTCCAGCGGCTTTGATTTCTGCGTGGTAGACATGTTTGTTCTGGTATTTTTCCGCAGTCCCTAGCTCTCTCACGGTATGGAATTGGGCTTTAGAGACTTCGTGAAATAATTGTCATGGACCCAGTCAGTCTGGGATTGCCCTAAACTGTTAGCATCTGCTGTTTGCTCTGCTTGCTACAAGCTTCCTTTTGAAGCATCCCCCTAACTTTGTCCCACCCTTTCAAGCATCTTCCTAACTTTGTCCTCAGGCCCTTGTGGTTAGTAATATTGCCTTGCCATTCTATGTTAAATATAGAATGCTGCTGCTAATATTCTAAGAAGTGAAATTGGGTATCTCTGGTGGAGTTGAGTCTAGCAGCAAAACAGTTTAGAGACTGCTGCACTGGGCGATTAATTTGATTCAGACCTTGATACCCCATTGGTGTCACTGTGCTCTGACAGCCAGCCTCCCTAAAGGCATGTGTCCTCTCTCCATTCATCTTTCAGTTTCCTTGTCAGTTGGAGATCCCTGGCTAGTAGGCAGTGATGCCTTCAAGGACATGGGGTCAAGCCTACGCTTTGGACTTCTTTTGTGTGAGTCAACACACACCACGTTTTCTTTTAAGGCTAGAATAGCAGCTCAATATAAGAGTCAGTGAACTTCAGCTCTCCCTGGTCACAAATCTGTTGGTTTCTCAAATTATATTTACTTATGCCATTAAGAAGAATGATCTAGCAGCATTGTCGATGCTGTCTAGGTATAGTTATTCTTTTGCAGTGGGGACAAGAAATTGGAAGTCAGTCACCCATGTGAGAGGGAAGATGAAAGGGACCGTGTCTCTGTGTTGCAGTAGCACAGTTGAAGATGAATAAAGGGAGGCTGTAATTGCCTGTGAGCACGACAGTCCCTATGATGAGGGAACCGATGTTTAGAGTTGAGCGATGGGGCATGAAAGAGGAATATCTTCATGATGATGGAGTACACTGTAGGGTGAAGGCTGCTGACTCATGGATTCTGCCTGGATTCTGCCAGTGACTTATCACGGTCTCTAAGCTTTCTCCATTTTGAAAGTTTGGAGGGGTCTTGAAAAACTCAGTTTCTCTGACTTGTGAATGATTTGGAGGGCTTGAGTATGATTTGAGTATAATTTGTGAAAGCAGGTGCTGGTGTAGTTCACTGTGGATACCTCCTTTGGACAACAAAAAGGACTCCCTCATTTTTTCCTATAGAAGGTATGGTGGTTTGGGCTAAGCAAGGGAGGATATGTGTGTGTGTGTGTATGAAAATATACATGACAAAATTTACTATTTTAACCATTTGTACTTTATTGTATTTTAAGTATACAATTCAGTGGCATTAAGTACGTTCGTATTGTTGTGCAACCATCACCATTATCCACCTCCAGAACTTTTTCATCATCTCAAACTGAAGCTCTGTACCCATTAAACAATAACGCCTCATTCCCCCCTCTCCCCAGCCCTCCAGTAACCACTGTTAAACTTTCTATCTCAATGAATTTGACTATTCCAGGAACCTCATATAAGTGGAATCATATGACATGTGTTCTTTTGTGTCTGGCTTATTTCACTTAGTACTTCTTCAGGGTTCGTCTGTGTGTCAATTTCCTTCCTTTCAAAGGCTGAATCATATTCCATTGGTTTGTATACGCCGCATTTTGTTTATGTATTCATCAGTGGACAGTAGGGTTGTTTTCACCTTTGGACTATTGTGAATAATGCTGCTATGAACACGGGTGTACAGATACCTGTTCGAGTCCCTGCTTCCACTTTTTTTGTGTATATACCCCGAAGTGGAATTAAGCAAGGGAGGTTTTAGTAGGCAGTGGGGAAGGTAAAGTGGTGGGAATGGCCCTCCTCCCACTTTAGTGGTGGATGTGAACTTTCTGGGGGCTGCTGTGAGAGCTTCAGTAGATGCTCAGGTCAGCAGCAGCCTGGTAGCCCAAAGGTAAAGCTAACAGATGAGAGATGTGAGCATGCGGCCCCGTCTGCTTGCTCGTGGCACCAGCACAGTGCCAGCTGCCCATTGTTCTTTCTGTCCCTAGCCCCTTGCCTCTGTGATGCCGGCACCTTCTATTTCCCTCCCTCCTGTGGGCCCCCCTCGCTCACCAAAACCCTTGAGGGCAACACGTGGACCACCTCAGCTACCCTTTCTTCCTGGTGGCGACCTTAGAGGGATAAACAAGCTTTCCCAGAGTTCTTATGTATAACTGAGCACCAGAAACCCTTTCTCAAGACTGCTTTGTTATGTAGTTCCTGAGTCTTCTGTTGTCTTTGATGTCCTGTTTGTAGTCAAGAGAGGTAACCCAGGGCTTCCCTGGTGGCCCAGTGGTTGAGAATCTGCCTGCCAATGCAGGGGACGTGGGTTCGAGCCCTGGTCTGGGAGGATCCCACATGCCGTGGAGCAACTGGGCCCGTGAGCCACAACTAATGAGCCTGCACGTCTGGAGCCTGTGCTCCACAACAAGAGGGGCCGCGCTAGTGAGAGGCCCATGCACCGTGATGAAGAGTGGCCCCTGCTTGCCACAACTAGAGAAAGCCCTCGCACAGAAACTGAAGACCCAACACAGCCATAAATAATAAAATAAATAAAGAAATAAAAATGTTAAGTGGAAAAACAGTAAAAAAAAAAAAAAAAAAAATGAGGTAGCCCAAAATGTGAGACCATGGACTGACTGCTCAATCTATATTGCATTTCAGGTGATATGGAACTTTTTTACTAGAAGCTTTTAAATCTAGGCAGGAACCATTACTCTTCAATGACAAAGTAGGTCTCCAGAGGCTATATTTAATTTCTGCTGAAACTATTTCTGACCTGATATTTTCGTACTTCAGAGGGATACTTTAAGCTTCCGGGGGCTTTGAAAGCATGTATCTCACATTTGAAGACCTCTTTATGGAGGTCTTGCTTCTTGTTATTTTGAAATTCAGGATGAAAACAAAGGAAAACCCATTCCAGGAAAAAGACCATATGTACCCTAGGTAGACCTAGTCACAGTCTGAGTCTTAGTAATCTACTTATTGTCATATGTAAATGGCTGGAGATATTTCTACTTATTCTGTTAAGTAGAGGCCCTGTGACCAGAGGAGAAACAATAACCAGTATAAAAAGCCCATTCCAATAACCCATAGCTCTGTGGTTGAAGCTTGACAAATTCTTGTTTCACTCTGGCCAACAGATTTCAGCTTTCATATGGACCTCTATTTATTGCCTTTAAATTTCTAGTTATGTCAGTAGACAGTATCTAATAAATGTTTTAATAGGCATATTGGAATTTTAGCAATGTGTTTCCAAAGAACACAGAGCTGATCAAAGTTCCAGTTGTAACAAAAAGCTCGATGTGGTATTAAAATAGAGCAGCCAGATTGCTAGGCAAGCTCACCTCTCCTACAACAAAGAGGGAATGGTATTGTCCATTAATTTCCACCCTGTGCAGCTGAATAATGCAGTTGACAGATGCTAATTTTCTCAAATTGTAGGCAGCAAATGATGCATGAATATAGCAGCAACACACTTTTTAGAGGCTCTTGGTAGTCATCAGAAAGTGAATTTGTGTAAAGTTTGATGTAATCACTACCAACTATGGCACAATGCTAATGCCTTCTAATGACTGCCTTAAATCCATCTGTTGTCCTCTTTTCCCTGTTAACACTAATGGGGGTCCAGGCAGGAATAAAACATCCCATGTGTTGTGCTAACAGACCCTCTAATTTGTAACATTCATGATTCCTACAGACGAGACTTGTGCAAGAATAACGACATCTAAAATCTAACCCAGGACAGGACGATAAACATTTCGTTACATATGTATATAAACGCTTCCTAATTTTATGATTTGTTCCAAATAACAGAATTTTATTTCTTGCTCACCTTGTCGTCTCTCATGTGTTGCATATTTCTTTGTGTTTCTTATTTGTTTAAGTTCATATGTATTGAATGCCCATTGTATGATGTATTTTCTTTTTTAATCTTAGAACCTCTCCGTAAGTTTACCCCTACTCTACAGCTGAGGAACACGAGGCTTGAAGTTCATGAATAAGTGATGGAATCAGTTTGGGGGGTCAGAATAGGCACTCAGCAATATGACTCTGTGTCACCCCTAACTAGCACAATTACTTTTACCATTATTGGCAAGGAGCTTTATGTCTTGTATGAAGGTTTGAAGACATATAAGTATATGGGCTAAGTTCAAAAGTTAGTTCAGACTTAGTTCAAAAACTGATCTGTTAATGAACATGAGTTAGGGTCTATTGAAGTAACAAAAAAATGGAAGGCTGACCAAGTCTCACCTTGACCAAACCCTCGCCAGGCTCCTCAGAGCCCTCTCTCTCAATTAGGCCCCCCAACCTTGGCCTACAGAGACTCGAAGAACACTAACAGTCTCTAACAGCTCAAGGCCACATCCTTAGGATGACCCTAATGCCTTAAAGTGCCTGCCTCAGAAAACTCCAGGCTACCAAAAAATTTTACTATTTGTTCATGCCAACAGATAGGGCCTCTGTCTCCCAGTCTCTGTGGAAAGGTAGAATCCAAACGTCGGTCCTTGCCAGCTAGCAGACAGAGCTGGCCTGATCGCAGTTACACCGACTAACCCTTCCTGTTTTTCACTTCCCTGGCTCGACCCAGCCCTCGCTTGCTGCCTGCCCTACTCCCTCATTCTCCTGTTAAAACACCCAGTTACTTCTGTACCAATCGAAGACGAACAGAGTCCATGCTGGACTCTTTCTCCCTATTGCAGTGGTTCTTACTGATTAAAATCCGTCCTTACCGCTTTAAGTAGTGTCTGACTTTGTTTCTCTTCGACCAGGCACACCTATGGTCTTGTTACGGAGATTAGACTTACACATGAGATAGCAACAAATAAAACGTATGTGGCCTTGAGAGAGTAGCATTGACATATATACACTACCGAATGTAAAATAGATAGCTAGTGGGAAGCATCCGCATAGCCCAGGGAGATCAGCTCGGTGCTCTGTGACCACCTAGAGGGGTGGGATAGGGAGGGTGGGAGAGAGACGCAAGAGGGAGGGGATATGGGGATATATGGTGATTCACTTTGTTATACAACAGAAACTAACACAACATTGTAAAGCAATTATACTCCAGTAAAGATGTTTAAAAAAAACCAGAAATGTATGTGGCCGAGTTAGACTGAGTGAGTTCAGAGAAGACAGCATACTTTTCCCATTGGCCATGGTCTCGGCTTGCTTGAAAGTCCTCTGTGAGATCTAACAAAACTGAAAGGTTCAAAGTGTGGTTTGGCGCTTATGGAGAGAGGAGAAGGGACGTGGCTCTGGTTCCTTGAGTCCCCTCCCCCAGTGCTTGTTCTGGATCTGTCCAGTGTCTGGCTTCCTACTTGAAGCATGCCCTGGCTTATCGAGCAACAACGATGCTAGCATACACAGGGATCGCCTGCACTGAGGATTTATTCAGGGCTGTCCCTGCTTTTGTTCTGCCCTCCCACTGGCTTCAGAAAGGGGGCATCTACCAGTCACAGCTGTTGTGACTTTTATCTTGGGACCAGGATGAGGATTCTCGTGGTTCCCTTTTGCTCCCATTCTCCGTGGAACCTCTTCCCTGGTTCCGTGCTTCCCCAGCCCAGACCCCTCCCTGATGCGGCCTGAGGAGCTACCATTTTGAGGAGTGGAGGGAACGTGCTCCTGGCTAGTTTGCCATGTTAGATTATGCAGCACATTTTTTTGATAGGAATCATTGAAAGCAATATTATATAATATCACATACAGAAATTAATGCAGAATAATTTAGTCCCAACCTCAAATACCTGCCAGCCAGCTTTATCAAAGCTTAATATTTGCCACACCCTTCAGATATATTAAAAAATTAATACTGAATTTATTAAAACTACAAGTGAAGGGACTTCCCTGGTGGCACAGTAGTTAAGAATCCACCTGCCAATGCAGGGGACACGGGTTCAATCCCTGGTTCGGGAAGATCCCACATGCTGTGGAGCAACTAAGCCCGTGTGCCACAACTACTGAGCCTGCGCTCTAGAGCCCGTGTGCCACAACTACTGAAGCCCGCACGCCTAGAGCCCGTGCTCTGCAACAAGGGAAGCCACCGCAATGAGAAGCCCGCCCACCGCAATGAAGAGTAGCCCCCACTCGCCGCAACTAGAGAAAGCAACAAAGACCCAACGCAGCCAAAAATAAATAAATAAAAATTAAAAAAAACTACAAGTGAAAACGTAATACTATAAACTTTTATGTTCAACTAATAGATCCCATTATTTCCTGTAGATAACTTTTTAAACAATAAAATATTACAGCAATACTCCTCCCTGGACCTATTCCCCATTTTCCCTGCTAGAGATAACGACAATTCTGAATTTGCTATTTCCTTCCCACAGAGAAATACTAGTCTTTATTTAATTCCTAGTCATTATTTTTTTTTTTCTTTCTTTTGTGATCTGGTCTAAGAACCCATTACCATGTCTTATATCGTTGCTGTGGTGGTGGTGGTGGTCGGGATGCATCGATGGAACTGTAAAGTCCTCAGGATAACGTGAAGAGTCATAGTGTATTGACTGCTTTCCATGTCCCAGGTTGAGTGCCTTAAGTGCATTATATCATTTAATCCTATCTGCTACCATTTCCTATCTTTTCAGACAATTTTCTGAAAATAATTTTTATTTGAAAAATTATTTTTCAAATAGTATGCAAAATACATATTATTTACTTTAAAATATAGAATTATCCTGTCTTATAACTTGTTTTTTCACCTAAGCATATGTGATGAATATTTTCCTGTGGTGGGATCTGGGTTTCAGAGTAAGAATCCTGGTTTTACCCACTTATTAGCTGTGTGCCCTTGTCTAATTATGTAACCTCTCTGGACTTTAACGTGGAGGTAATATTACTTAGCACCCAAAAGCGTGGTTAAGATGTTGCAGTGCCTGGCATATAGTAAGTCCTCGATGTATTTTAGCTATTATAGTATACTACAAATGAAATTTAAGAAAATCATCTGTTCAGTTTTATTGTTCCTGTTTAGACTTGATCAGGTATTAATCAAATAGTGTACTTTAACTGCATGTCAGTCAACAAACATTTTTTGAGCACTTACTAAGTTACAGGCACTATGCCACATCCTAGGGATACAGAAATAAATACCTGTTTTTTCAGCTCTGGGGGATTATAGGGTTATAGTCTAATAATTATTTTCTACTAAAAGAATAAAAAAAGTGACTTACAGAATTCTTTTTTTTTTCAGAATTCTTTAATGAATTAAAATGTTAGCCCTTCAAATTTTTCCATGATTATATTAAATTCTAGTGTTTTTGTTTCTACACCAAGTTTTCTTTAAAACAAAGCATCTGGGGCAGAGCATTGGTCAGGCCAGAGTAGATTCATTCCATCATGTAAATCTTGACATCATGTAGCTTCTATACCTCCTATCAGGCCTTTTCTGAAACATGAACCAAAAAATATATAAAATATAAAATATAGGGAAAGACACAGGAGGGACCGGGGTGGAGGTGGGGAAAACCCTATTGATTCTGATGACTGGGGTTTGGTATATTTTTAACAAGTAATGTTTTTCAAATAGTGGGAGTTATTTCTATGTTAAAGAAATCATTTATTCATGTACTACTGATGTTGGCATTCCTAAATGCAGTCTGTGGTTTTCCTGTCCTTCTTTATTAATGTCCTGCTTTGGGGTCTAAAGGGGGCCGATTTACCAAAACACCTGTTAGTCCAGCTTTTAATTAATGTTTCAAAATAAGGCAAAGAAAAGAATTTTTAAAATTCTAGACTTTAAATGTAATACATCCTGCACATAAAAATATATATGAGTGGTTCAAGATGGTGACTGGAACCACAGAGGGTCATTATATTTGAATTTTCAGTGATAGCATTTATGCTTCAATTAATTGGTATTTGCTGTATTTATTTGCTAGGAAAATATCACAATCTATTATGTGGGGTTGTGGTGGGCAGGTGACAAAAGTAAGTATGATCCCATTTTTGCAAGAAAATACAGGTTACAGAAAGAAAGTCTGGCAGAAAAATTACTGAAATGTTGATAGTAGTTTTCCCTGGTATGATTATAGGTGATCTTTAAATATATATATATTTACATTTACTACTTGAGAGTGAAGAGAAACCAAAACCAAGCAAAAAAAAAAGATACTTGTCATTTTTACTGCTGTTATGGCTAAATAGCTAACATGTATGAGTGCTTCACTTAAAAAACCCGCTAATCTCCTCAACAACTTGACATAGTCAATCGTATGGTCTCCATTTTAGAGATGGAAAAACCAAGGCCAAGAGAGGTTGACTCACTTCGTTCC